>NW_003852502.1:5494773-5496079 GCF_000181295.1 Otolemur garnettii | reverse complement strand
TCTGTCGCCGTCTCGCGTCCCGCCCCTCCCTCCGGCCTCACCGGCGACAGGTAGCCCCGCCGCCGCGCACCTGCCTTCGCTCCCGCTGCGGTGAGTGTCCGGACCGCGCCGCGCGGCGTCGGGGCCGGGGCCTCGGCCGTCCGGGCTCGGGTCGGGCCTCTTGTCCCCGGAGAGACGAGAGTGTCTTTCCGTGGGTTCCTCGTCGTGAGATACCTCTGCGTGTGTCTCTGCTCCCGGGTAGAAGCAGAGCCTTCAGGTGTCCGTCTCTGGCTGGACGCTCGGTGGAAGTTTTATTTTCTCTTTTGTAAACACGCTTCCAAGTTAGTCCAGCAAGAATCCGGTTTGTTCTGAGATATGAAGATCAAATGATGCCGTTTAGTAGACTAATCATGTAGGAGGCCAGGTCGGGACTTTCTAATGCTTTATTTTTAGTCCCTAGGTGGTCCACTACCTTGAGTATGTTAATTTACTGATAGATTGCTAAACAAGAATTACTCTGTTTATCTCCAAAACTCCTTGAACCGATCAAAGTGCTCAAACTCTGGAATTTTATATTAAGTAGGAAGTAATTTGATAGAGTTATTGCTAGGATATCTCAGAGATATTTCCACATAGTTTCAAAAAGTGCATTACATTTTATGTGGTTTAAAGTATGTGGTGGAGAGATGCTTAAACCCTCATCTACAGATATTAGTGGGGAACCGTTGCCTCAGCTTAGTAGACTCCTTTGTACGGGTTGCATAAAAGTTTCATTTGCTTTTGCTCTCTGGTGGTGTAGATGCAACATATCTAAATATAATTACTTTGAGAGTTTTAAAAATTAATATTATTAAGGGTTAGCCGAAAGTGTCTTCAGACCATAAAATGTGAATCTTGAACTTGGACTGGTGGTGCTCATGGTACAAAGGTTGGCAGCAGAATAGCCTCTCTGTACAGATTAACCAACTTCATAGATGTCTGGGGTTGTAGTTTTCCAATTGGAAAATTTTTAGTGAAAAAATTACCTTCCAAATGTTACGAAGTGGGCTCTAGCCAGAGCTGGAAACAATGCAGCCCTTCACAATAGCTCATTGACTTGTAAATATCCAGCTCATTTGGAGTATTTTAAGTTGTGCAGGATTACGTGTACAGTGGTAAACAGACTCATTTTCATCTTATGCACATTTGCTCATTTGCATTTATATTTTTTATGTGGTATTCTATTTATTGTTCTCTCAGCTTTTTTACAGTTTTTTTTCCCAAAAACTAAATGTAAAAGGCAACAACAGAGGTACGAATAATTTTGTCTTTTTTTTTTTTTTTTTTT
>NW_003852502.1:5492806-5494493 GCF_000181295.1 Otolemur garnettii | reverse complement strand
TTTTTTGGTTGCAGCTGCCATTGTTGTTTGGCGGGTCCGGGCTGGGGATTCGAACCCGCCACCTTAGGTGTACGTGGCTGGCGCCCTAGCCGGTTGAGCTATAGGCGCCGAGCCCGAATAATTTTTAAGGAAAGATTATCCTGGTTAAAAAGTATGTACTATATAAAACAATATATTCGTATTAAACATAAAATGTATTCCTTACTGGTGCCCAGACACATGAACAAGAAAATGTAATGAACAATTGCAATATTGAATGCAAGTTAATGCAAGATGTTAAAAACAAAGATCCTAAGTCATAACTCATAGGGTTTTTCTGGAGTGGATTTTTTTCCCTGTTTATGTTTATGTGATCGAATTTTAAAATAACGGTGGCCAGGAAATCTGAGAGAGGCTGAAGGCTCTTTTCTCATCCTGTTGTGACTTTGCCTGGAGTCTGTGGTGTATCATGTAGCCCATTGTTTGGACAACTGAGCTGTATCTGAGTTCCCAAATGCCGCTTTCTTTTGAGAAGTCTGATAAGTGGGAGGTAGAAGATGAGCGTGAAGTGCTATCATGGTACAATTAATGTTTTTAATAGATGAATGAACTGAGGTTGTCAGTTAGCTTTTCTAGTTAGAGAGTTTTTAAAGAAAATCAACAGTTAAAAAAGTAAGAAGAAAATGGTTCAGAGGAGTTTTGAAAATGACTTTTATTCTTTGGTATTTATTTATTGGTATTTATTTGATGAGGGTGCTTGCCTTTGTCATGATTCACTACAGTCCTAAGGTGTGTCTGTGTTGATTTCCTGTGTGTCTTCATTCATTTAAAACATATTTGAGTGTCTGCCACAGATCAGGCACTGTTCTAAGTGGTAGGGATACACTGATTAAGTTAAGACCAAGTCCCTGTACTGAGAGACTTGTTGTTTTGAATTAAGTTAATTATAGACTCTTCATACTAGTATGTAATCAACAGGGCTGACCCTAAAGTTGGGAAATAGACACTTGTCAAAGTGGTGCAATTTGAGGGCTAAGTGACTTATTTGCTCTAAAATGTTCTCCTCTCGGCCTCTGTGTACTGGGGACTCCCAGTCTATAGGGGTATGGCACTGTTACCAGTCTGCTTCTGATAACTATAAGCTATGTTCCATTATTTGTTGCAGTTTCAGGAAACAAGGCTGAGAAAATAAGTGAGACCTAGAGTTGGGTGTGGTGGCATGTGCCTGTAGTAGTCTGAGCAGCTTGGGAAGCTGAGGTGGGAGGATCACTTTAGCCTAGGAGTTTGAGGTCAGCCTGGGCAACTTAGTGAGACCCTGACTTAAAAACAAAATAAAAAAACCTAAGACTAATAATGTTGGTGTCATAGGAGAAAAGGTTGGCTAAGTAATTTATTTATTTAGACAGAGTCTCACTCTGTTGCCCTGGGCAGAGTGCCATGGTGTCATAGCTCACAAGCAACCTCAAACTCCAGGGTTCAAGTTATCCTCTTGTCTCAGCCTTCCCAAGTAGCTGGGACTATAGGCACCTACCACAATGCAGAGCTTGTTTTCTATTTTTAGTAGAGACAGGGGTCTCAATCTTGGTCACACTGGGCTTGAACTCCTGAGCTCAAGCAATCCTCCTGCCTCTGCCTCCCACAGTGTTAAGATTACGGGGATGAGCCACTCTCCCCAGCCCAAAATATAGTTGGTTTTTTTTTTTTTTTT
>NW_003852502.1:5490349-5492402 GCF_000181295.1 Otolemur garnettii | reverse complement strand
CCTCCCAAGTAGCTGGGACCACAGGCGACCGCCACAACGCCTGGCTATTTTTTGGTTGCAGCCGTCATTGTTGTTTGGCGGGCCCAGGCTGGATTTGAACCCACCACCTTAGGTGTATGTGGCTGGTGCCTTAGCCGCTTGAGCCACAGGCACTGAGCCCAAAATATAGTTTTAATGCCAGTTATTGTTTATTGATCTTTTGCTATGCCAAGTAAGTACTTTCTGTATAATATGTGAGTTTAATCACTGTTGTTGTTACCTGAGTAGGTCTTACGATTCTCCTTTCACTGGTTGGAACACTGAGCCACAGAGGCGTTCTACCATTGTACCAGTACGAGTGGTTGGTCATGGAGACTTAGGGGGTGAAGGAGGAAGAGTTGGGAGAGTCGAGGGAGCAAGGGTGGGAACTGGAGGGGTGGGGAGAGAAGGGTCATTTGCCTGACTACTTGGCCCTCAGGCTTCATCTTCCCTGGGATAGCCCTGGGGCTCCAGAGTTGCACTTATCATAGGTAAGTGCTTTGGTGAGCTCTTGGGTTAGAGGTTAGGCAGGCCTGAGGCCCTGGTTTTGCCACTCATTAACTTGGTCAGATAACTTGGTTGCTCTGGGTTTCAGTTTTCTCATTTGTAAAATGGAGGTGACAGCATTACCTAGCCGACTGAATACCGTAATAATGTGTGTAAGCACAGCTCACACTGTCTGCTGCAGTATACGTTATTACTGTTATGAGGATGTGTATTTTGCCATGTTTAACGTGGAATTTTCGTTCAAAAGGAAAACAAGCAATGTTAGAGATCTGGTTAGAATCTTAACGTTGGCCATTGGAAATAGTTGTGAAATTCAGGGGTGCATCAGAATTACCAGGGGAACTAGTAAGAACACATAGGTTGGGAAGCTTTGAGTGGGGCTTGGGCATTAGGATGTAATATGCTTCCTTGTTGATTTACTTGTACACCAAAATTTGAGAACTGTTGGTTTACACCTTTTCTTCCTCCTGTGCTGAGGGAGGGCTTCAGTGAGAGTAACAGCAAATTGCTTGGATTAAGCAGGCAGTTTATGGTAGAAAGAAGCGAAATATCTGGTTACCAGTATCTCCTTGATTGTTTTTTTAAAGCTTATTTAGGGCTTTTATAGCATTTATATTGAGATGACAGTACTGTGTTAAATTTTACACCTCTACTAAATTGTAATGACTGTTTCAGCTTTTTAGCCAGCTTCCTTTGGAAGTGAGTTCTGTTTAATTTGTTAAGAGTTATGCAAATAGCAATGAGATATAAATGCTTGCTGATATAGATTTTAAGAGCTTTTAAAAACTTTTTAATTGGATTTTTTTTGAGGGCGCACTTTTAAATAATCAGACTTGGTATCACTAGTCTCATCAGGCAAAGTCCCAAAAGGAGAGATTCCATCCTTGATGGTTCAAGTGAGGAGGCTATTTGTAGAGGTTCGGGAACAAACAAGGGTGGCCGAGCACCCAGGGACTTTTAATAGCAAGAGGCCCTTAGCTCTCCCGAGATTATGAGGGCAGAGAGCTGGCCTTGCGGAGGCGGGCTCCAGGGAGATGTGGTTTTGAAGGGTGAGGAGTGAGAGAGGAAGTTCCCTGGCCTCTCCTCCCGCTGCCTTCAGTGACTTCCACTGCCCAGCTGGGAAGCCCACTTGACGATCTCTGCAGGCTCATCCATCTCAAGAGTCAAGCAAAAAAGGGATTGGAGGGTGCAGTGGAGCAAATGGAGAATAGCTAGGACGTTAATTAGAACCTTTGGGAATTTGTGACACTTCCTTGGTGCATTTTAAATAACTTTCAGCATTGTGATACATTGACACAGCTGGGGACTACTCATCTTACACAGGCTTTTACAGAATAATCTTACCTACTTTCTCATTTAACCAGTTTTTTCATATTTTAGGAACTTTGGTAATCCATATAGTCCAGTGAGAAACATAACTTATATCTTTTAACACAAAACACTTATTAATAATTTTTTTTATACCTTGACAGTTTTCTGAAATTTCCTTCATTAGGTTGTTTTGGTTTAATGGAGTAGATGTTTTTTT
>NW_003852502.1:5481336-5490120 GCF_000181295.1 Otolemur garnettii | reverse complement strand
TGGCTGGCGCCTTAGCTGGTTGAGCTATAGGCGCCGAGCCTTAAAAATTTCTTAATGACTAAATTTAAAAATTTTTTTCAAGAAAAGTCCTTTTGTTGGGTTTTAAGATTGCTGCCTTGGTCCTTGGTTCTTGGAAAATGACCAGACACCCCAAAGTAAAGGAAGCGTGAAACCACGTTTATTGATAAAGGTAGATTTTTCAGAGCAAAAGCACAATAGGTTTCCCATAGAGAGCGAAGGCCCCATCATCATGACAAGGAAAGGGCATGGGGCATGGCTGCTGATTGTCTTTTATGCCTTCTGGAACAGACCTACTTCATGGTTCAGAGGTCACCTTGGAACCAGAGTCTTACTATGCATGTGGGGACCCCCCACCCCCCAGCCTGAGAGCCCATTGGGAGTGTGGACCAAAGTGTAGATTTAAGGTAATGACACGATAATTAGTCTAAAGGTTGTTCTAGATCACCCTTATGACTCTGTTGCACCTGTTGTTAGACTAGAGCGGCCTCTGCGTCCTTTTGAAGTTGGCACACAATGTTCTGATTGGTGGGTTGGTAGGACTGTCCTTCCTCCCACGTGTGAGCAATCTCTTGGGACAAAATTAGGATGGCTGGCACCAAGATGGAGGCCTGGGAGTCCCCACCTTGTCCCCCTTCCCAGGAGAGCCCTTCCTGCCTAGCTGCCTAACGCTTTGTCTTCTGGAATGTATACTTCCCATTCACCTGGACCTTCTTTTTGTAGATACAGGGTCTCTATTGCCCTTGGTAGAATGCCATAGCGTCAAACAGCTCACAGCAACCTCCAGTTCCTGGGCTTAGGTGATTCTCTTGCCTCAGTCTCCTGAGTAGCTGGGACTACAGGCGCCTGCCACAACACCCAGCTTTTTTTTTTTTTTTTCTTTTTTGTAGAGACAGAGTCTCACTTTGTTACCCTTAGAGTGCTATGGCGTTACACAGTTCACAGCAACCTCCAACTCCTGGGCTTAAGCGATTCTCTTGCCTCAGCCTCCAGAGTAGCTGGGACTACAGGCGCCCACCACAACGCCCAGCTATTTTTTGGTTGCAGTTTGGCCGGGCCAAGTTTGAACCCGCCACCCTTGGTATATGGGGCCGGCACCCTACTCACTGAGCCACAGGTGCCGCCCCCACCTGGACCTTTTTGATAGCAAAAACACCAGCATAGTGTTGTTAATGATGGTTAATAGAAACAAGATTATTGTGAAATAATTGTTCTTCCTCCTCAAGTTCTGTGTAGATCTGTTGCCGTTTGCTGTTATTTAGATATCTTTTGCTGATGCCAGTTCTGTTTAATTTAATTCTGGCCAAAAATTCATGCTCTTTATTTAGGATTCCTTAAGGTTACTAAAGAAAAACGTTTCTCTTCTTTTTATTTTTTTTTGAGCCGGAGCCTCAAGCTGTCCCCCTGGGTAGAGTGCCATGGCATCACGCTCACAGCAACCTCCAACTCCTGGGCTCAAGGGAGTCTCCTGCCTCAGCCTCCCAAGTAGCTGGGACTACAGGCGCCCACCACAACGCCCAGCTATTTTTTGGTTGCAGTTTGGCCGGGCCAAGTTTGAACCCGCCACCCTTGGTATATGGGACTGGCACCCTACTCACTGAGCCACAGGTGCCACCCACAGCTGCCTGTTTTAATTACACATTTGATGTATGTGCTTTCAGCAAATGTATTCCTGTACAGTTTTGTGTAAATTAAATAATGAATTATAGCTATTTTACCGTCCTGGGAAAGTGGCTTATTTTAAAGGATCTCAATCTTGAGTCACAGGCGCGGAGCCAATGTTTCTCTTCTTAAAGAGATGGTGTGAAAGATCCTAGTATATGAGCAGTACTCCCCCCAACACAATTAGATTATGTCTCATGTTTTCTTTCATCACTTAAGGGTTCCAGGGAAAAAGAAGTACAAGATCTTACCAGATCAGGAAGCAGCTCGAGTGGGTTATGTGTAGGACTTCGCGCTGTTGCCCAGGGTTCAGCAAATTAATCAAATAGCAAACCCCTCTCTGTGAGAAGTTAGCATACAAACAAAGGATACCTCTGTATGTAAATGTCATAATTGAGCTTAAAAATGTGTGTTTCTCAGCTTGTCCCTTTTAAAAAGAGTGTGGTGGAAATGAGAGACAGATTTGGAATCCACTGAATAGCACCTGGACTTGGATATCATGCATTTAGATATTTCCTCTGTAAATGGGCCTTTTCTTTCTTTCTTTCTTTCTTTTCTTTTTTTTTGAGAAAAAGGATTTCAAGCTTTTGTGGGATCTTCTAAAAACGTATTGTTTACTTTGATGTGACACCAATAGAATTAGTATCCCGCAGGAGAGAGTTGAGGCTGTTGGTTTTTCCTTGTCATGTTCTTTGAATTTCCCTGATTTGAGGACTGCGTTATTCCAGAGAGAACTTTCCTCCTCTTCCTTGTTATTTTTTTTCTAAAATTAGATGAACCAGCTGTGTTTTGGCTTGTGGGCATGATTTGCTGTCTGTTATCCTTTGGGTCTTAGTATTTGGGGGAAGAACAAAGAATGTGTGTGTTTTGAAGAGGAATGTATTCGTTCCTCTGCTTTTCCAGTTCATCATGGCTGATGGTGAAGATTAGAGGAACAGAATGGTTAATGTATCTGTTATGCTTGTGCTTGAGGTTTCAGACAAAACCATGGCTGTGTTGCCACTGATATGACGGAGAGAGAAGAATGTGAAGTGTAAAAGTAGGCCTCACACATCTGCATGGCTAATTGAGGGAGTTAGAAAGATATTGTGTCAGGTGGGAAGAGGGGAGAGGGGGATGGAAACTGAATGAGTTTGACCCACTGTCACTGCAGGTTTTTAGAAACCAGAACAAAATGTTTATTTTGGTCAGAATTTTGTATTTCATAGGGATGCATTCTACCAATAAGCTTATTTTTTAAGAGCAAGGGAACATAAATTGGCAGTTACACACTAGTTAATTTAGTGATTTAATGAGTCATTAAATGGAGGTAGCCTGCTGACTGCGTGTGGTGATGTGTGTCAGACACTGGGTTGGTATTTATGAACTGGTCCAGGCATGGGCTTTTTTACTGGATGGCATACTGCAGGTCACTGTGACTGAACTTGAAAGGCTTACATCAGATGGGTTGGGAGGTTGGGAGTATGCCCAAAAAATACTGAAGAATTGACTGAGTGATACAGAATAATCCCAGAACAGTACTGTCACAACACTGGGTCAGGGATCCACCACTTTGAGTGTTTTGCAATCTTTGCTCATTTTATTCTCTTGTTGACCCTCTGAGGTGGCTACTCTTACTATCCCAGGTTGCATCCTGGAGAGCTGAGGTCTAATTAACTTAACCAAAAGATGCCTTCACCAGGTGGTCTGGCTCCCGGCTTTATCCCATTGTAATTCTAAGTTGCCCTTTTTGTTGTGCTCTTCTTGCTTTGTTGCCCAGGCTGGTCTCAAATTCTTGGGCTCAGCCCATCCACTGGAGTTGTTGGGATCACAGGCGTGAGCCATCGTGTCTGGGCTGTGTGCCTTTTTAAAGGCATAGAGCTTTGAAAATCCCTTAAGGATTAATTTGTTCTATCTTTATGTATCTACACAAGGGATGGTAGCACTCACAGCACTCATGCAGCTGTTACCCAATTTCAAGTTCAAGGGAGGCAGCTTCTCTGTGGTACTCACTTTTTTCTTGAGTCTACCCGCCCTCAGATTCCTGCTCCACACGGGGCTCCAGGCTCTGCTGCCAGCTGATGACAGAGGGGAGACCTGGACACATGGGGCCTGCGCAGTTCCTTACAGCTCTTAAACCTCTTAACAGCTACCTGGTTTTTTTTTGTAGAGACAGTTTCACTTATATCCCTCGGTGGAGTGCTGTGATATCACAGCTCACAGCAACCTCCAACTCATAGGCTTAGGTGATTCTCTTGCCTCAGCCTCCCAAGTAGCTGGGACTATAGGCGCCCGCCACAACGCCCAGCTATTTTATTGGCCAGGGCCAGGTTTGAACCCATCACCCTTGGTATATGGGACTGGCACCCTACTCACTGAGCCACAGGTGCCACCCACAGCTGCCTGTTTTAATTACACATTTGATGTATGTGCTTTCAGCAAATGTATTCCTGTACAGTTTTGTGTAAATTAAATAATGAATTATAGCTATTTTACCGTCCTGGGAAAGTGGCTTATTTTAAAGGATCTCAATAGTGATTTCTTTTGTAAAAAGAAGAATCTTTTTTGTAAAACAAGGACTGTTTTCTAGATTGTACTAATAAAAATGTGGATTTTTTTCATATATTACTTTTGTATAAACATGTGTCCAACTGAACACACATGTGATATAAATATGCCAAAATGAAATTTGATCTCACTGTGTTTCATGTTACTGCTAATAATAAAAAGTATTGAATAGTAGTTTTTTCCTTGAATGAACATCGTTTGTTGAATTTGCAGCTGCAGTTTGTTTCAGTAAGCTTATGTATAATAAGAATGATGTCCTTTTAAGCAGGAGGCTTAGGTTCACTTGTCGCGTAACGGTGTGTTCTTTCTGTGTTGTAGAATTCGTTAGGTAAATGCTAGTGTTCTGCTGTTAAAATGTTAAAAATCAGTGTTTTATGGAATTCCAAAATAAAGTCTCTGAAAAATAGAAATACATTTTAGAGAGATAACTTATTTTAAAGCTGTTGAAAACATAGCAGTTTTTAGAAACAGTTTTGGAAAACGCATTTTCTGGTAGCCCTGGGTCACGTATTTATTCCCTTTACCTAATATCACGATAAAGAACCCTTGATCCCAGATTCTTTGTGATCTGTGCTTTGTCCCTAACCACGCAACAGTGACTGCTCTGTGACCTAATTAACAGATCTTAATAGATCCAGTGGCCTCATTTAGGTCACTACTCTTTTCCAGCCTCTTCAGCCGTGGGCGTGGCCGAGTGGCCCTGGCCCCTGGGGCTCCTGTGTCACCTGTTTCATTGCTGCTTTTTTTCCTCTGCCTTTGCCTTTGATGTTCCTGCTTTGATAAAATCCTGTGCTTGGCTCCTTGCTGTACTCACTGTTCTTATTTACGGTAACATTATCAGCCCACGGTTTACTATCTTCTTTATGTGTATTTTTTCAAAATGTCTCCCTGTGTCATCTTGACCAGCATGTCCAGAGCAGTGTGCTGTAGATACCTTAACATTTCACAGAGTCCCCATCTGATCTGCTTTCAGAAGCTTGCATCACGTGTTTTCCTCATGGCATCATCATTACCCTCGGGCGGTGTTTTTCAACTTTTTTTTTTTTAATCTCACGGCATTCTTGAACCTATAGTTAAACTTCTGCGGTACAGTTGAATTACGTTGATCAAGAAAAGAAAAAGAGTAAGAAAAATAAATATATTTACTGTGCTTTAAACTTCTTTGAAAAATAATTTAATTAATGATCTTTAAAATTTTTTGTGCTACACCAGTTAAAAATTGCTGCCCCAGGATTTCAGCTCAGACCCCTCCTTGACCTTTTCCCTTCCTCCCGTGGCAGTTTTGTTAGTTGTCGTACAGGGTTCTGCCTTGGTAGGCCTCCATGGTTCCCTGCCCCTCACCTGGCACCAGCCTCCCTGCTTTTCCTTCCAGGTGTGTACAGCTCATCCTGCGCTTTGCCCCTGGGGTTTTCACAGTTGAACTGATTCTAATATTCTCTCCCTGAGTAAGAATTCCTAGTAGCCCTTCTTCAGTATGTTTTAGGATCCACACTCTTCCTGTGGGATGTGAAACTGTGTGTGACCTTGCCCTGGCTCCTCTTCTCACTCCAGCCCTACCCTTCTCTGCTCTAGCCTCTGGCTTCTTCCTCAGACTTGTCTCCAGTCCCCCGTCTCCTTACTCTTGCTCAGACCCATCGTTTATCTGGAATGCACTTTCCTTTAGTAAGGTGACCAGATTTTAACTTTGGTAAAGTGGGACACCACTGACTGGGGGGGGCTATTGGCTGAGCTGTTTATGGTTAGGGACCCTCTAGAGAGAGGGGGGCTACTTGTTTGTTCCAGACAATTTGGCTCCTTCTTCATTTTTTATTTTTTGCAGTTTTTGGCCAGGACTGGGTTTGAACCCGCCACCTCTGGCATATGGGGCCAGCGCCCTACTCCTTTGAGCCATAGGTGCTGCCCCAATTTGGCTCCTTCTGAGCTAATTGTCCTTGCCTAGAAGCGAAAGTGGGTTAGAAGCGAAAGTGGGAGCCAGTATCCTTCTGATACCCCAGTATCCTTCTGATACCGGTTCCACCTGGGCGACCTTGCCCTAGAGGGGAGTAGGGAGTTTACATTAGCCTTTTCATTTCCAAATGAAGTTACATTAACCTCTTCATTCCCAAATGGAGTTACATTAACCTTTTCTGGAGCCGTATATTCCCTTCCCATTCTCCTGCTGTTCCCTGTGTGCATTCTTTCCAAAAAATCGGTACTTTTTAAAAATGCCGTGGGATGCGGGACAAATTGTTAAAAATCAGGTCTGTCCCGCCAAAAGCAGGACGTCTGATCACCTTACCTTTAGTCATTCGTGCTCATCTTTCAGGACTTGCTTCTATTAAATCTTTAAAAGTAGCCCTCCAGCGTTATTATTTGGACCATACCTGTGTTATAATGTCTGTCACAGCTTATGTGAAGTCTGTGTATCTGCATTCTCTCCTGTTATCACCAGACTGTGAAGAACTGGAGGGTACAGACTGCCTAGCAAAGGGCATTGTAAGGCTTCTGTAGATCAGTAAATCTCAGATCTCTTATTTTATACTCTTTTTTTTTTTTTTTGAGACAGAGCCTCAAGCTGTCCCCCTGGGTAGAGTGCCATGGCATCACAGCTCACAGCAACCTCCAACTCCTGGGCTCAAGCGAGTCTCTTGCCTCTGCCTCCCAAGTAGCTGGGACCACAGGCGCCTGCCACAACGCCCGGCTATTTTTTGGTTGCAGCCGTCATTGTTGTTTGGCGGGTCTGGACTGGGGATTCGAACCCACCACCTTAGGTGTACGTGGCTGGCGCCTTAGCCAGTTGAGCTATAGGCGCTGAGCCTATACTCTTAAAAATTATTGATGTCACCATAAAGATTTCTTGTTTATGTGGATTATTTTTTACCAGTATTCACTGTATTAGAAATTTAAAAATTATTTAATGCATCTAAATATCAATAATGAATGCATATTAACAAAAATAACATTTGACAAAAAAATAACTGTTTTCCAAAACAAAAAGTGGAAGAATGACACTGCTTGCCTTGTGAATCTAATGTGTAGCAGTGGTATACCTGCATGGTCACGTGTGCTGATCCACACTGGTTACTCGTTCAGTGTGTGGTGTGTCATGGCTGGAGTACTGTATATGAAGAAATCATGGCTTCACACAGACACGTTGGGAAAAGGAGAAGTATTTATTTAATCTTTTCAGATAATTATACATATTCCCTGTTGATGTTTTGCCAGAACTCAGCAAGTGCTAATTTCTTAAAAGTTCCAATGAAGAATCTTAAATGATTATCAGTGAACTTTTTGTATGCTATTACATGACAATTCACTGGTCTGTTTCGTACCTAGGTGGACTTTTTATCCATGCATGGTTTTATGACATGTTATATTGATCATTTGGGACATGCTCTTTCGCTGAGTTATGTAGCTCTTCCATATTTAGGTAGTATTTAAAAATCTGGTTCTCATCAGAAACATCTAAGTTTTGGAAGGCTGTTAATACTCATGGTGGCAGATATTAGGTTCTACTTTAATACTTTTCACTTGAAAGCTCAAATTTCATCTTGCCAGCAAATATTGTCATTTGCTTTCCTTGAAGGTGATGCAGGCTTCACTACTTAAACCAAAAACAACAACTAAAAAATCCTGGCAAATAGAAGTCTTCCACATACCCAATAACCTACACAGATGCATGTGTGTATACCTTATATATATGTATAGAGCAGGGGTCCTCAAACTTTTTCAGGGGGCCAGTTCACTGTCCCTCAGACCATTGGAGGGCTGGACTGTGGGCCCCAGGACAAGTTGGCTGCTAAGCAAGACAGGCAGTGGTGGCAAAAACACCTGGCAAGCTGGATAAATGTCCTAGGCAGGCCGCATGCGGCCCGTGGGCCGTAGTTTGAGGACGCCTGGTATAGAGATTACATAGATGCAAATTTAAAAATTAATGTACCTTAATAGGAGGTTATTAAATTATATTAATTATAGGAAATAAATCACATATATTATATATTTCAATATGTGAAGGCTCAGACACTCCTATAACCAAAAGCAGAGTAAAGCAATCAGTTGTTCACATCCATGTACAGAATAATCCTGAAGCAGCAGCTTCTGTTTAGACTGATAGGTGGATGTTATGGTTGCTGATTCAAATACCATGATTAACAACACTGCTCTCTAAAATGATTTTTCTAGAATGATGAATACCTTTTGGTGTGGTTCCAGATAAAGGACAGTCTTTTAATTCAGTTTATGTGATACTGTATTTCTGGAAAAGTCTGTGTATGAGTATATTAAAATAATGCAAAAAGATTGTAAATATTGGATTATGTCCTGGGTTCGCTTATATTCTCTTCTAAGTTTATGATTTATTTTGCCTTCTCTACATCACTAATGGCATCAGAATAATTTGAAAATTTGAAAGAAATGATTAAAGCTCTTAACCCCTTACCCACAGGAGCTAGACCGGCCTGGAGCATCCTTACAGCCTTTTATTTTGACGGTAGGACTTTTATTGAGTGGTCTTGCTCGACCCATTTTTGAGTTTTGTATGACTGTCTTTAAGTGAGACACTGAAGCTTTTTTTTTTTT
>NW_003852502.1:5479916-5481040 GCF_000181295.1 Otolemur garnettii | reverse complement strand
AGGCGCTGAGCCGACACTGAAGCTTTTAAATTCTATGTTCTAAATGGAAAATGCAAAGAATAAATGAGATAATAAAAACATTTATACTGATGTAATTTAGAACTATAATAGTTAAAATAGTATAGTTCTTAAATACATTGATTTACAAATTCCATTTTTTTTTTTTTTAGAGACAGAGTCTTACTTTGTTGTCCTCAGTAGAGTGCATGGCGTCACAGCTCACGGCAACCTCCAGCTCTTGGGCTTAGGTGATTCTCTTGCCTCAGTCTCCCGAGTAGCTGGGACCACAGGCACCCACCACAATGCCTGGCTATTTTTTTGTTGCAATTTGGCTGGGGCCAGGTTGGAACCTGCCACTCTCAGTATATCAGGCTGGTGCCCTACCCACTGAGCCACAGGCACTACCCCTACAAATTCCACAAATTTTTTCCTGGGGCTGGATTTGAACCCACCACCCTCAGTATATGGGGCTGGTGCCCTACTCCTGAGCCACAGGTGCCACCCAAATTCCATTCTTAAACAATTAAATTCATGGAAATGTCTTGCATTTTTGAAAAATGAATTTCCTACAAAAATCACATTTTAGGCTCGGCGCCTGTGGCTCAAGTGGCTAAGGTGCCAGCCACATACACCTAAGGTGTTGGGTTCGAATCCAGCCTGGGCCCGCCAAACAATGACGGCTGCAACCAAAAAATAGCTGGGTGTTGTGACGGGCGTCTGTGGTCCCAGCTACTCAGGAGGCTGAGGCAAGAGAATCACCTAAGCCTAGGAATTGGAGGTTGCTGTGAGCTGTGACGCCACAGCATTCTACTGAGGGTGACAAAGTGAGACTCTGTCTCTATTAAAAAAAAAAAAAAAAAAAACTTCAGTAGATTCAAGGACTTTGAAACAAAGCTGGGTGGGAGTAGAGGATGAGTTTTTTTTTTTTTGTAGAGACAGAGTCTCACTTTGTTGCCCTTGGTAGAGTGCTGTGGCATCACAGAGATCACAGCAACCTCCAACTCCTGGGCCTAAGCGATTCTCTTGCCTCAGCCTCCCGAGTAGCTGGGACTACAGGCACCTGTCATAACGCCTGGCTATTTTTTGGTTGCAGTTCAGCCAGGGCCGGGTTTGAACCTACCGCC
>NW_003852502.1:5470573-5477611 GCF_000181295.1 Otolemur garnettii | reverse complement strand
GCCTGGGCTGGGGATTCGAACCCGCCACCTTAGGTGTATGTGACTGGCGCCTTAGCCGCTTGAGCCACAGGCGCCGAACCCAGGTTTAGGTTTTACTCTAAGGGGAACATTTTACATTAGGTGTCTCTGTTTCCGTAGCCGCCTTCTGGATAAAGAGAAGAGTTGATTAGGAAACATCTAAAATCTGTTTGGACAGTAGAACGAACATTCAGATTCAGGAAGGGTTGGGAACAGATGGGGCTCAGAGGACATGGGAGAAATAAGCCTGGAAAGAGTTCTGGGTTGGTTCCAGTGTGGGTGGATGAAGTTGCAGGTGTGTCTTCAGTTGGAACCCAGAGTACTGAAGAATTTTGTACCTTATTGGATTATTTTTTTCTATGAGGTAGGCAGTAGATCATCCTGATTTCTACAGGATGGAGGCAATATTGGGGCCTTTAATGACGTGCTAAGGTTTTGAGACAGTATATGAACTGTTGGTGATCTCACAATTTTAGGTAGTGTACTGATTACTAAGGCACATTTTTCAGTTCCCCTGTTCAAAGAATTGGGTTTTTAAGTGCATTTACCTGACATATCTGTGCTATAGCCCAGACCCTTTTCAGAAAGTGTTATATAGTTTTAATTTTTTTTTTAAGAAATAGAGACTCTGTCACCAATCCTGAAGTGCAGTGGTGCAGTTTTAGCTCACTGCAACTTTGAACTCCTGGGCTCAAGCATTCATTCCTCCCTTCTCAGCCTCCAAGTAGCTGGGACAGCAGGAACACTGAGCACCACACCTGGCTGATTTTTAATTTGTAGTGGTGGGGTCTCACTATGTTGCCCAGGCTGGTCTTGAATTCCTGACCTCAAGTCATGCTCCTGCTTGGCTTTCCAAAGTGCTGGGATTATAGACACAAGGCACTACACCTGGTCCCTGTCTTTGTGTGTGTGTGTTTGTTTTTAGAGACAGAGTCTTACTTTGTCACCCTCGGTAGAGTGCCTTGGCATCACAGCTCACAGCACCCTCCAACTACTGGGCTTAGGCGATTCTCTTGCCTCAGCCTCCTGAGTAGCTGGGACTACAGGTGGCTACCACAATGCCCGGCTATTTTTTTGTTGCAATTTGGCCAGGGCTGGGTCTTAACCTGCCACCCTTGGTATGTGGGACTGGCGCCCTACCCACTGAGCCACAGGCACTACCCTCTTTGTGGGGTTTTGATGGTCAAATAAGGACTAAGAAATTGTTATAATTATGACAGAGAATCCATTAGAAGTGAACTAATACATTTTGGTATAAATAGTACTCTGTTGAGTGGTCAGACTGAAACAGACTCTTAACCAAGTTGAAATTTCAGATCCTAGTAGGGCAGGCTGTTTACATTTGAGGGATCTCTTTTTCTTTCTTTCTTTTTTTTTTTTTTTTGAGATAGAGTCTCATTAGGTTGCCCTTGGTAGAGTGCTGTGGTGTCATAGCTCACAGCAATCTCAAACTCTTGGGCTTAAGCGATTCTCTTGCCTTAGCCTCCCAAATAGTTGGGATTGCAGGTCCCCATTACAACACCCGGCTATTTTTGGGTTGCATTTGTTGTTGTTTAGCAGGCCTGGGCTGGGCTCGAACCCCCCAGCCTTGGTAAATGTGGCTGGCGCCCTACTTACTGAGATATGGGTGCTGAGCCATTTGAAGGATTTTTTTTTTTTTTTTTTTGAGACAGAGCCTCAAGCTGTCCCCCTGGGTAGAGTGCCATGGCATCCCAGCTCACAGCAACCTCTAACTCCTGGGCTCAAGTGATTCTCCTCCATCTACCTCCCAAGTAGCTGCGACTATAGGTGCCCACCACAATGCCAGCTCAGGTGTATGTGGCTGGCGCCTTAGCTCCTTGAGCCACAGGTGATATTTTTAAATCAGCTCCTTGAGCCTGAGGGATATTTTTAAATCAGCTCCTTGAGCCTGAGGGATATTTTTAAACACTTGATTGAATGTCCCCAAACTTTATATAAAATTATGAATATTTCTCCACTTATGCTTAGTAGTAAGTAAAAACTAGAATGTTTGGCTTACTGCTGAACTCTGTAACTCTACAATTCCTGAACCATTGTGAGCAAACTGGGGTTCAAAATGAGAGCCCCATCATTGGAGAAGATTGTAGGAACCTGGAATTAAGGTGAAAGGAAAAAGACTGCTTAGGTGATTCAGTGTGTTTCTGAATACAGAAGATAGTGATCATATGTCAACCAGCATTTTTTAGGGCTTGATCCCCAGCTGCATTGTGGTGGTTTTTAGACCTGTTTGTTCATTTATTCATTTAAAACCATTTGACTGCTGTGGAAGGTGCGATGGCGAGTTCTAGAGATGGATTTGTGAACAGTGCAGACATGTGTCTGGTGGGGAGGGGGCCATGAACCAGCGAGAGCAGAACCTCTGCAAGGTGACCACCGAGGGACTGTCACCAACAAACAGGTCAGCACGTGGAGGTGGTCAGCGCAAGGATCGTGGGAGGTGGCCAACTGTGGAGGTTCTATGTATTTGTCCTGTGACTGGGCTTCAGAGAGTTCTGTGGGCGCTATGAGAGCTTGTAAGGGAAGGGTGCAAGAAAGAGCAGGGTTAAGGGGGCAGCAGAACATTGAGTGAGTAAAAGGAGACCTTTGGGGAATAATCCAGCCGCCCCCGGCACCCCCGGCTACAAAATCAACTCGTTTGTTCATCGATGTGATTAGGAATCTGACATTTCTGCTATGTGGAGGTGATCATTAGTTTTTTGGAAGCCCATAAAAATTAAATGTATATAAATCTTTATAAGGTAAAATTTCTTTTTTAGATCTGGAATTTATGATTTTGTTTTTGTTTGTATGTTTTCTTTTGCTGCTGTATAAAGAATAACTACTCTTGGGATACTGCTATAATTAATTTAGTAATTGCTTGATGAATTATGTAGATAAAAATCCATTTATAGTCCAAAGCAAATTTTTATTGAGGTGGCATATGTAATAGGTAAATATAAATGTTCTTTTTTTACATAATAGTAATGAATTATATACCTATTTTTCCAAGGTTAATATAATTAAAAAGCATGAGTTAATGCTTTTATGCCCAGTATGATTAATGAATTTATACTAATTATAGCCCTATACAAGTTTGAATAACTGATAGACACTCCCCCCATAATTTAGTAGTTGGAATAAACTTATCTTTTATTTTTTACATGTTCTTTTCATGCATTTGTGTGTCTTTTTGCCTCTAAACTGCTGATAGCCTTTTATTTTCCATTGGCTCTTTTTTGCCACTATTAGAGAATGAATGTGATTTAATGTTTATGTGACTGTTTAGTGCTTTAAATATTGAAATATATTAAAGCAACATGGATGTGTTTACTTTTCATGTAGTAATTGTCTTCTACCTTTTAGAAAATAGCTTCTTAAATAATGGTTAAAATTCTCTGGTATATTTCTTAGAGATTTTCCGGAATGAGGTAGATCAAGGAATTGAAGTCTGCCCGTTAATTTTTAATCCCTTCTTCCTGCTTTTATGAAATAGTGCTTAAAAAATTTGGCAGTTTAGGAGGGGGATTATTTTATTTTACATATACAAGATTGGACTTTGCAGAACTTAGTTGTGTCTCAGTGGACCAGCCAGCTTTCTCTGATAAATAAGATCCTCCTAGGGCTTGGAATTTGTGGTTGCGGCTGTGTGAGATGGGAGTGAGTGGCCTGAGCTTGCTTCTGTAGCTTTTAGCAGGCATGGAAGAAAGTGTGCAGGTCACTTCTGGGTCGGGAACATGGATGGAAGGTACTTCTGCTTTGCCTCCTGGCAGAGGAGGCTGGGCTGGCCCTTGTCCCTGGATGTGTAGACTGAGACGTGTTGGCAGCTGTCCAAATTGGAAATACACCTTCTCAGGTTCCAGGCCCACCTGGGTTCTCTGCTGTGTGGGGATAGCAGCGCCTGGGTGGACGCCTGCGTTGTCTCAGATCGGTCTCCTGCCTCGAGGGCTGTGCTGCTTATCTACCAACAGTCTGGGAGCAGATTGCCAAATACAGGTCAGGAGGTACATATGACCCGTAAAAGGATCCACTCCTTTTCCAGTGAGGCTGTTCAAGGCTTGAGCTGTATCTTAGTTGTTTAAGGTTGTTTTGTTGTTGGTTAACAATTTTGATGTCTAGTCAAAAGTTTAATAATGTGTTTGTTGGAGAGAATATGGCCTATGGCCTGTATCAGAAATTCATAATGCTACCTATAAAAAGGAATGGAAAATTACCTTTAAATGGAGTTGAATATTGTATTTTTAATAAGAGTAATTTGTAACATTTGCAGGGTAGTTTGAATCTTGATGCTGAGAGTGCGTTGGTGTTTTTGTTTTGTTTTCAAGGAATGTGTAGCATATCAGAACTTCAAGATTTCATACTATGGTGTTTTTGTTTTGTTTTCAAGGAATGTGTAGCATATCAGAACTTCAAGATTTCATACTATTCATCTTTCAGTGCTCAGTTCAAACTAGAATTTTTTTGTCCTTGCCCTTCACCGATCCCTTGCAGCCGGTGCTCGTGCCTACTTTGTGTACTTCTGTACATTGCAGCGTACTTGTCTTTCTGTTTTAGTGGGTTGTAAACATTCCGATTTTATTCTCGTCTTCAGGGCCTGCTGCTATACTCTATTATACTAGATCAGTGGTTCTCAACCTTCCTAATGCTGCGTTGTATTTTCATTGTTAAAAAGGGGTCGTGACCCACAGGTTGAGAACCGCTGTACTAGATGCTCAATTACCGGCACAGTGGCAGGTGCCTGTAGTCCTAGATACTCGAGGCCGAGGCAGGAGGATCACTTGAGCCCAGGAGTTGGTGGTTGCTGTGATTGTGCCACTGCACTCGTGACAAAGTGAGACCGTTACTCTAAAAAAAAAAAAAAATGCTCAGTATAATAAATGCCTGTTTAGTAAATAAAAATAATTTTGTTGTAAGTTTGAGCTGTGAATATACTGTCTACTTCTTTTAAAAGTTATTTTCTCGGCTCGGCGCCTATAGCTCAACCGGCTAAGGTGCCAGCCACGTACACCTAAGGTGGTGGGTTCGAATCCCCAGCCCGGACCCGCCAAACAACAATGACGGCTGCAACCAAAAAATAGCCGGGCGCTGTGGCAGGCGCCTGTGGTCCCAGCTACTTGGGAGGCAGAGGCAGGAGACTCGCTTGAGCCCAGGAGTTGGAGGTTGCTGTGAGCTGTAATGCCAGGGCACTCTACCCAGGGGGACAGCTTGAGGCTCTGTCTCAAAAAAAAAAAAAAAAAAAAAAAAAAAAGTTATTTTCTCCAAATATAAATTCTGGGTCATGCCATTAACATAAACTTTCTTAGCGGTAGAAGCAAGGAGATTGAGATCGTCAAGGGTGTAATGAGCCAGGCCCTTAACGTGAGCAGCAGTGCTCAGAAGGGGTTTCCAGGGAGGGCGAGCGGTGGCTGGCAGTGTTTCCTTAAATGCTCGTAAGCAGTTTCTTTGCACAGTCATTTTAAACCAGAAAACCAGAAAGCTAGTTTCAGTTACTTGGGCACGCTATTTTCTTCCTTAGGTTCTGTGAACTCTTTTTGGCCTGAGGGTTGGACAAGTCTGACCATGTGAGAGAGATGGTTGGTTATAAATACATTTTCACTTACAGCCCCAATTTGAGTTTCTGTAGAATTTATTATTATTTTGGAAGGAAGTCATTTTAAAGGTAACACTTTTTTTTTCCCTGATTATAAAAGTAATAAGTGTCCTTTGGAAAATTTGAAAAATATGAATTGTGTACAGGAGAAAATAGGCCGGACATGGTGGCTCATGCCTGTTGTCCCAGCCCTGTGGGAGGCCAAGGCAGGTGGATCACCTGAGCTCAACCAAGTTTGAGACCAGCTGCAGACCAGCCTGAGGCAGAGTGACCCAGAGTGAGACCCCATCTCTACAACAACCACAACAACAAAACAGCCAGAGCTTGTGATCCCAGCTACGGGGGGGCAAGAGAACACTACACGAGGAAGAAGTAAAAAAAAAAGGAGAAAATAAAAATTATTTATAATGCCACCAGTTAGAAATACTAATGTTAATGTATTTAAATCAGATAAATGTTATCCTCTGTCTTCAAGGTCATTTTGTGTTATTTTTTGTAATTAACTGTGATTTATCTGAAATTTTGGAGCGTGGTTGTAAAGTTACTTTAAAATTGTAATATTTAATCCTTTTTTACCACTGAGAAAGAAAAATTCAACCTTTTGGATTATTATTAGAGAAGGCTTTTTGAAGAATTCTTTCTATCTGAATTAAAGCCCCCCAAATCTTTTTGAACAGTATCTTTTGCATTGTGTTTATAATAAATAAATAAATACATAAATTTATTTATTTTTGAGACAGAGGCTTACTCTGTTGCCTTGGGTAGAGTGCCATGACATCATCATAGCTCATAGCAACCTCAAACTTTTGGGCTCTAGAGATCCTTCTACCTACGCCACCCAAGTAGCTGGGACTACAGGCGCCTGCCACAAGGCCCGGCTAGTTGTTCTATTGTTGGTAGAGACAGGTCTCGCTCTTCCTCAGGATGCTCTCAAACTCCTGAACTTAAGCAATCTACCTACCTCAGCCTATAGTGCTAGGATTACAGGCGTGAGCCACAGAGCTCGGCCCTTACATTGCGTTTATTTTAATTCAATCAACCAGTAACTGAATGCGTTCTTTCACTAACAACAAATGAAAATCAATATAGCTATTGACATTGCTGTGGGCCACCACCAGGTTATACTTCTCTGTTCAGATACTAAGCACCGCTCTCATTTTGATATGTATACATCTGTATCTTTCACTGTTATTTACATTTTTAAGCTCATGGAAACATGTAGTTTTGCATATTTTTTTTTTAACATGAGCAGTCTGATACTCCATAAAATGTTTGCAAGGTCAAAGCAGCTCTTAGGTACCATGTGGAGAGGTGGAAGTCCCCCTCTTAGGTAACATATGGAGAGGTGGAGGTCCCCCTCTTGGGTACCGCGTGGAGAGGTGGAGGTCCCCCTCTTGGGTACCGCGTGGAGAGGTGGAGGTCCCCCTCTTGGG
>NW_003852502.1:5462526-5470545 GCF_000181295.1 Otolemur garnettii | reverse complement strand
GTGGAGAGGTGGAGGTCCCCCTCTTGGGTACCGCGTGGAGAGGTGGAGGTCCCCCTCTTGGGTACCGCGTGGAGAGATGGAGGTCCCCCTCTTGGGTACCGTGTGGAGAGGTGGAGGTCCCTCTTGGGTACCGTGTGGAGAGGGGGAGGTCCCCCTCTTGGGTACCGTGTGGAGAGGTGGGGTCCTCCTTACTGTTTTTAACTGGTTCTTGGCTTTCTGTGGCCTGGATACAGCACTTACTGAACTACCTGTTTTCAAAGGACAGACATTTAGATTGCAGTGTTCCTCTTCCGACAAGGCTATAGCAAGTCCTTGGTGTGTGCTAAGAAATACTGGTTCAGAGGATTTACTAGTTTGTAGTTTCATTAACAGTGAGAAAAAGTTGGTGTTACAGTTTATAAGTTTTTATCACTGTGATGTGTGAAAAAAGTATCTGGTTATTGTTTTAATTATTTTTAAGGGGTATCTTCCTTAAATATGATTAAAGATATTATTAACAGAGTAAGGGGAAATACCAGAATTTAATGAAAAATATGGAAAGGTACGTTTTTCTGGTGTAATATTTTTCTGTGATTCAAACAATTGTTTATGTTTAAAAGGTTAAAAAAATTGTAAAAAATTAACAAATAAACCAAAAAGAATAAAAAAAAGTTAAAAACATGAGATTTTTGTATAAAGAAACACTTACCTCCACCCAGTTCATTTGAATAGTCTTTATTTGACTTAAGCAGTAATGCAAAGAAAAAAAGGATTCTTTACTCTTCATTTTCCAGAATCAGCTGATTTGAAGGCTTGGGAAACCTTTTCAAACTTGACAAAACACAGTTTGTTTACTATACTATGTAACCAAGATACCATATTGTATTCTGATTTAAGGGAATAGAGAAGTAAGAACAAATTTTAGAGTGGTTTGGAAAGTAGTCAAGTAATGAATTAATTAGAATTCACATACGCTGCAGAGAAAAAGTCTTTGACAGTGGACGAGAATATAAGCTAATCCTTCCTCTAATTACTGCTACTGCCATTTTTAATTTTTAGAGGTGAGATCTTGCTCTGTCACCCAGGCTGGAGTGCAGTGGCACAGTTATAGTTCACTGCAGCCTTGAACTCCTAGGTTAAGGTGATCCTCCTCTCTCAGCTACTCAGCTGGGACTATAGGTACCCACCACCATGAAGAGCTAATTTTTAAATTTTTTTTGTAGATTTGGGGTCTTGCTTTGTTGCCAAGGCTGGTCTTGAACTCCTAGTCTCAATTGATCTCATACCTGGGACTCCCAAAGTGCTGGATTATAGGTGTGAACCACTGCTCCTGGCTTCTACTGCCATTTGACTTTGTTTGCTAATTAATTAAATTCTTTTTTATTTTTTTGAGATGAAGTCTCACTTTGTTGCCCTCGGTAGAGTGCCTGGCCTCACAGCTCACAGCAACCTCCAGCTCTTGGGTTTAGGCGATTCTCTTGCCCCAGCTTCCCGAGCAGCTGGGACCACAGGCGTCCACCACAACACCCGGCTATTCTTTGTTGCAGTTTGGCCAGGGCCAGGTTTGAACTTGCCACTCTCAGTATGTGGGGCCAGCACCCTACTCACTAAGCCACAGGTGCTGCCCCTAATTAATTAAATTCTTGCTAAAAAATGCTTTTTAAAAAGATATGCATCTTGAAGACTATATTTAAATATTTTTATCGAAAGTTATCTTTTAGGTTTAGCACCTGTGGCTCAAGCGGCTAAGGTGCCAGCCACATACACCAGAGCTGGCTGGTTCGAATCCAGCCCGGGCCTGCCAAACAACAACAACGGCTGCAACCAAAAAATAGCCGGTCGTTATGGCGGGCGCCTGTAGTCCCAGGTACTTGGGAGGTGGAGGCAGGAGAATGGCTTAAGCCCAGGAGTTGGAGGTTGTTGTGAGCTGTGATGCCAGAGCACTCTACCCAGGGCGACAGCTTGAGGCTCTGTCTCAAAAAAAAAAAAAAAAAGAAAGTTATCTTTCATATTTGATACATTATTGTAATGTATCCATTTCACGTTAGGAGCTGTATTTTGTTTCATTAACATTTTTGGGTGAAGATCATTGTTACAATAGGACGCTGTAAAGGTGTGATGTAAAATAAAGTGCTACTTAATGAGCATCTTGTTCTTGACAGAGACAAGGTAAAGTATGTGCTGGGTTTGAAGTTTTGTAAACTAATAATAACAACACATTTGTGTCCTTGGAAACTTCAATCTTAGCATCTGAGACCATATGGTCTGTCCAGGCTCTAGCTGAGCACATCTCTGTGTTTAGCCATTGGGGTTGAAGAGGCCGTTCACTACTAACCTGTTCAATGAACAGATATTTAATGATTCCCTGCACATGATATGCTGTATTAGGTGCTGGCTATTTATGAATAGGCAGAGATTAAAATTTAACAACAAAGCAAAGAGAGGCTAAGTCTGTGTAAAGCTAGAAGCAGGTGTGAAGAAAGGAGGGTTTAATCCTGAGAAGGGATATGGCTCGGCGCCTGTGGCTCAAGTGGCTAAGGTGCCAGCCACATACACCTGAGGTGTCAGGTTCGAATCCAGCCCGGACCTGCCAAACAACAATGACGGCTGCAACCAAAAAATAGCTGGGCGTTGCGGCAGGCGCCTGTGGTCCCAGCTACTTGGGAGGCTGAGGCAGGAGACTCACTTGAGCCCAGGAGTTGGAGGTTGCTGTGAGCTGTGATGCCACAGCACTCTACCCAGGGCGACAGCTTGAGGCTTTGTCTCAAAAAAAAAAAAAAAGAAGGGATATGCCAGAGAGTTCAAAGAAAAGGGGAGATACGCTTAGTTTTTGAAGCAGCAAATAGAAATGTGTATATGAAGAACAGGGGAGAGGTTGGGAGGAGGAGTGATGTGTATGTGGTGGACATGCTGAGTGCAGAGGAGACCCTGGGGGACTGTGACCCATACAGTATGATGACACTGTCTTGAGCGTCTCCATCTCCAGCGTGGAGGGACATGCTGATTTCAGCTGGTGACGACTCAGCTTTCCAGGTTTTTAAGATTGCCACGTGTTTCTTCTGGCGTCTCTTGGTGAAACTGTTTCTGTTCAAGATAAGATAAGACAAAGGGCTGGGGGGAGTGGGGTGTCACCTAAACCGTACACGGGCAGATGAAGACCTGTGCTAGAGTTCAGAGTGAAACTAATTATTCTGAGTAACCTTACTCCAAATATTACTGTGAGGTGAGTCTCCTGTGTGTGTGCTGGATAACAGTGGAGATGACTTCAGAATGGAGTTCACATAGCTCTGGCTTGACGGAATTTTCAGAAACACTTTCTTTGGCATTTTGAATCTGAATTTGTCCTAGGCCTTATGTTGCGAGGTAGTGATGGATTGAAGTACAGCTACTATTCATTAATTAGCTTACTTTGTATCGGTTTAAAATAGTTCTGTGTTGTGGATTTATCTCGATCCCTGTCTTCACTTACCCTTATATTCAAGATGATGGTGTCGTAGATTCTGCTGCTGCAGAATCTTGGTTACAAAACAATATTTCTCTATCGTTCGTTGAAAAGAAAAGTTAGAAAAAGATTTCTGTGTTATTTAGTGGGGTGATTATTACAGACTTCCACTTTCTGCTCTGCCTCCTGGCAGTTTAGTTTACCACGCTGAATGACCTAACATGTCCTTACCCAGCTTGTTGCTGTTACTGTTTTTTTATTATTTTTTATTTTTTTGAGACAGAGCCTCAAGCTATCCCACTGGGTGGAGTGCTGTGGCATCACAGCTCACAGCAACTTCCAACTCCTGGGGTCAAGTGAGTCTTCTGCCTTAGCCTCCCAAGTAGCTGGGACCACAACGCTTGGCTATTTTTTGGTTGCAGCCGTCATTGTTTGGTGGGCCCAGGCTGGATTCGAACCTGCCACCTTAGGTGTATGTGGCTGGCACCTTAGCCACTTGAGCCACAGGTGCCGAGCCTGTTATGCTTTTCATCCTTGCTCTGATATCCCGTCCCTAGATTCAAGTTTCCTTTCTCTTCTTTCCCCTTTTAAGCCTGTTTTTGATCTGTCCTTGTTTTCTTGCCCTGTATCTATTATTTTTGCGCTTACTCTGTCTATAGGTGAAAACAGATTCTCTCTGTCTGACCACCGGTTCTGACTGTCTTCATGAACTTCCCTGAAATCTACTTGCTGCAAATTTAGCTTTGCACAAAAGAACAAGAGATAGTCTTTGATATCTCCAGTTAGCTTTTTGGGTTTGCTTTCTTCAAAGCCTCAGTTTTCTCCCTGTCCTTGGGAAATAGCCTACAGGCACAAGGTCTTATTTTGATTTTGAATGGGAAATATTTCAGGGTTCACATGGTTGGGTTCACTGAACATGCAGCCCAACTTGCAGCATTAGGGTGTTGAAGTAGACCTGCTCAATTGGGCTTCAGCATTCCTCCCTTTGTTTCTTCCTGTACTTCGGTGACAGCTCACAGGGTGGAAGTGTTTATTTTAATGATGACAGTTTTACAGAGGGCGTAGTTCTGCCTCTCAGATGGCAGGTGGTGCCTCATCTGTTACTGCCTTTTT
This sequence comes from Otolemur garnettii, assembly GCF_000181295.1. Taxonomy (NCBI): domain Eukaryota; kingdom Metazoa; phylum Chordata; class Mammalia; order Primates; family Galagidae; genus Otolemur; species Otolemur garnettii. Next base: position 5,466,011 of record NW_003852502.1, on the reverse strand, counting down.
AAGAAGCATCCCGTTTGCCTCTGTAATACTGGCACACACCATGATTAGGGCCGTGGGCTGTGTCTGAAATGTCAGCAAAATCGATTGACGATCAAGGCAAGGCTTTTCTGTTCTGATTGTCATTCAGTGTTTGCAAGCGTTGTTGCAAGAGTTGAAATGTATCTGTATCAGAGCACAGTCGTATAACCTTTACTCATATTTGTGAATCTTCCAAGTGGGAGGGCAACAAAAAGGTAGGGTGTGTTTTAGGGAGAAAGTTGGAGTTCTGTCTTAAAGTAGAAGGGCTGAAGGAAGAGAGTTGAATATGGTTCTTGCTTATCAGCGTTTGCCGCTAGGATCATGGTAGAGGATTTTTTTGCATGTGTGGTGTGAAGGGGGGAGACCTTATTGAGGGTCAGGGGGTTGGGAGGGAAGTTTAGAATAACCAGGACTGGCCTGGAGAATGGAGGTGAAGTTGAAAGCCAGAATTAATACTGTAATAGAATCAGGCTGAAAGCCAACAGACTGGGATATGGCAGTAAGGAGAACAAAAAAGGAAGTTTGGACTGCAAGGAGGCAAAGGGAAAAAGAAGAGAGTGGAGCAGAGGGCGAAGTATCAGCTTGCAGGGGGCTGAGGGATATTGCTGTAGTTTGAAACTTTGTTGTGGATAAATTGAGATCCATTTGTTTAATTTGTCGGTCCTTGGAATTGGTAGGGGATGGACAAGTGTAATAGTGTGGAAAGTCACTGTAACTTATTAAGTTTTTGTATTCAGTGTGTACTTTTAATTGTTCTCCAAATAAGGATTTATCGTATGTATAATGTTTTCATTAAGTAAATATAAAGTTTCACTTATTTATCTAGTCCAGGGGTCCTCAGACTTTTTAAACGGGGGGCCAGTTCACTGTCCCTCAGACCGTTGGAGGGCCAGACTTCAGGCCCCGGGATGAGTTGGCTGCTAAGCAGGACAGGCAGTGGTGGCAAAAACACGCGGCTGGTTGGATAAATGTCCTAGGAGGGCTGCATGTGGCCCACAGGCCGTGAGGACGCCTGATCTAGTGGTTTATTCAGTGGCTATTTTACTCTTTCAAGTCAGGGAAAAAGGAGAGAGAAATGTAGATAAGTATAGTCTGTCTGTTCTCTTGATGGGTGTACAGGGGGATGAGTTCTGTGTACTATGGAAAATGAGTTGGCCCACGCCTGCTCTTCCCAAGTTCGCCTTCTGAAGCACAGGGGATGAGTTCAGCGCACTGTGGAAGCTGAGTTGGCCCACGCCTGCTCTTCCCAGGTTCACCTTTCTGAAGTACAGAGTGGCAGATTTCCTCATGTTCAGAAAGGAAGTCGTGGCAGCATATAAGCCATAGGAAAAGCTACAAACTCTCCTGCACTGGGTTCCGGGGAAGCAGTGTGCTGCAGGGTTAGGAACGTAAGTTCTTAATTTTTTAGATCTATGCATCTTTTCCTTTGTGGTGAATATTGTTTTGGGGCCTGTTTTTTTTTTTTGTTGTTGTTGTTGTTGTTTGTGGGTATTTTTTGGTTTGTTTTGCTTTATTTTATTTTGTTTTGTTTTCTGAGTCAGGATCGTTTATGTTGCCCAGGCTTGAGTACAGAGGCTGTTCATAGACCCCATCATTGTACACTGCAGCCTTGAACTCCTGGGCTCGAAAGATCCACCTGCCTCTGCCTCTCACGTAGTTGGGACTCCTGGCGTGTGTCACTGTGTGTCACTCTTGGGTCCTCTTTTAACTTCTCTCTTCTGAGGTTTTCAAATCACAGCCTCTATAAACTTACAGAAGCCTTGTTATTTGCCCTCAGATATAGATTTGTAATCCGCCTGTGTAGAATTTTTGTGTATGATGTGAGCTGCTTTTTTCCGCAGATGGATTTCCAGTTGCTCCAGTAGCATTTGTTGAGAAGTTTATCTGTCCCCTTCATTCCTCATTCCTCACTTCTGTTGTAAACCAAGTGTGTATTCGTACATAGGAATCTTTATGTCATTGGTCTGTCCAGTCATTCACCATTATCCCGCTGTCTTATTGTTGTAGCTTTGTAGTAAATCTCATCCACCCATCTAGTTCTTTTTCAAGAATGTCTTGGCTATTGTTGGCTCATATAAATTCTAGAATAAGCTTGTCAAGTTTCCTCCCAGAAAAATCTGTTGTAATTTTAACTGGAATTGCACTGAACCCAGAGATCACTTTGGAGAGAATTGATGTTTCAAGTATTGAATTTTGTCATCTAGGATCATAGTGTATTTCCTAACTTATTTAGATCTTTGTTAATTTCTCTTAATGTTTTATAGTTTTCTCTGTAGTGTTTTTATATTCTTTACCTTTTAACTTTTAATTTGCTCCAGTTTTAGATTTGTAAGAACACTATTTTACCATGAATTCCTACATACCTTTCACCTAGATTCCTCAAATGAACACTTACCACATTTTCTTTTTCCCTCTCTCTTTTTCTGTCCATATACAAATAAACACACACACACCCCCCTCACTCTTTTTTTTTTTTAGATTTGGAAATGTTGTACACACCCCTCACTCTTAACAACTTTTCTCCTGAACTTTTTGAGTGAAAGTTGTAGACTGTCACCCTGCACCTTTACAGCACGGGTGTATTTCCTAGTAACAGAATTATTCTCCTACCAGACTCTCCTATCAGTGATGTTTAAACTCTTCAGACTTCAGAGCGCACGGATGATCCCGAGTCTGTCGTTCACAGCAGCCATGAGCTCCATGTTACAGGCTGCACTCAGGTGTCATGTGCTTTAGCCTGTGTCATCTGGGGCATTTCTTTATTTTGTTTTGTGTTTCATGACCTTGAAGTTTTTGAATAATTCAGTTGTTTTGTAAAACACCTCCCACTTTGGATTTGCCTGGTATTTCCTCACGATGAGATAAGGATTCTGTGTTTTTGGCAGGAGTACCACAGGCGTGGTACGATGTCCTGGGGCTGTCTGCTGCCTTGCATGTAAGGTTACTGTTATCTGCTTTGTAATCGATAAGTATCTATCTTTGGGATAATGCATGCATTTTAAAATTAGATTATTTGTAGGTATTTGATAGTGTTTGATGCTGTTATAAATGATATTTTTGACTTGGTTTATAATTTTTTATTGTTGGTTTATGGAAATGTCATTCATTTCTGTACACTGATCTTATACCCCACAGACTTACCAAGCCATCTTATTATACTTTATCTGCATATTTAAAGAACATTTTAAAAATGCGATTGTGTGTGCAGATGGGAAAGTTCATTGCTTCCTTTCCTGTCCTTACCTCTCTTTTCTTTTTCTTGCCTTGCTGCACTAAGCCCTCAAGTAAAGTATTGAATACAAGTAGAAATCCTTACCTATTCCTCTTCTCTGAGGAGAAGTGATCCAGTTTTTACCTGTGATTTTTTATTTTCGATGGATGCCTAGATCAAATTAAAGAATTGACTTTCTCTTTATATTTTCCTGAGTTTTAAAAAAAATCACACTTGGCTGTTGAATTTTTTTTTT
>NW_003852502.1:5458730-5462219 GCF_000181295.1 Otolemur garnettii | reverse complement strand
GTGGCTGGCGCCTTAGCCGGTTGAGCCATAGGCGCCGAGCCTATGAGACAGAACCTTAAGCTGTCGCCCTGGGTAGAGTGCCGTGGCATCACCACTGACAGTAACCTCCAGCTCCTGGGCTTAAGTGATTCTCTTGCCTCTGCTTCACAAGTAGCTGGGACCATAGGTGCCTATTGCAGTGCTCGGCTATTTTTTGGTTGTAGTTGTCATTGTTGTTTGGCAGGCTCAGGCTGGATTTGAACCCACCAGCTCTGGTGTATGTGGCTGGTGCCTTAGCCGCTTGGGGTACAGGCGCTGAGCCATTGGCTCTTGAATTTTATCAAACTTTTATACTTTTAATGTGATGAATTCTCGTGATTGGGTTTTTTAAGTCACATTTGTTAGGCATGATTTACATACAGTAAAACTCACCTTTTTAGGAGGACAGTTTGAGATAAAGAATAGTTCCACTTCCCCCCCAAGTTCCCTCCTGCCCCTTTGTGGTCAGTTCCATTTCCCTTTCTTAGCTCCTGACCTCCACTGAGCCAATTTCTGTCACTATAGATTGGTTTTGCCTGTTCTGAAATTTCCCATCAGTGGGATCTTTTACTATTGTGCGTATTCCGGTCTAACGTGTTCCACTCACTCAGCATGATGTGTTTGAGAGTCGTCCGTCTGCTGTGGCTGTCAGCATCGTGGTCCTGTCCCTCAGCAGTTTCCCGTTGTGTGGGACATTTGCTTAGCATTTGTTGGTGGATGTTAGAATTGTTTCCAGTTTGGGACAATGACTAATAATTCCAGTAATGGTAAGCAGCGTGTGAGGGTTCCGACGTCCTGTATCCTTGCTAGCATTTGGTGTAGTCTGTTTAACAATGTTAGCTTGTCTGGTGAGTGCGTAGTGGTATCTTACAGCCCTAATGTCAGCATCTTTTCTGGCCCCTCTTTGACATCCATGATAATTTTGATGAGCTGCTGCTGGAGTAACCCAGGTGTGGTTGTAACGTGTGACGCTTTTTACTTGTTAGTGGATGTGTCTTGCTGGTACAGTCGGGCCTTAGTACCCATGGGTTCCACATCTTTGGATTCAACCAACTATGATTGAAAATACTCAGAGAAAAATCGCATCTTACTGAAAGTGTGCAAGCTTTGTCCTTGTCCTTGTTTTCTACATGATACAATATAACTACGTACATAGTATTTGCCTTGTACTAAGTATTATAGGTAATCTAGAGATGATTTAAAGTACATGAGAGGATGTGCGTAGGTTATGTACAAAATGCTGGGCCATTTTGTGTGAGGGACTTGAGCATCTGGGGAGTTTGTAGCTATGCGGGATCCTGAAGCCAATCCCCTGTGGATACTGAGAGGCGACTGTATTTTGTTTATGAGTTTTGCATTTGTATTCGTGAGTTTTGCGATGAGGCTTGCTCTGCCCTCAGAGTGAGCTGTGGGATTTTTTGCATGAGAGTTGTGTAAGGTATAAGGTGAGCCATGAGGTATGTGGCACTTTTCCTAGGGTAAGTTCATAAACTTAATTGTCAGACCTCACACATGTCACTTTGTAGAAATTGCTGGAGAAGCTGCATGGCCCTACTGTTCTCCTTATGGAAAAGCTTTTAAAAACAGACGTAAGTTTATGGAATATTAATCTTACATTTATTCTTTTGTTAATTTTGACAAGTTATTTTACTAGGAATTTATTTCTTTTGTCTGAAATTTCAAATTTCAAGCTTACTAGTATAAAGTTGCTAAAAATATCATTGTGGTTTTTGATGTCTGCAGCACCCGTCTTCATCCTTGGCATTGGTTAATGGTCCTGCCTTGTGTTTCTTTGTCTTACTGGTAGTCAACTTGCGTAATTTTTTAGTGTTTTGGTGAATCCAGCCCTGCTGTTGTGTGGGACATTTGTATTTGCTAAGTTATTGTTTTGTATTTGCTAAGTTATTAGAGTTAAGCCCACTAATGAACCAGCAATGGCATTTAAAGATGCTGCAGACATTTCTACAACTGTTACAAATTTGATTGCAGAAGTCTAGATTAGATTTTGATTTTGATGAAGCTCATTTCATTAACTATTTTGTTAGTGCTCAGAACAAGGCTGCAAAGACTTCTATGTAGTCTTTTCTTAACCCTGTCTTTTCTGTAAGTCTTATGGGCAGTTTTGCAGAATGTAAAAGCTTTGTATTGTTGTACAACAAACTGCTCTAAGATGGTGTTATAGAAGAAAAAAAGGCATTTAGAATTGTTGAGTATATGTGCTCGCTAGGGTGCTGGCCACACACACCAGGGCTGGCGGGTTTGAACCCCCTCAGGCTTACCAAACAACGACAACTGCAACAACAACAACAAAATAGCTGGGAATTGTGGAGGGTACCTGTAGTCCCAGCTACTTGGGAGGCTGAGGCAAGAGAATTGCTTAAGTCCAAGAGTTTGAAGTTGCTGTGAGCTGTGATGCAACGGCCCTCTACTGAGGGCAACATAGTGAGACTCTGTCTTAAAAAACAAACAAAAAGAATTGTTGAGCATATGGTATTTCGTTTAATCCTTACAGCAATAGTTTTATGTCAGTATTGCCCACTGTATGTAATGGCTTTTTAGAGTAGCTCTTACTGAATCAAAGCTATGCTTGTTCACTTTTTCAAATGCTGAATTATACTGTGCTGTAATTTGGTTAACACTCCTTTATTGTTAAATATTTAACTTTTAAGTTTACTCCTGTTTTTTTCCTCATTCTTTCCTCTTCTTCCCCACCCTTCAGCTCCTCAACCACTTCCTTCTAGTTTTAATTACCACTTAAGAGAATAGCTTTATAAACTTCCTTTAAAAATTAATTTCCTATTTATAATTGATACATAATCGTATGTGCTTATAGGGTACATGTGATGTTTAAATGTATGTTCGCTGAAATTTACTAAATGTAGAATATAAATGTCTTAACACAATAACTAAGAGGGTGCTGTGAAGGCTATGTTAACCAGTTTGATGAAAATATTTCAGATTGTACCCCATGATTGCATTAATGTACATAGCTATGATATAAATAAATAAATAAATAAATGTATGTTCGCATCACATAATGATCAAACAGGGTAATCGCCACATCCATCACTTTAAACATCTTATCGTTTCTTTGTGATGATAACATTCAGAGTCTAGCTATCTAGAAATAGATCTGTGTTGTTATCTGCTGTGTTAAGGGAACAACGCCAGAACTACTTCCTGTCTGATTGTAACTTTGTGCCTGCTGATGACCCTCTCTGGTCCCCCCCCCCACCCCCCCAAGCCACCGGTAATCACTATTCCACTCTGTCTCGTCCATGAGGCCGGCTTTTTAAGATTCTGGATAGTGAGATCTCACGGTATTAGTCTTTCTGGGCTCGTCCTTCACTTGACATAAAGATCTTCGTTCCCTTGTTGGTGCTGTGAGTGACAGGATTTCATCCCTTTCTGATCACTGAATAGTGTTCTGTTGTGTATCTGTACCACGTTTTCTTTTTTTTTTTTTTTTTT
>NW_003852502.1:5456834-5458405 GCF_000181295.1 Otolemur garnettii | reverse complement strand
CCACGTTTTCTTTCCATTTGTTGATCTCATATAAACTTCTGATTATTTTCTTAAGGATAAATGCCTAGAAGTGAGACTCTTAGGTCAGAATGAACTCAGACATTCTTAAGACTCTTGACATATGCATACTGCTATGTTGCCTTTTAAAACTGTTGTACCAGTTTACGTTTTTCACGACAGTGCTTAAAAGGTGTTGGTTCCACCTCACCTTCATTAGCATTGAGTAGTACAAAACTTTTTCTTTTCTAAATCTATAGAAAAAAATAGTATCTCATTTTAATTAGTGTTTTTGGATTGCTGGTTAGAGTGACAACTTGATCACATTATTGCTGTTATTTTTGTGGTACAGGGTCTTGCCCGGTTGCGTAGGCTGGACGCAGGCTGGAGTGTAGTGGTGTGAGCATAGCTCACAGCAGCCTCTAACTCCTGGTCTCAAGCTGTTCTTCTGCCTCGGCCTACTGAGTATCTTGGACTACAGGCTCATGCCCCCCACGCCTGGTTATTTATTTATTTATTTTTTAACTTTTTTTGTAGGGACAGGATCTTGCTATGTTACCCAGCTAGTCTTGAACTCTTGTCCTCAAATGAACCTCCCCCCTCAGCCTCCCAAACAACTGGGATTACAGATGTGAGCCACTGTATATGGCCCACATTGATTTTTATAGGAGTTTATTGGTATATACATTTCTGGCATGTTTTGTGGTTATAAGTAAATTATAAATTAAGTACAGATATAATTATGCAAGTATATGACCTTTTTAATTACTAGGTTTATTTTCCCCCCACAGTAGCATAATAGCTAAATTGTAAGGAATAACTGATTGCAATTAGAAACGTTTGGAGTCCCAGCTGGGTGCAGTGGCTCACATCTGTAATCATAGCACTCTGGGAGGCTGTTGAAGGTGAATTGCTTAAGCCCAGGAGTTTGAGGTTGCCATAAGCCATGAATGACACTTTGGCACTCTGCCCAGGGCACTGAGAGAGTCTCTGTCTCATGGAAAAAAGAAAGAAAAAAGAAAAGTTTGGAGTCCTGTGAATTTCTCATTTTGATCTCTTGCTCAGTTGTAGAATTTTCTAGGTAAGATTTTATGTTTTAAGGAATTATGAACTTAATATGTATAAAGTGTGCAGTTCTGTTCATGCTGGGATAAAAATGTAATGGTTTCCATGCCTTGTAAGGCTGTGAAGCCTGATTAAGTATCTGGCAATTATTAATTATACTAGTATGTGATAAAAATGTAGTAAGATGTGCTACCTCAAGTGGTAAGAAAATGTTCATTGCAAGTGATTAAACGTAGATTCTCCAGCATTCCTTTCCTTATAAGTTTGTTCCATTAGTAAAAAGTACCTAATCAAGGAGACTTTGATTTTTCAGCTGATTTAAGAGTGGAAAAAATGACCTTGGGTTATTTATAACCCGGAAAATAATTGGGTTATTTCTAGCCCAGTTTTTCGTAAGGATCTACTGAATACCTGTGAAGCAGAAGCATTTGGGGTGAACATTTTTTTTCTTTTTAATTTTAGTTCATGTATTTTAATCTTTATTCCACTTTGAGTTAATTTTTTTTTTT
>NW_003852502.1:5408963-5455745 GCF_000181295.1 Otolemur garnettii | reverse complement strand
CCACCTTAGGTGTACGTGGCTGGCGCCTTAGCCGGTTGAGCTATAGGCGCTGAGCCAGGATGATGTATTTCATGGCTTGATCCAATCTAGGGCTTTTAAGTTATTTTGCTTTAGAGCAGCCGTTCTCAACCTGTGGGTCGCGACCCGTTTTTAACAATGAAAATACATTGCAGCGTTAGGAAGGTTGAGAACCACTGCTTTAGAGATACTGGCAAGTTACCCTGGACGATGAGGTGGGTTTTCAGTATCTTGTTAGCAAAGGAAGCTCTTACGATATTCTTGAGAAGTACGTTGGGCTCCATAATTATTTTCTTACAAAGGAAGGAAAGAAGAAGTTTGTACCCCAGAAATGAATATCTCAAACTTCCCTTTCTGTTATTATGCCATAAAATAACAGCACTGTTTCCTCTCTGGCTTATTCATAGTAGTAGAGTTTCTTTAAGCTTTCCTAGTTCTGTACCTGCTGAAAAAACCCCAGATGTAGAACTGTTTATTTAGATTTTAAAATATGGCATTTGCAAATATAGCTAAAATGCTAATTTTTTTTTTTTGAGACAATGTTTTACTATGTTGCCCTTGGTAGAGTGCCATGGCATCACAGCTCACAGCAACCTCGGCCTTAAACTCTTAGCCTTAAGCAATTCTCTTGTCTCAGCCTCCCAAGTAGCTGGGACTACAGGCGCCTGCCACAATGCCTGGCTATTTTTTTGTTGTAGTTGTCATTGTTGTTTTTAGCTGGCCTGGGCTGGGTTCGAACTCGCCAGCCTCAGTGTATGTGGCCAGCGCCCTACCCACTGAGCTATGGGTTCTCCCTAAATTTTTGTTTTTTGTGAGATTGTTAGCCTGGGGTGGGTATAATGCATGAAGAATGATCGGCAATAGTAATGGTTCTGATAGTTTGGGTACGTATATTTTTCCTTTATTGTGCTTTTTCATTTATTGTATGTATTTGAGCACTTTTGTGAAACTTATTTTCTTTTCATAATGACTTTAACATTTAAAAGATCTCAAAAGATTGTTCCATACTCTAGGATTAATCCTCTTTTGCATTATTATAATGAAAATTAGAATACAATGCAAGATGAACTGTGAACCTAAATAGAAAGAAAATTAGAATACAAATCAGTAGGAAAATAATTCAGTCACCCGATTTATAGCAAACTTTTAAAGATTAAGTTAAAGGGGCTGGGTGCAGTGGCTCACACCTGTAATTCTAGCTCTCTGGGAGGCTTAGGTTGGTGGATTGTTTGAGCTCAGGAGTTTGAGACCAGGCTGAGCAAGAGTGAGACCCTGTCTCTAACAAAAAACATAGCTGGGTGTTGTGGCAGGCACCTGTAGTCCCAGCTACTTGGAAGGCTAAGGCAAGAGAATCACTTGAGCCCAAGAGTTTGAGGTTGCTGTGAGCTGTGATGTCACAGCACTATACCGAGGACAACAAAGTGAGACTTTGTTTCCAAAAAAAAAAAAAAAAACCAAAATAATAAAAATAAATAAAATATAGGTTAAGTTAAAATTCTTATGTAAGAAATAATTATATTAAATATTGAGGCTTTAAAGATAATTAAAATGACAAATATGAAATTGTCAGATTAATAAATATTCTTAAGGCAATGATGAAAGTAACAGTGAATTAGTCTATGAAGTTTTTTGGTTAAACAGGGATTCTTGTTGAACATGGGGAATTATTTGCATACATTTATATCTTCTCTGTCTTCTGAAACTTCATTATGATGACAGCATAGGAATTTTTATAATTTTACGAGAGCAAAGAGATTAAAATAAGCAGCAATAGCAGACCGACATTTCAGCACAGTTTTGAAAGATAGCGGCATAGAGCCGTACAATCTGATTTAGTTAAGCAGAGGAATCTCTGCTCTGAAGAATCTCTGAGATCTTGCGGAAGGGAAAACCAAAAAGAAATGATCAAATCAAACCGAGGAATCCTTGAAAGACTTAGAATTCAGAGCTTCCAGTTATTACAGCAAGTGAGGGCGATGACTCAGGGTATAACATAGTGTTATTTGGGTGAAAGACTGTATGTGAAGAGGTGTTAGGCCTCCTGGTCCTAAACTGCCTTGCTGAACTTCAGCTGAACTTCATCTGGGGAGACCAACAGGTGATAATAGTTGGGAGCATCCCTACTGGAAGTTGAGTGATACTTAGTTACTCTAGAACAGGTTCTCAACCTGTGGGTCAGGACCCCATTGTAACAAAATACAGCCTGCATATCAGATATTTACATTATGTTTCATAACAGTAGCAAAATTACAGTTATGAAGTAGCAACGAAAATAATTTTATGGGGGTCACCACAGCATGTGGAACTGTATTAAAGGGTGGCAGCATTAGGAAGGCTGAGAACCGCTGCTCGAGAATAAAGTCTGTTAAGTCTCCAAATCCTTCTATAGAGTTGCTAGTCAGTTATACACTGACCTCTAAATATGGATGGGAAACAAGAAGACCTTTTTGTTTTTGAAAAACAGTAGCCATTAGAAAAAAGAAGGAAATGGACAATGATGGGAAATTCAAAATGTGACTCTACAAATAAAATTTTCAGTAGAGGGATTTGAAAGTCAAGAACAAGAATGTAGAATAAAGGGGTACAGAGAGAAAATGGAGAAGAGTGGACAAGCAGAGCAGCAGTCTCACAGAAACACAGCGTTAAATTATAGAACTTTTGGAAAGAGAGAACAGAAAACAGGAAGATACTTTTAAAAATAGAAATGATATCAGAACATGTTTGAGTGCGTGACATCATGAATTCAGGCAGTGCACACTCTGCCAAGTTACTGCGGATGTGTAGAGCTCCCGGTTATGACACGGTCCTTCAGTGAAGCCCTCAGGGATCAGGAACCTGATTTGCGTGGCAGTTCTGGAAGCTAAATATACTCCAGTGTGACCTCAAAATACTGAAGAGAAATGACTTCAACCCAGAGCTCAATGATGCTTGTGTGTCTTCAATCCGTAGTGTAAGTATGAAGGTGGAATAAAGATCTTTTGAATGTTCAAGGACTCAGATATGTACCCAAGAGAGGAGTTTAGCCGAGCCCCAGAATGATAGCTGGGGAGCAGCTTTAAAGGAGAAGGTCGGTGAGAGGCACTGTTGTGGGTTATACAGGGCGGCCATAAAGTTCATGTGCAATATTAAATCACACACGATTTTAAATAGCACACAAACTTTATGGCCACCTTAGATAAGCCTTTTTGAATAGTATATTTGGCTTTTTAGAAAATAAAATGTGTTCTTTTATCACCTCAATAAAATTAATATAACTGTGTATCCTCGTGAATCGCTGTATTAATATTTAATGGCATTTGTGATAGATTGTAATTGTGAGTACTGCTTTAAGTGAACAACTAAACTGAAAGAAAAAAAAAGCATTGAGAAGAAATTCATCCTTCATGAAGAATACTCAGTAGTTCTAATAGATTCTCTTCCAGGATGGTAATTCTTGTGTGTTGAGACTAAATTGTAGCTGAGTTGAATTTTAATTGTTGAATAATCACTGTGTCATTAAGTCCAGAGAATGAATGAGATTATACAACAGTAACAGAGTACTTGAACTATTCTGACTTAAAGTTTTTGGATCTATCTGAACCTTGTAACCAGGGACTGGAAAGAAAGTTGAGAGTGTGAAGGCTCCAGACTGAATTAGGTGTTGGGAGGCAGCAGCTTCGAAGGAAACGGTGGGCAGCTGTGTTGGTGGTTAGGCTAAAGGCAGAGTGCCCAAAGCACCAGAGAAGAGAAGGTTTTTACTGTGAGATTTGCTTAAAAAAAAAAAAAAAAAAAAAAAAACCAAAAACAGAAAAACAGTTTGCATACTTTTAACTCTGGGGAAACTGAAGCCCTTTGACCCTATGAATAGCATTCCTTTGAGATACTGCCATGTTTTATGAGCTGGGAAGACATAAGGAACTTTGGATCATGTAATAAGTATTTTACATTTTAGGGTGATTGATAATTTTTCTTTGGGAAAAATGAACTATTTGAATCATTGTTTAGGTGCCTCTACAAAACCCTTGAGCTTTTACCAAATATATTTTATAAAGGATCATAGTAACACATAAATTGTGTTTGTCTCAAGTCCTGCTTTCAAAAATCAAAAACCCAGGCGTATTACTTCCGTCAGAGACACTCCCATTGGAGTGTTTGATTTTCTTGGCTACGGAGGGGAGGTTTATAGAAGTCTACTTAAAAAAAAAGACTAACTCCCACTTAAACTTTGCCAACGACTTGGTTAAACTTTGTATTTTTATCTATGTTTTGAGAATCTGCTATACACTGTATTTCCTCAGCTTTATTAATCCAACACGTTTTTGAGAAATGCTAACTTGACAAGCAGCTAATATATCTGATTTGGGAAATAGTTACAGACCAACAGATGGGAATAATAGAAAAATCTACCTGAATAACAGCATTAAAAGATGATTACTGTATTGAATTTGCTTGTTAGTGGGTTTCTGACAAAATCGCACCAAAATTGTGGCCAATTTACAATCTTTAAGAATTAAACATCTCATGTATGTATTGTTTTCATTTAATTTTATTTGAAAGTTACTAAGCCTATTAATTTTAGTTTATACATTCACTAATTATTTGCTACTGATTTTTGTTTATGCATTCATCTGTTTTTGGTCTTTCTTCTTCCTCATATTGGATTCTTGCATGCAGTCTCTTTTACCAGAGCTTGGTGATCTTTCTAATATGCAAATCTAATTAGATGGCTGCCCACTGAGTGTAAAAGAATTGGGATTAAGACTGCCTTTATCTGTCCATCTTTATCTTCCGCTAACCTTCTTTCCTGTTCTCCCTCCCCATAAACCCTCCACTCACACTAAGTATAGTAACACTTGCATCCGGTGTTTCAGCTTTCTATTTCACATCTTTGGATTTCTGCTTTTGCTATTCATTTGTCCAAAATACTCCTCTCTGCTTCTCTGTTGAGATACTTAGACATTCGAGATCCAGCTTCCTTTCCTTTCTCCCTGAAGCCTAAGTCCTCCAGGGACCGTTTCAGCCAGGATGCTCTCACAGACGGTGTTTACTTTGGCTCCTCATTTGTGTGGACCACCTCAGTCGGGGAAGAACCAAGCTGTTTGTAGGTCAGAGATGGACGGGATGGTAGATAGGGAAGAGCAATGTGGACCTAGGAGAATTTGAGCCTGTTTTTCTAGTTTATCATCAGTGTTTGAAATTTCAAGATCAATATTAAAGTATTAGTCCTAGGGAGTTGTTAACGTGAGCATGCAAGCAAATGTAGCTTTTGTTTTGTTTTGTTTTTTGAGACAGAGTCTCGCCCTGGTGCCCCAGGTTAGAGTGCCTAGCTCACAGCAACCTCAAACTTCTGGGTTCAAGTGATCCTCGTGCCTCACCTTCCTGAGTAGCTGGGACTACAGGCAGCCGCCATAATGCCTGGCTGATTTTTCCATTTTTAGTAGAGATGGGGTCTTGCTCTTGCTCAGGTTGGTCTTGAATTCTTCAGCTGTGGCCTCCTAGGGTGCTAGGATTACAAATGTGAGCCACCTTGCCTGGCCAAATGGACTTCTAAGCAGGAAAATATCTGCATTTTCCCCTCTAATTTACATAATGGAAGGTAGTGTTTGTGTGTAGAGTTTGCATGAGGATGTTTCTTTATGTCATGAAATTATGGCATTTCCCATTTCATGATTTTTGCCAGTTTTGGCGTCTTATGTTCTTAACTGGGGAAAAGATGAGGAGGGGGAGGTGCACGTGGACTGACCTCACCCCCGGTACTGTGCCCGTGGACAGTGAGGGGGAGGTGCACGTGGACTGACCTGACCCACGGTACTGTGCCCGTGGACTGTGAGCAAGGGGGAGGTGCACGTGGACTGACCTCACCCACTGTACTGTGCCCGTGGACGGTGAGCGAGGGGGAGGTGCACGTGGACTGACCTCACCCACTGTACAGTGCCTGTGGATGGAGGTGCCCGTGGACTGACCTGACCCACGGTACGGTGCCCGTGGACTGTGAGCAAGGGTGAGGTGCACGTGGACTGACCTCACCCGCGGGACGGTGCCTGTGGACGGTGAGTGAGGGGGAGGTGCACGTGGACTGACCTCACCCATGGTACTGTACCTGCGACGGCGAGCGAGGGGGAGGTGCACGTGGACTGACCTCACCCACTGTACGGTGCCTGTGGACACGGCATTTGGGTGCCTGGAGTATTATCATTGTGTTTGTCTGCTCTTGCAGTTAGTTCAGGTTCTTTTAGTAGCCACCATAGGTAATGTTGTAATATTATTTCTGTGTGTACTTTGTGTGTGTGTGGGGTGGGGGGGAGTGACAAGGTCTCATTCTGTCACCTTGTTTGGAGTGCACCAGCCTGATAACAGCTTATAGCAGCCTTGAATTCCTGGGCTAAAGAGATCCACCCACCTTAGCATCCTGAGTTAGCTGAGACTACAGGTATGTGCTGCCATGCTCAGTTAAATTTTTAATTTTATTTTTTATAGACATGAGGTCTCTTTGTGTTGCCTAGGCTGGTCTTAAATTCCTGGCCTCACCTGATCCTCTTGCTTCAGCCTCTCAAAGTGCTTGGATAATAGGCATGAGCTACCACACCTGGCCTCATTTTTTGTTTAGAAAAAGTAGGCTTTGACTTTTTTGTTTAGATGAGAAATATTAATTTTTTTCTGGTGTTGTGCCTGGCATGCAGTAGGAATTCAGTAAATGTTTGTAGAATGCATTTGTAATAATTTCACCCAATGACTCACAGCCCTGTCCCAGCTGCACTCTCCGCAAACAGTCCTACCACAAGTGTATGACATTATATACTGAAAAGATGATTACATTTGTAGGAAAACATATTTTTTTAATGCTTATACAGTCTCATTATGGTGTTGCTACTCCAAATAGTTTTTTATATTTATAGTCACAAGGTAAGTGTAGTTTCTCTGATAACCAAAGCCAGAAGAAGTCAAATCAGGTGAATCCCTCTGTTCTCTGCCGGCACTGTTTCGGAATGAATTTTTCAGAGACTTAACATTTTATGTTCTGATTGTTTTCTGTCCCAATGGTGGTTGCTAGTTGAGAAATAAACATTGTTCCTCAGATCTGTACATATTTTTCAGTTTGTCCTTATAAAAGGTAGTGAAATGACTATTGTCCACAGGGGCTGAGAAATATTATTAAATAATGTGCACTTGACAACTTTTAATCCTGTGACACTTGACTAGTTTCGTGAAAAAGATTTATTGATTCCATTAACATGATCGCCTTGTTTTTTTTTTTAAGCCAAGTGTCTGGAGGAGTCAAGTACAATATTTACTGTTTCTTCCCAGCTGTAAAGACTGTTGTTCTTCAAAGACCTATTTCAGTAAATAATGAGGTTTTGCAGAGTTCTCCTGTGAAGTAGAAATTCCTAGTTAACCACCGACAGTTACCTTCTTTTCCTTGGATTCTTATTTCTTTATAAGAATCTACCCTGAGACGTGTTGCTGAGATCTTGCTGACTCTTTAACCAAAGAGAATTGAGAAGGGGCAGAGGCTGAACAAACGTGAGTGGGTGAGCACAGTCACTGGGAAACACCATGAGATAGGTTCTCTAACAACACGAAGACAGGCCAGGCCCTGGGGGCTGCTGAACAGTACTGAGGGTCCCAACTCGGGGGCCTTCAGGGACAAGGTGATCTCTTCAGTCTATTTTCAGTATTTCAGAAAACCTAAAGAAAGGTTTGTAGTTGCTGTGATGAAGCTAAGGTGTGAAATTTCTTTGCTTTTGGTTCTTTTTCTTACTGCAGTGATGCTGGTTATTTTGTGGTTTGTGCCAGACATTCTTCTGGGGTTCTGGATTTATAGCAGTGTACAAAACAAAATCCTGGCTAAATAAGTGGAGTATATAAGTCTGTCAGATGTTACGTACTATAGGAATAACAAAGTAAGGAAGTGGAATTGGGTTTGCTGGGTTTGAGTGGGTAAGTGGGTTGCTATTTTATTTTATTTATTTTTTTGAGACAGAGTCTCACTCTGTCGTGCTTGGTAGAGTGCTGTGGCGTCACAGCTCACAGCAACCTCAAACTCTTGGGCTTAAGCTATTCTCTTGCCTCAGCCTCCTATGTGGCTGGGACTACAGGCACCTGCCCCAACACCCGGCTATTTTTTTGTTGTAATTGCTGTTGTTTGGTGGGCCCAGGCTGGGTTTGAACCCGCCAGGTCCGGTATATGTGGCTGGAGCCCTGAGCTACAGGTGTTTTAAAGAGGATGGCAGGGAAGCCTTTCCGAGAAAATCATAATGGAACAAAAGACTCAGAGGCGATAGGGGCAAACTCTAGTGCTGTCTCTCTGGCAGAAGACCCAGTCAGATCAGCCAGTGCCAGTCCTGAACTGGGCAGCTCCGTGGGTTCCTCCGTGTAGCCAGGAATTATGTGTGGGTCAGTGGAGCCCATAACACCAGAGAGGTCACAGGCAAGGGAGACAATTTGGGAAGGGTCTCGTGGGCCACTGTAAAGAGTTAGGCTTTTGTGCGAGATGGGAGGCATGTGGTGAATGTTGAGCAGGAATGTGATGTGACATGTTATAAAAAGTGTCAGATTGCTCCAGTGACAGCTGGGTCTGTGGGTGAAGGGGGCAGTCGGGAAACCCATCAGGAGCTGCGTAGTGAGAGACGTTGTTGAAGGCCAGGGTGGAATCGGTCACGCTGGTGGGAACTAGTCAGATTCTAGGTATAATATGACGATGGAACCAACTTCTATGTGGGGAATATCGGGGAAGAGTTAAAATGCCAGAGATATGTTTAAAAGACTGAGGGTTGATCAGGCTTCTTACCACCTTGGTTAATGACAGAGTACGGTTCTGCTCACTGGCAGACCTTTTAGTCTTTGAAAAATCTGGTCAGAGACTGTGATCTAACCTGTAAAATGTTTCAGTTTGAGCAGGGCTCTCTGGACAAGACGTCTTTCTTTGGTCTGAAGAACCCCCTGGTTCTTGGAAATTTGGTTGTTCCTTTCATTAACCACTTTTGGGGAGCCCAGCATTATCCCTTAGTAGAATTAAAGTATGAATTAAAGTCTTAGGTCTGTTAATAATTCCTTTTTTTTTGAAAGACTAACACACTTTTTGTTGTTGTTGTTTTGAAACAGAGTCTCGTTTTCTTGCCTCAGGTTACAGTGCTGTGGAGTCAGCCAGCTCACAGCCACCTCAAAATCTTGTGCTTAAGTGATCCTCCTGCCAGGCCTCCCAAGTAGTTGGAGCTACTACAAGTAGGCGCCCACTACAAGGCCTGGCTGATTTTTTTATTTTTAGTAGAGACAGGGTCTTGCTCTTGCTCAGGCTGGTCTTAAACTCCTGAACTCGAGCAATCCTTCTGCCTCAGCGTACCAGAGTGCTAGAATTGCAGGCATGAGCCATTGCACCTGGCATAACCAGCGACTTTTAAGAAGTAACTTTCAAGTCTAACACAACTAAGTCTGTTTGGGATGAACTCATTGGATAATAAATCACCTGGGAAAAATTCATATCTTGCAATCATATTCTGCTATTTTAACACTGGCGAAAGACATTTTGAACTTTTCAAGTAAGCTGGGATGTTTAGTTTCTGAAGAATGCAGGGTTTTTTTCTAGAATAGTCTTACTTTTTGGCTAGCTTGTCTGTAAAGATTGTCTACTTACAATATTTGAATTATGTCTAAATCCAGTTCGGTTTGGTGATAGTAATTTATTCAGGAGTTTATGCCTGAAACACAGTTTATGATTTCTTCTCTAAAAATCTGTAAGAAACTCATTTAACCAATTTTCACAATTCAGATTATATGACATTTTTAGTAATTTTCATGATAGTATCATTTTTCAAATCTTTAAAGACATTTTAAAATATTTAATAACCATATGATGAACTTATTAATGAAGTGTTAAATATCGGCTTTTATTTTATACTCTTTTTTTGTTGGTACATTGATCTTAGCTCTACCAGTTAGAATGAAGTTAGCCTTGATGTTTGCTGTTTTTAGGAATCAAGTGGTAATGCACCTATCTCTAATTGTTACACTGGAGTTTCTTAGGTTATTGGAAGTTACTTTGTAAAAATGGTCACTTATCAGGACCAGAGCTCTGATCACCTGGACCTTCAGAAGGGGTGTTGTAGCTGGTGTAGACATTTCTCTTTTTCTTATACTGAAAAACAATTGATCTCTGTATGTTCTCACTAGTATCTCAGCCTAAAACAGTGCCTGGCACATAGTAGGTCCTAAATATATATTCATGGAAAAAAATGATCAAATAAATATCAAAATTACATCTTTATGATATTGAGATAGTTAAGTTTTAGATCTTACTAATCTCAAGATGTTTTCTGTTTTTTTTTTTTTTTTTTGTCCTGAGTTTGGACTTAGTGGTGGGCATTCTCTTCCCAGTTAATGACTGTTTATTGTTAGTAAAGCCAAGATGCTCACAATAAATTTAAATACTAATATTCTCTTAATTCATAATACAGTATTTTAACAATAAGATAAATCTCATACTTTGTACTGAAGAAGACTAACTTCTAACTAGGTGTGTTTTCTAGGAAGGTTTTCTCGAAGGCAGTTTAGTGACTGAGGGGAACCCTGTTGAAATGGTTTTTAAGAATTTTGGTTTAGAATTTATTTGGCATAAATAAATTCTTGTGGAACTGAAATGGTCAATGAGAGATTGTGCTAAGTACACAGAAAAAGCACGAGCCACAGCCAACTGTTGCCTGGCACCCAGGTTTCTCAGAGTACCTGGACCTCAGGGAAGCTCGTATCAGCATAGACTGATACAGGTAAGAGGAGTTGCCAGTTTGGAGTAGGTGTGCCAAAGGTGCACATAACATGGTTTTGATCAGCAAGGCCAGTGCCTGGCCAGACGAAAGAGTAATCTTTCTAAAAGGCAAATTTGGGCTCAGCGCCCGTAGCACAGTGGTTACAGCGCCAGCCACATACACCATGGCTGGCAGGTTCGAGCCCAGCCCAGCCAGCTAAACAATAATGACAACTGCAACAAAAAAACAGCCAGGTGTTGTGGCAAGTGCCTGTATTCCCAGCTGCTTGGGAGGCTGAGGCAGGAGAATTGCTTAAGCCCAAGAGTTGGAGGTTGGAGTGAGCCGTGATGCTATGGCACGCTACCAAGGGCAACATAGT
Source organism: Otolemur garnettii (assembly GCF_000181295.1). Lineage (NCBI taxonomy): Eukaryota > Metazoa > Chordata > Mammalia > Primates > Galagidae > Otolemur > Otolemur garnettii. The sequence goes on along the minus strand of NW_003852502.1, from coordinate 5,444,630 downwards.
GAGACTCTGTCTCAAAAAAAAAAAAAAAAAAAAAAAGGCAAATTTGGTACGTCTACCCCACCTCTCCATGCTCCCTTGTCCCTACCACCAGAATTTAAGATCTCCGAGGGCAGGGATTTTACCAATTTTATTTACCTTTCTAATCCAAGTGATTGTTTTCCTGTTAGCTTGAAAGCTCCCCGAAGTCAGACAGCCTGCCTCAGTTTCTCACCATTATATCCTAGCACCTAACAGTGCCTGGGACAGAGTAGATAGCTCGGTAGATTATCCTTACAGAATGGATGACACCAAGGTCGTCTTAGAAGGGTTCTGTTTACCCTGTTTCTGTCTTCCTTTTGGTGTCTTGTCAGCCCAAGCCCATATTACTTGTATTGAGTGCTCAATTTCTAATGCCCTCACTGGTAAAATGTAAGGTGATGGTATATAACACAACTGTAGTTTGTATTTATTTATTTATTTTTTAGGCAGAGTTGGCTCAAGTAATCCTCTTTTTTCAGCCTCCAGAGTAGCTGGGACTGTAGGAACCCTGCTATTTTTTAGAGACAAAGTCTGCCCCTTGGTCAAGCTGGTCTTGAACTCCTCAGCTCAAGCAGTCTGCCCGCCTTGGCTTCCTAGAGTGACAACTGTCCTTTTTAAAAGGAATAGGAACATGGGTGTGTGTGTTTTTGTCACTCTCACCTCTACTACGTTGTTCCCCATGGAGCCTCTTGGTTCTGTGTTCTTCACATTTAGCAAAGGCTGAATGAACAGTGACCGTGGTGCCTCTGACAGCCTTCTGTAGTCCCCGCAGTGCACGGCGCTAGTGCTTGCTTTAGTCACGCAGTATCAGTTGTCAGTTCAATACTAAACATAAGATAATTTTCAGTTGATGATGATGTATTATCACTTTTAGAATAACTTTAGGAATGTCAGGAATTTTAATTCTAACCCCATTGATTCTTATCATTTCTTTAGTATTTCTGCAGTGTGTGTGTAGGTAGGTTTTACTGTGTTTAAGGGTTCTAGTACCACAGCACTAGGACTTTAGACTATCTTTTTGAAATTCCCTTTGCACTCAGGGACAGTAGCTCATGCCTTTAATCCTAGGACTTTGGAAGTCTGAGGTGGGAGGATCTCTCGAAGTGGAGAGTTTGAGACCAGCCTGGGCAACATAGTGAGACCCTTTTTCTAAAAAAAAAGGAAAAAAATTAGCTGGGCATATGCTAATTTTAGTTCTGTAGTCCTAGCTGTTAGAGAGGCTGAAGTGGGAGGATCCCTTGAGCCCAAGAGCTCTGCACTCCTGTCTGGGTGACAAGAGCAAGACCCTGTCTCCAAAATTAATTAATTAACTTCTCTTTACAATGTCTTTTTAAGTACCCTTCATATGCAAACATTTTAGTTAGAACTAATTAAGATTGTGTGAGTGTTCTTTAAGATTTTCTGGTAGTAAATCTGAAAGAATTTTATCTTCTTTGGTGGGCTCAATAAATCAGACTTCATGAATGCTGGAAAATTTGATATTGTAAATATTTATGAGTCCAAAAACATATTAAATGAAGACATCATAAAAGATAGTTATTCTAGTAAATCTTACACTGGAAGTGTCCAACCTTTTATCTTCTCTGCTACACATGGCGAGTAAGGGTTGTCTTCAGCCACACAGTAGGTACACGAGGGCTAAGGAACAATGCCACAGACACATGCACGGAACAGTAGAAATGCGTTTTCTCACTGTTGAGGCGTCTGGGCATCTGAGGCCAGTGTGTGGGCAGGGCTGGGTTCTGGTTTGTGTCTTTTCCCTGGCTTGCAGGTAGATGCCTTGCTGTGAGCTCACACAGCCTTTCCTGGGTGTGTGTCTTCCTCTCATAAAGCCGCCAGCCAGTCTCATTAGAACCCTGCCGTTCTGACCTTGTTTAACCTTAATTACCTCCTAAAAGCACTGAATCCAGATGTAGTCACATCAGGGGTTAGGGCTTAAACATAGGAATTTGGGAAGAATAAAATTTAGTCCATATCAGACACATGCACTCAGTTCTCAGTTCATCGCGAGGGGTATAGCAGGAGGGGAGAGATGGGGGTCAACTCTGACTATAGCAAGGACAGTTGAGGGCTGTGGCCAAAGAGCAGAGTGAGAAGGTCAGTGGACCGGCGGAAAATTACCAAGAGGAGACGTCAAGGGTATGGAGATGCTTGCTAAACTGACTCACCAGGATTCTTGCTGAGGGCAGGTCAAGGAATTACGTTCTTGGTTGGGGAGTGGTGGAGCTTTGGAACTTGATCAGATATCAAGGGTAGGGATTCTCTCTAAATTCACTTTGCAGAATTCTTGCTAAAACTGGGCTGTGTAGGCTTGACAAGGACAGGACAGAGAGGGAGAGCTAAGATCAAGGCCTTGTCAAGTAGAGAGCTCAGAGGAAAGTTTGGTTCAAGGAGAGAGTTTATCTCTACTCAGCAGTTTTTGTGTACACAACCTCAATCGCTCCTGGTGTTTCTTATTCCAGAAATCTCTCTCTTCTTCTGGAGAATAACCTCTAGATAATTCCTCTTGGTGATCAGGGGATAGGGTATCTGCCCAGCAGTGTGGAGTATGTGTAAGGAAGTCTCTTTTTCAGAGAACTATCGCCTAGTCTTTGTTAGTTTAGGTTCCTTTCACCCTGGTTCTAGAACTACATAGTACTGTAGTTCATGTGATTTTTTTTTTTTTTTTTGAGACAGAGCCTCAAGCTTTCCCCCTGGGTAGAGTGCCGTGGCATCACAGATCACAGCAACCTCCAACTCCTAGGCTCAAGCGAGTCTCCTGTCTCAGCCTTCCAAGTAGCTGGGACCATGGCGCCTGCCACAATGCCCGGCTATTTTTTGGTTGCAGCCATCATTGTTGTTTGGCGGGCCTGGGCTGGATTCGAACCTGCCACCTTAGGTGTATGTGGCTGGTGCCTTAGCTGCTTGAGCCACAGGCACCGAGCTAGTTCATGTGATTTTTTAGGATTCTGTAGCACAGTTTGGGTTGGTTTTCATCTTTTCTATTTCCTGACTTGGTATTTAGCTCTCCTAGGATTGCCAAGTTAGTTGCCTCTCAACCATTTGCTTACCAACTCACAAAAGGTTGCTGATAATAGGCTCTTCTTTGGTTCTCCCCATCCTTGTGGGGCTGATGTCTTTTTTTTTGTTTTAAGAGACAGAGTCTCACTTTGTCACCCTCAGTAGAGTGCTGTGGTGTCACAGCTCACAGCAACCTCCAACTCCTGGACTTAGGTGATTCTCTTGCCTCAGCCTCCCAAGTAGCCCCTGCCATAGCACCGGCTTTTTGAAAATTTTTTGTAGAGTTGGGGTCTTGCTCTTGTTCAGGCTAGTCTTGAACTCCTAAGCTCAGGTAATCCACCTGCCTCAGTCTCCCAGAGTGCTAGGATTACAGGCAAGAGCCACTGTACCCAGAGAGAACTTGCCCGTCTTTTTTGGATCTGGGGTTTTACTTTGCTGTGATTTTCTTTTTCAGATAATTATTCCTAAGTGATCCCCTATGAGTATTCTGTCATTTCCCTTTGTATTTAAAACTACCACAAGACCATTGTCTTGAAATTGTTGGCTTCAAATAAGGGATACGGGGGGAGGGAAAGGGGCCAGGTGCAACTAGTATCTGTTTGGTGGCATTAGAATGGTGATCTCAATTTTTTGTCACTTAATCCTCATGGCAGTTCTGTAAGGTACGTGATAGTATCCTACCGAATGGATAAGGACAAAGATAAAAATCAGAGAGGTTAAGTAACTTGCTTCAGAGCTAGCCAAAGTCCTAGGGCTGAGTTGCAAGTCGAGGTTTTAAGACCGTTCAGCTCTTTCTAGTCTACCCTCTCCTTTTACTTGTCCCAAGCTGTGTGAACAATTTGTTCATTCACCAGTGAATATTGGGTTGCCTGCTGTGTTCTGGGCCTTAGGGACACAGAGGAATATTCCATGCCCAGATGGAACAGAAATGCCATGGTCAGATTTACTTTTTGGTGGGATTACGAATGATCTTTGTGCATTGGCAAGAATAGAAACAGACAGCTAAGTTAGTTACTGAAGGCCTGATAAAAGGCGATGTTGGTTTGGACTAGGATGGCAGAGGAGATGCGGAGAAGTAGGTGGCTTTGAGATGCCGTCGGGAGATAAAGCCAGCAAGATTCTGTGGGTGACATGAATTTGGAAGGAATTGAGGATGGCTCCAGGTTTGACTTGAGCTGAGTATTGATGGTGCCTTTACTGATATGTAGAGGAACAGGCTGGGGTGTTGGGCGGCACCCCAGTAACGGCAGTACTCCATGTATTAGATACATCCATGAGGAGGTGCCAGTTAGGTAAGCAAACGTCTGGGAACTCAATGTGAGTCTGGGCTGGAGAAATAAATTTGGGAATTGTTCATGTATAAATGGCATTTAAAGCTGTGGGACAGGATGTCTAGGGGGAGAGCATGGATGTGTATGTGGAATATGCTTCCAAAGCAGTGTTGTTGACTCACTTTTCTGGACAATCCTCATGTAGTTTGTTAACTTAGAATCATATGCACCCTAATAGCGTTTGCTGGCTAGAGAAAGCAGCCTGCCCTGTCGCCACTGCACGGTTAAGGCATTAGCCAGCAAGCACCTTGCAAACACGGTGTAATTAGCAGCTTCTTCACGGAGCTGTGCGCCAAACATCCTGTCACGGGATATTATCCATGAAAGCGTTCCCATGGACATCCCAGATTTGAGAGGAGGATAAAGCACACGAATCAACTCCTCTTTAAATATAGATAAGTAATGAAAAAATAAGTTCCCATCGAGATACTGAAACGGGACATCTGGGCCCACTTACTAGAGCACTGACTATCACACACTCGTCTTATGGCATCCAAGGTCATTAAAATGGGGTATTTTGCATGTCATGGATTTTTCTGGCTACTCTGAATAGACAGAATTTATGTTCAATGTTAAATCTCAGAATACCAAGTATAAAAGAAAGACAACTGAACAATTGGATAAGAATTCACAGCAATTGCAGTATAGTCATTGCAGGGACTGCTGCACACAACAGGACAGTTGGATGTGTTGAATACCAGAGACGTTCTGTTGAATGAGAGAAGCTGGACACAAAGCACACATACTGTATGGCCTCATCTACATGAAGTCCAAGGACAGGCAGAGCTGACAGAGCAGTGGGGTGACACAGGTGCTGGGTTGACCAGAAGGAGGCGTGAGGCCGTTTTCAGGGGCCATGCAAGTGTCCTGCATATCAACTGGGGTGTCTGTTAAATGGTTGCATTCATTTGTCCAAATCCGTGAACCTCTATACTTAAAAATACATTTAATTGTATGTAGGTCATTTTCTTTGTTTATTTTTGAAAGAGACCGAGTCTCACTCTGTAACCCTAGGTAGAGTGCAGTGGCATCATCGTAGCTCTTTGCAACCTCAGACTCCTGGGCTCAAGTGATCCTCCTGCCTCAGTCAACTGAATAGCTAGGGTCACAGGCTCATGCCAGGATGTCCCCCTAATTTTTCTGTTTGTAGTAGAGGTGGGGCCTTGCTCTTGCTCAGGCCAGTCTCCAACTCTTAAGCTCAAGCCGTCCTCTTGCCTTGGCCTCCCAGAGTGCTAGAAGTACTGGCATGAGCCACCATGCCTGGCCTGTGTGTAAGTCTTTCCTTTATGAAAACCAACAAGAACAACAAAAACAGTTTTTTTTTTTTTTTTGAGGAGAAAGAAAGGGAAGGTTATAAATTTGCCAGCAAATGGGGAGGATGGAGACACCCCGTCTTAACATGTTGTTATCCTGTGTCTAAGCAGAAAGACAGAGTGAGGGGAGGGGAGGGGTCTCAGCTTCCCTGTAAACCCAGTGTGTGGAGTGGTTCTGTGAGAGGACCACAGGGAGCACATTCCTGCATTCTCAGTGGGAGGCACAGTGTTCAGGGCAAGTAACCTGTCTTTTTATCTTATTTTTTAACTCTTAGCTGTCTTTACATGATAACATCTGCTCCTATGACTGTTCAAAGCAGAGTCCTTTAAGTAGTAAGAGGAGTGGTCTGGTGAACCAGGCTGGGCCAGCAGGTGGCTTCTTTCCCCCTTTTAGTCAGTGTGTACCACCCACTGCAGTCACCCTTCAGCAGTGGGGGTGGGGTGGGTGTCACCTGAAGGTGGAGCAGCTCCTGCTGGGCCTGCTCTAAAGGACTTGCGGGTGTGGGGGGGATTCTCTGTGGCCAGAGCAGATGTGTTTCTCTGAGGTGGGATGATGTGAACTTTCAAAACAGATATATAATTTGTTTTATATTTCTAGTTATTCATGCTGCTTTATTTGTTCCTTTTAAATAGGAGACAGTGGATAGCCCCTTTCAAACATGGAGGATGGAAAGCCCGTTTGGGCACCACACCCCACAGATGGGTTCCAGATGGGCAACATTGTGGACATTGGCCCTGACAGCTTAACAATCGAGCCTTTGAACCATAACGGCAAGGTGAGTGTCTCAGAAAGACGTCAAAATGTGAGTTCTTTGAAAAATAGTGCTTTTTTTTTTTTTTTTTAAAGATAGGTGTCTGCCATCTTAAGAAGTAGATATTCCTGGCACAGTATAAGGGAAAGCAAATTCCTGGTAAGGGAATCTTAGTTTTCTGCTGACTTCTTTGGTTAAATCAGCAGTACTCTAGGGGAACTATGGTGTCCTCTGATAAAATCAGAAATTCAGTGAGCCTCCCATTCCTTCTTCTCCCACGCCCCTTTCATCCTCCAGTTGTTAGGAGCCATTACTGAAGGGATCATCAGTAGTTGTATCTATGATGTGTTCAACATGGTACGAGGTAAAAAATATAAAAAGTAGGTGGGGTTATATTATCACAGTTAGCTTTTATTTTAGTTTCTAGATAAGGTCTGCTTGAAAAGCTTTTTATTTATTTACACTTATTAGCATGGGATTTGGATAAATATATTTCTGGTAAGTAAAGGCACTTAAACCTATCCATCTACTATTATTTTTGTATAATGATAGTTTTTAAAACGTAAAAATACGCTTTAATTCTGTATGTATCATATCTTTTTACTTTTATGCTTTGATATGAACTAGATATTGCATAAGGCGAGTTTGGAGGGAAAGTGACCGCAAGTTATGAATTGCTTACAGAGAAGGCATCAGTTGTAAATATCTCTCATTCAATCTTCATGGGAACTGGTAGGGTCTGTCTTTGTGGGAGAACTTCACCATTTTCAGTTTAATAAGTATTCCTGCTAAACAGTTCTGACTAAATGAAATTTGTGGATGTCATTTGTTTACTTTAGACCGCACAAGTTCATGAATAATTTATACTCTGCTGATACTTAGTTAACTAATGCCATATGACTGCTATCCTTCTGGGAACCTTAGAAAAACAAGGTGGATCTCTCTTGAGGTCTTTTCACAGAGAAAACTATTCTGTTACTGTAAACAACCCAGGACCTGAAATGCATACTATAATGTGCCATGTTAGAGGTGGCCAATTAAAGATACCCTTAGGAAAGGAACGACAAATGTTTCTGGTTTTTCCCTCTTATTAACAGGGATCTATTTGTACTTACAATGCAATACGTGTTAAAAAAAGAAAGGATTAGAACAATAAGCCCAATTACTTTTTATGTTCAATGTCTTTTGGTTTTTTTTTTTTTCCTGAGACAGAGTCTCACTCTGTGGACACAGGCTAGAGTGCTTTGGTATCATCATAGCTCATGGCAACCTCAAACTCCTGGGCTCAAGAGATCCTCCTGCGTCAGGCTGCCGAGTAGCTAGGAGTACAGGTGCCTGCCGTGACGTGGAGCTAATTTTTCTATTTTTAGTAGAAACAAGGTCTTGTTCTTGTTCAGGCTTGTTTCGAACTCCTGAGCTCAAGCACTCCACCTGCCTCAGGCTCCCAGAGTGCTAGGATTACAGGCGTGAGCCACTGCACCTAGCCAAAGCCTTTTGATTTTTATTTAAAATATTTTATGAGCATTGTAAATCAGAAGGCCAAAATGAAATGAAGGGTATATTCCCTAATATTCTGTTATAGCCACAGATGACAAAATAATTCATTTCAAATATAGAAGAAACTTGATTTGTGGGGATATGTGTTTTCATATTTCAAATATTTTAATGTGCTTTAAGCTGTGCCTTATTAGTCAGGAGCATATGTAAACACTAATAAAACAGTTTAAATTAGGGAGTCATGCAAATTTTATGGATCTGTAGGTAATTCTGTAAACTAAAGTGGAAGATGCTTTCCACAGAAATCCTTTCTGAGGATTAACAAATTCTCAAGGATTATTATTTTTTTTTTTTGCAGTTTTTGGCTGGAGGTGGGTTTGATCCCGCCGTCTCTGGCATATGGGGCCAGCACCCTACTCCTTTGAGCCATAGGTGCTGCCCTCAAGGATTACTTTTTATTTTTATTTTTATTTTTATTTATTTATTTTTTGAGACAGAGTCTCACTATGTCACCCTCGGTAGAGTGCTGTGGCGTCACAGCTCAGAGCAACCCCAAACTCTTGGGCTTAAGCGATTCTCTTGCCTCAGCCTCCCAAGTAGCTGGGACCGTAGGCACCTGCCACAATGCCCAGCTATCTTTAGTTGCAGTTGCCATTGTTGTTTAGCTGGCCCAGGCGGGGTTAAACTCCTCCAGTCTTGGTGTATGTGGCTGGTGCCGTAACCACTGTGCTGTAGGCGCTGAGCCAAGGATTACTTTTATTTTTATTAATTTTTATTAAATTGTAACTTTATACACTGATGCATTTATGGGGTTCAGGGTACTGCTTCGATATACAGTGTGAAATGCTTACATTGAACTAACACATCCATCACAATTATACTCATTTCTTAATAGTTTTGAAATGTACCATTGCATCATGCACATAGGTGAGGTCCCCTCAGGGGTTACTTTTAATCTTAACTTTCTTCCCCTACTTTCTAATCCTGTGTTAATAAGCAGTGTAATAATAATCAGATTGTTAAATAGATCCGTAAGAGGAGCAGTCTCTTGCTTAGATCATTGATGGTCCGAGATCACCAGCCTTAAAATGTCATCAAGGAGGCTCGGCACCTATAGCTCAATCGGCTAAGGCGCCAGCCACGTACACCTAAGGTGGTGGGTTCGAATCCCCAGCCCGGACCCACCAAACAACAATGACGGCTGCAACCAAAAAAAAAATAGCCGGGCGTTGTGGCGGGCGCCCATGGTCCCAGCTACTTGGGAGGCTGAGGCAGGAGACTCGCTTGAGCCCAGGAGTTGGAGGTTGCTGTGAGCTGTAATGCCATGGCACTCTACCCAGGGGGACAGCTTGAGGCTCTGGTTCAAAAAAAAAAAAAAAAAAAATGTCATCAAGGAATTAAGTGCCTAAAGCAAGAGGCCAGTTGGGGGCACCTGTGCGCTGGTACAGTGGGCGCATCACTGAGGGAGGGGACACACCTTTGATAGGAACAGTGGCTTTTCAAGCTTTTAGTTTAGAGAAGGAAATGATTTTACATTGCATCAGGCAGTGTGTGTGTGAGAATTTATACGGAATGGGGGAGGAGGGAAAGGAGAGAAGAAGAATGAAGAAGAATGTAAATGTATTTACCACTGATCTGTACACTTACAGATGGCAAATTATTAAAACGATCAAGTGTGCACGTCAGTGGTGTGAGTCGCACGTGTGCTTACAAATGAAACGGTTGGTCAAGTGCAGCACCCGTGGCACATGCTGTACAGTCTGCTGTTTTCTAATACCTTTTATTTTGTTAGCGATGCTCTCTTGACCCTCTGAATTGATTTCATATTCCATCTTTGCAGCAGGCTGACCTACAGGCTGAAGCCGTACCCATGCGGCACGGAAGGTCGGAATTGTCTTCTCCTTGTCCCCTTTGTGGTCTCACGTCCTGTCCGGTCTCCCCCTCATACTCTCACTGCACACTTACTCCGCACGCTGGTTCTCCTCTGCAGTGTTTGTCCACCCTCACCGTGACGCTGGCAATGCTGGCTGCTTCCTATGGTCGCTCACGATGCTCCTTTTGCCTGCAGGGCCACTCTCCATGGCCCTTTGCTTAGCGAACACTTATTTTCTTTTAAGAGTCAGACTGAGGTCACCTTGGTTTTGAAGTTTTCCCTCGGATACTCTTTCCTTCCTCCCATGCGATACAATTGATTATTTTTTGCTTTGAGGAGTGGTATAAATTCTTAGCTCTCCTGTAATCTTTATTAGGGATGATGGGTTACATTCAGCTCCCACTCCCTGCTGGACTATCTTATCTTCAAGTTTAGGGGCTGTTTTATTTATCTATTCTGTCACCTTTTTATAGGAAAAAAAAGCCCCTTCCTGCTAAGAGGAAACAATTGTCTTAATGAAACAGATTTTCTGTTGATGGGAAGAGGAAGACGGGGCTGGTGGTGATTTGGGGCAGGAAGGAGGAGAATGAGAAGCATCTTCCAGGACTCGTCACTGGACCTTCACACAGCTCTGAATCTCCACCTTGTCACTGCCCTCCCTCGGCCCCCCCTCTGCTAACCTCCTGGAGCCTTTTTATTTGGGTGGCTGCCGACAGGCTGGAACTTCTCCCTGGAGTCCGGTCCGACCTGAGGAGTCCCTGCTTGCTTTGCCATGGCTGTGGAAAGGGGGCACACACGTCAGAGTGTGGCGTTAGCAGTTACTTCCAAATGCATTTTCCTGTAGAATCATTGTTACAAATTATAGATTCTTTTATGTTACTGTTAATATGCTTAACACACATTATGGATTAATTTTACCTTTGTTATCTATCCTACAAACATTTTTACATTTGTAACAGTGAGAACCTGTGCAGTGGATTCCACATGACAGTTTTGTAAGTTGCGTCTGACTTTGAACTGAGGTCGTCCTGACCGCCTGTCTTAACTCTGTGCCTCAGTGGTGGCCTTGCCTTATACTCCTGCATATCTGTACGTACACAGAGAGAGACCTAAAAATATTATTTTAAATTAATTCAGCCATTTTCCTTAAAGTTTTATTTGATATGGCTGGAAATTTCAACCATAAGAGTAGCTGTAATTGTTTGAGAAGTACTGCATAAATTTATAAATAACTATTAGAATGACATGGATTAAAATTTAATTCTCTTCAGATGTAATTTGAGATCATTTGTTCTCTCTTACAAGATGCTATCTTAATTCCGTGGCGTCTACCACGGCATTTAAGTGGTAAAAGAAGTGGAAATTTATTCATGGATACCTTTAATTTTATGAATCAGATGTTTTTCTGTTCTATTTATATTTCTGACACTTTTGTGTAGGCATTTGTGTCAAATAGGTTTTATTCAAACAATAGCATTTATTAATAGTCTATTCTGTTGTTATATCTGATTGAATGTTATTTTTTTCTTTTTAGAAACAATAAAATTACTGTATACAAATATTAAAATTTCCAAAAGTTTTTAAATGGCATTTCTGTGTAAAGTTTTGATATAAATATACTTCTTGTTCTTTCCATTTTAGGAGTTAGAGCCTAGGATGCTTATTTACTAATTTCCATTATTGATTTCATGCCTGTGATAACAGTAGATGATATTTATAAGTAAAGCTAGTCTCTTGGTTTTGGGTTAATGAATTGTTAAATTGTAGGGTCTATATTATTTTTTAATAAAGAGCATATTGTTGGCATTATTACAAAGTATGCAACCAATTATACTTTATTTTTCTTACTGTTTACAAGCCTCAAGTTTAATGAGCTCTTGTTTTGCTTGTTAGACATTTTTGGCTCTCATAAACCAAGTGTTCCCTGCAGAAGAGGACAGTAAAAAAGATGTGGAAGATAATTGTAAGTATCAAGTTAAAAATTAGTTCTTAGCACAGAAAAGCAACTGTTCTTCAGAACATAAATTAGTGTTCATGCTACTGGCATACCACCCTAGTTCTGAAAAGAATTCCAGGTTTTTGACACGAGGGTTCAAGCAAATGGAGAAACTCAGAAGGCCTGAGTTTATTATGTCTCACATTTGAATGTCTTGAATGTCCTTTTAGTGTTATTTCAGTTGTGCAAATGTGGGGAATAGTAATAATTTATAAGAGGCTTGAACTAAAGGTCTCTTGTTAGTGGTTTTGAAGGTGATTTTGAACCTCGTCTGGGGCCAGATGATTTTCATAGTAGAATGTGTGATTTAGTAATTTGGAAGTTGAGTCAGTAAGAGTTATTTAGTGTCAGTGTTTAAAGCATATATTTTTCAGAAATACTGCTTTAATGGTTGCATGTGGTGGCTCACTCTTATAATCCTAGCACTTTGGGAGTCTGAGGCAGGAGGATTGCGTGAGGTCAGGAGTTCAAGACCAGCCTGAGCAAGAGTGAGACCCTGTCTCTAGAAAAAATAGAAAAATTAGCCAGGTGTGGTCGTTTCTCTGCACTCTTGGCTACTCAGGAAGCTTGAGCCCAGGAGTTTAAGGTTGCAGTGAGTGATGATGAAGCCACTGTGCTCTAGCCCAGGAAGCAGAAGGAAACTATCTCAGCCCCCCCAACCTCCCAAACTGTTTAATAATTACTAATTGACAAATTTATTTCAGGACATCATAGTAAAATACAGTATTAACTGGACTACAAATAGCATGTTGGCAACAAAAACCTTTACTGAGCAGGCCATTTTATTTCCACATTTTCAAGATTAAGCAGTAATCTTATTTCATTTGGTGGGGGTGCAGTATTTGAGAATCATGTGCAGTTGTCATGAATTTCATTAAAGGTATCTAACAAACTCTCCACTTAAAGAAAAAGGAGAAAGTTCTTACTGATTTTCTCTGGAGTTTCACTTGAGTAAGCCTGGAAGAGTCCTCTCTGTAAATGGGCAGCCTGGACTAGGGAGGGTAATAGGAGAGCCCTGGCCTGTGGAGTTCAGCAGCAGAATTCTGATCCTGATGGTGCCACTAGGAAGCTATGTGCCCGTGGGCAGTTCCTCCGCCTTCTGAGGTTCTCAGCTGTGTAATGGGAGTGATAATGTCTGTGTTGTGTGCTTAGAGATGACGTATTGAAAATGCTTGGCACACTGGCGGGCGCGGTGGCTCATGCCTGTAATCCTAACACTCTGTGAGGCCAAGGTGGGTGGATTGCTTGAATTCAGGAGTTTGAGACCAGTCTGAGTAAGAGTTAGACCCCATCTCTACTAAAAATAGAAAACTCACTGGGTTTTGTGATCAGCAACAGTACTCCCAGCTACTACGGAGGCTGAGGCAAGAGGATCTCTTGAGCCCAAGAGTTTGAGGTTGCTGTGAGCTGTGATGATGCCTCCCTCAGTGTTTTACCCAGGGCAACAGAGTGAGACTCATCTCAAAAAGAACAAGAAAAAAATAAATTAAATGCTTGGCACAGTGCCTGACTTTTAACAGTCTCCCCGTAAATAGTAGGTGTTACTATCAGGTGCAAGAGATTGAAAAAAAAAAAAAAGATGGAGATCCTTTTCTTTCTAAAATTGTGAAAGAGTTTGTTTGATGAGATTTTTATTTTTATGTATTTATTTATTCATTCATTTATCTTTGTTTTGGAGATAGAATCTCGCTCTGTTGCTCCAGGCTAGAGTGCCATGGCCTCGGCCTAGCTCACAGTAACCTCAAACTCCTGGGCTCAAGCAGTCCTCCTGCCTCACCCTCCCAAGCAGCTGGGACTACAGGTGCTTATGACAACCACAGGCTAAGTTTTTCTATCTTTATAGAGATGGAGTCTCACTCTTGCTCAGGCTGATCTCATATTCTTTTTTTCTTTTTTTTTGAGGCAGAGCCTCAAGCTGTCCGCCTGGATAGAATGCTGTGGCATCACAGCTCACAGCAACCTTCAACTCCTGGGCTCAAGTGAGTCTCCTGCCCCTGCCTCCCAAGTCGCTGGGACCACAGGCGCCCGCCACAATGCCTGGCTATTTTTTGGTTGCAGCCGTCATTATTATTTGGTGGGTCCAGGCTGGATTCGAACCTGCCACCATAGGTGTATGTGGCTGGCGCCTTAGCAGCTTGAGCCACAGGCGCCAAGCCTGATCTCATATTCTTGATTGAGCTCAAGCAGTCCTCCTACCTCAGCCTTCTAAGAGTGCTAGCATTATAGATATGAGCCCGCACACCTGGCCTGTTTTATTCTGTTTAGAAATGAGGGCTCACTGTGTGGGCTAGGCTGGTCTAGAACTCCTGGGCTCAAGTGATCTTCTCTCCTCAGTCTGCCAGCAGCGTGTCACTGTGCCCAGCTTAGTTAATAAATTTTTTTTTTTTTTTGAGACAGAGTCTCACTATGTCACCCTCAAGAGCGCTGTGGTGTCACAGCTCACAGCAGCCTCAAACTCTTGGGCTTAAGCGATTCTTTTGCCTCAGCCACCCAAGTAGCTGGGACTACAGGTGCCTGCCACAGTGCCGGGCTATTTTTGGTTGCAGTTGTCAATTGTTTACCAGGCCTGGGCTGGGCTCAAACCTGCCGTCCTTGGTGTATGTGGCCGGCACCCTTACTCACTGAGCTATAGGCTCTGAGCCTAGTTAATACATTTTTAAACAGCAATCAGAACAAAATAAAAAGAGGAATGAGACTATATCAAACCTAAAATAGGAGAAAATTATTTTCTGTTAAAACTTTGCAGAGTGTGCAGAACTAGAGATTAATCCTTTTTGGACTTTAAGGTATATGTAGCTAAATATAATAAATTGACTTACTTTTAATATTTCTTACATCAGTATTTTAAAAGCCCCCCTTTGTCCCCTTCGTCTTGGTGTGTTTTCTCAGCCTTAGTGTGGGTTTGCTGCGTTGCTAGGTGTTTCCTGGATGCTGCTCGGTGGCACAGGGTTAACGCGTGGCTGGGAACCAGAAGTCCCTTTTCTGAAACCCTGCCACTAATGCGTCTTTAAATGCTGAGTTGAGGATGTAGGTTTTCCAGCAGAACTGGTTCCATCACTTCGTCCTTTTGCCTGGGGCTTGCCGCATTCCACTACTGTCCTCTGCCAGTGATACGGGGCAGTACCTTTTTGGGTCTCACACAGGTTTCCAAATCTTTTTCTCTGTATTATTGTAATAATGCAATGATTAAATGATTGATGTCCGAGTGTTGTGAAGTATGCGGTAAAGGTTCTGTGGAAACAGAGACAGATGTCTTTTGGTGGTGTCCTAACCGTGTAGCGAAATTCATTATCTACTTTCAGCTCTAAGTTTTCTCTAGGAAGAATTTTATATGTAGAGATTAGTATGTTAATTTTACTTCTTTAGTTGACTATTGGTCATTAGTACCGGAAAATAATTCAGGGATGTGAAGTCACTAATTAAAGGGAAAATAATAGCATTTATGCCAATTTTAAGCTACAATTACCTACATAGCACAAAGTATTCTTCATAAATTATTACCTGTTAGCTGTTGAGTATAACAAAGAGTCTAAAATGAGAATCCTAAAAGTTTCCTTGTTCAGTCTCTTTTTCAGTAATGAGATATAAATTTAGAATTGATTGACTTCTGTATTGAAGTTTGTGGGTTCTTTTTCTCTTTCAGGGAACAGAAGCTATAATAATTAAGCAAGGTCTTAAATGCTCAGATAACTTCTTATTTAGATCCTTAAATTGAACAATGAAGTCATCTAGTCTTCATTAGCAACTTTTCCATATGTTTGTTATATATTTATTTATTATGCCAACATGTTTATAAAGAAACAAATTGTGTGTAGTCTTTTATTATGTGTTATTTTAAAAATTGTCTTTAAAATTTTAATGTTCTTGGCTGGGTGTGGTGGCTCATGCCTGTAATCCTAGCACTGTGGGAGGCCGAGGTGGGTGCATTGCCTGAGCTCACAGGTTGGAGACCAGCCTGAACCAGAGTGAGATCTTGTCTTTAAAGATAGCCAGGTGGGTGGCGGACACCTGTAGAGCCCGCTACTTGGGAGGCTGAAGCAAGGGAATTGCTTAAGAGTTTGAGGTTGTTGTGAGCTGTGACGCATGGCGCTCTACCCAGGGCAACAATGTGAGACTCTCAAAAAGAAAAAAAATTTAATGTTCGTTTGAATATAGTTAAATCTGTGAATAATGAGGCATAAAAGGTAAACAGTTCACAAGAAAGCTTGCGAGCAAATAGCCAAACAAGTAATCCGAGAGCTGAGTACCAGGGGAGTACTGCAGGAAGGGATTATTAGGTGGAGCCGGAAAGCCATTTCTGAGACCTGTGTGAACCTTCCGAGGTCACACCTTTAGGGAGGTGCAGGCGGTTAAGACTTTCATTTCAGCAAACCAAGGGTTGCAGACTTTTCCTGTTTTTCCTTTTTCATAACCTCATGAATATGGAATAGCCTGAGTAGCATGATTTAAGGGAAAGACCCTCTTGTCCAAATTTTCGTTGACATTGGGAGATATTTTACCAGGCAGGCATCTCTGAGAAGGCATGTGGTGAGCGTGGCAGGAGGTGGGGAAAGGAGGCCGAGCTTTGATCAGTCCAGGCTTTTACCGTTAGCCTGTAGGTGTACTGTAGGATGGGTGTGTACTGTAGGGGGTGTACTGTAGGATTAGGAGTTCTTAGAGAAAGCAGAGAGAGTGCCATCAACAGGTATTTTGGAGGCAGGTGAGAGATAGCGGAGTGGTTCAACAGATTGCTTTGGTTAGAGAGCTGCGTGCTGACCAGGCTCTGTGAAACGAGGGTGGAATAGCAGAGCTGTTAAAATGTAGGTGACCAGATACCCCTCTGCTGCCTGCCTTGCTCCAAATCCTTCCTCAAGTCAAAGAAAGCTGCCCTTCCAAAGAAAGCTGTGAGGAGTCTACTCACTTCTTGCTTGCTTTTATTCCATCCTGAGTAGCAGTAGAAAGCAGAGAGGTGTGTGTCCTTGGAAGGTGAACTGGCTGCATGACACGAGTGCAGAGAGCTTGGCAGCCTTTGTTGAGGTTGGTGTAACAGAGGCTTTTGTTTGTTAGTTCTGGTCCAGTGTTGAGTTATGTTATTAAGCACACCATGCAGTGGGGGCAAGAGTGTGACTTCAGTGAGGCGTCACTCAAACAAATGAAGCAGGCAGCGTCCTGCCCTCACAAATCTGGTTCAGCAGCCAAAACCAGATGTGTAAGCCTTCAGCATCGTACTGGCAGTATGTGGCAAGCAACATAAACAGAGTCGGGAGTAGTTTTGGTGTTGGTGGTGAGAATGGGGAAGTATCGATTATGAGATAATCTTTGAACTTGACCTTAAAGGACAGGTAGATTTTTGACTCCCAGAGGATGTTCCAGGTGGTAGCTGACACATGTATGATACCTGAGTTTGATAAATAGTTCAGTTTTCCTACAAGTCTGACCATATTAAAGTGAGTTGTGGAAAATTATATGAGAAGGTTATGAATGGAGGTTCAGTAAGAGCCTTGATCGGGCTTAACTGTGGGCATAGACAGTAGAGAGAGACCCGCTGATATTTCCTAAGAAGAGAGATTTAATGAGGGCTGTAGCTTGTTCATGTGCTGAGCAGTGCGGATTAGAGAGGAGAGGGGCTGGGGCAATAGGTACATAAGAGGTACCGAGACCTCAGTGGGGTTTGAGGCAGTAGAAGTGGAGAGAACAGAGAACAGCAGAGATTCAGGCCATACTGACGTCTGAGTGTTCACGCTGAGTTTGGTACTAGACTGTACTTTTTCACGTGTCATAAATACTTGGAAACTGGGAGAGAGGAGACATTTCTGGTGCTGATTGAGGTTTGCGATTTGGGTGGCCGATAACACTGTCCAGTCAGGAGTGGTCTTTGTGTCCTGCAGCTCCAGGCTGGGTACAGCTCAGAGGATTGGAGGGTTGGACAATAGACTGGGAGTCGACTCTGTCAGCTTCGGAGGACAGACATCAGAAAAACAAGATACCTGTTCTGAGTCTGCCATTAGTTACCTTCATGTCCTGGTTTAAGACATCATTTCCCTAAGACTGATTTCATAATGTCAGTTGTGAGGGACTGACTGAAGGATCTGATGCTCCATCTCCATTCTAAATTTTATCTTTTGTGTTTTATCAATAAGATTATAAGCATCAAACTGGAGTAGTTTCACCACTGTTATGTCAGAAGTGTATTAAATTAGAGCCGTCGGTGGTAACCAGCCTCCATCAATGTGTAGTAACTGGCACTTACTAATTATATTCTCCTCGTTGGAAATCCATTATTTAAAATATCACAGTAACATGTAATATAACTGAGACACATTTTAAATCATCCTCTGAGATTTACATAGACCGAGGTTTTAAAAAGATGGAATTAAATTTAACCTAATAGGTGAATTTTAGGTTAGATCAAACTGATTTCAGATTAAGATAGTATTGTTCTCTTTTACTTTTTTCTTCAATTATCTAATGATTTACAAATTTTATGTTTTAGGTTCATTAATGTATTTAAATGAAGCCACACTCCTTCATAATATCAAAGTTCGATATAGTAAAGACAGAATTTATGTAAGTAACTTACGTATGGTTTGAATTTTACATGATATGGTTTGATTTTTGTCAAGCGTAAAATTTTCTATCAGAAAATGCTGCCTGATCTGAGTTTGTTGAATAGACTGTGAGTTCCCTGAGGACAAGGGTTTTTCTAGTTTACTGCTCTAACTCCAGGGCTAACAACAAGCCTGGTACAAAATAGGCACTTAATAAATATTACTGAAATCAAATGAATTCCGAGCTCATCTAATATCTTTTAGACTTAAAAATATCCGATTTGAGTCTTTAAAAACCATTGTGATTTTGAGTTTTGATTTTTTTTTTTAGTTTGGTCTATGTCTTTAGGTCTGTTTAATTACTTCACTTTCCACATTGTTCTGTAGAGAATATAAGGTAACCTGTAAGCAATGTATATTGAAGTTAAAAATTTATGTGAGAAAAAGTGTAAATTAGAATAGAAGGCTGTATCTGAGGAAGTATCAACACAGAAATGCTGATCGAGAAGCCTAAAGAGTTATAGTATTTATTAAACCCTACTTACCCTATTTTAAAAATCTAGATATTAAAAAATGAAACACAGGGCTGGGCATCTGTAGTTCAAGCAGCCAGGGCGCCAGTCACATATACCAGAGCTGGTGGGTTCATATCTAGCCTGGGCCTGCCAAACAACGATGACAATTACAATCAAAAAAAAAAAAAAAAAAAGAAAAGAAATAACCAGGTGTGGCGAGTGCCTGTAGTCCCAGCTACTTGGGAGGCCGAGGCAAGAGAATCACTTAATCCCAGGAGTTGGAGGTTGCTGTGAGCTGAGATGCTACAGCACTCTACCCAGGGTGACAGCTTGAGGCTCTGTCTCAAAGAAAGAAAGAAACACAGAAACACAGTGTTTCAGTGTAAATAGTCAGGGTTTACACTAAGTCATCCAGATGATGCTTAACTAGTATGTTTTAATTATAATTTAATTATCCTATTTTAAAAATCTAGATATTAAAAATTGAAACATAGTGTTTTCTATGTAAATAGGGTTTATACTAAATCATTCAGATGATGCTTAACTAGTATGTTTTAATTATAATTACTCATTGAGCATGTATGAGGTTTTATTCTAATAACACCTAGTCGTAGATTCTTTTGTTGGCTAGGGATAAATTACCCCACTTTAGTTCTCTGTTATAAAGCTGGGACTCTTCATTATTTTTGAACGAAGAAAACACATGGTTTCTTTGACACTTACTAGATCAAATGACAGTCTTGATCTTCTATATCACTATCAATTTGCCTAATTGTACTTACTTAATTCTGACTAAATTACATTTAGTCTTTGCCATCTGTCCAAGTAGTGACAGCTGGGAAATAGAACTCATCAAGTCTACTCCAGAGGCAGTTACTTGCCATGTTCTGGTTGTATACAGTAGGAAGACTTTACTTTTTCCCTTGATTTAAAAAAAATAATCAACTCAATAAAAGCTGTATTTAGGTTTAAATGTCCATTCTTGAGTAGAAATAAGCAAAATCCACTCAGCTGACTCACGTTGAGCATCTTACGTGTGCCGAATTCCAAACTTAAAAGCGAGCTTAAGTTGCTCATTAAATATTTAACCCGCCAGTGTTCTAGGCGATGGTTAGCATATGTTCCTTTGCAGAAATCTGGGACCTAATGTTCACCTCAGAGCTAAATCAGCCTTGGCATTCAGTGAGGGGATTGAGCTCAGAGGGTCCCACACTCAATAAATATTAAACTCTTCACTAGTAGGGTGAATGAAGTACGGGAGGAACAGAGATCACTAAAGTTCAGGTGTCAGATAGAAGGAGGGGAGTGGATTTTGAAGTAGAGTCAACAGAAGCAGCCCAAATGGGACGGAGATCTCTGTCTCCCTGTCTGCCTGCGGTGACTTGGTGGTGATGCCTTGCACCTGGGACAGCATGTGGGCGGGAAATATTTTCTTTGAGGCAGAGCTAGGTGGGAAGAAATAATCTTGGCTTTGGATATGCTGAGTTTCACGTGCCTGGGGGTGAGAAGATATGGATATTCCAGGGGTAGAGGACTGTTCCCTATAGAGGCCAGGGAATATTTAGGGCCAATTTGGTTATCCTGGTCATTTAGAGAATTAAACTTTGCTGTGTTTTATTTCTCTCTCCTGTAAACCTTATTTATCTTTAAATGAAAGAAGTAATTGGACAGTTTTATGTTGACTCTTTCCTTCTGCAGACATATGTCGCCAACATTCTGATCGCAGTGAACCCGTATTTTGACATACCTAAAATATATTCCTCAGAAACAATAAAGTCATATCAAGGAAAATCACTTGGGACAATGCCACCTCATGTCTTTGCCATTGGTAAGTGATTCAGTTGTGTTTTAATTCTTCCCTTGTATTGTGTACAGATTTACTTAGTTTTTCTTCTGGGTTAATGAAAAATGGCATGAATTGAATGTATGTTTTGATTGATGTGTGTGCATCCCGGGTACAGTGTCAGCATTGTTAGGAGTAGGCATTTCACACAGGTGGGGAAACATACTTTTATAGCCAACTCATGGGACAGTGATTCATCATAATCTTTGTTAAACGCCTGTGTTCTCTTAGGCATATTTGCCCAGTTGAAAGTAGGACTTAATACAAGCTGAGCCACTGGTGCTTACTGACCCTTCAGCATGGCAAGCCTCACCTTAAAGGTGCCTCTTCCAGGGTTTCCTGACTTGTCCTGCCCATCAGCGCATCCTCTGTGAGCATGTGGCCTGGGCTAGGTCTGAGCTGCAGGAGCAGACTCCCGTGCGTCAGCTTGCATCAGGGCTTTATAGAACTGAGGGACTGTAGTCGGCATATGCTTCATCCTGCTGGAGAGTCTTTGTGGGAAGACAGTAGTTGTGTCCATGCCTTTCTCAGCCTGTCTCTCATCTCGAAGCTCTGAGGCAGAGAGATACAGTTATCAATCAGAAGTAGAAATTGCCCCTGCCCCCACGAGTGCAGCGGTGGCAGATGTAACCAGCGGCTAAATGACGTGTTTTAGTGCTGGTTTGCAGTGCGGTCTGTTTCTCTTTGGGCTTTCCTGCCACGGTCATGTTTTGGCCTAGCAGGGCTTCATGCCCAGATGTGGTTGCCCTGTGTGCCAGGTACTACCAGGCCGAGTGAATATGTCAGCCACCTTCAGGGCCACAGCAAATTTAATTTTGGTTGTAAGAAGTTCTGATGGGCATCAGTATATTTTTTATCAGCTTACAAAATGGTGCCCAATCCTTAGAACCTGAATGTGAGAAAACTTATCCCTGGAGAGAAGCAGGATATTTGAAATGTAAATGAGTCAGCTTTTAGTTTTAGCCTTTTGTTGCTAAAAAAAAAAAAAGAAAACTGTTTGGAATGATTCTATAAAAGTGGGTAGAACAGGTTGCTGATAATTGGACAGAGGGGTAAGGGATGTCTGTACCCTTGCATGTGACTTGCACTCTCTTCTCAGAGTGAAAGCCTTCTTCATGGGCATGGGTGGCCTTCTTCATCACGTGGTCCAAGATGAGAAATAGTCCTTTAGAAGCCAAATTGGTCAGGCACTAATTTTGAATTAAGATTGTTTTGAGATTGCTTTACCAGCATAAAATTATTTAAAACTTATTCTTTGTAGTCTTAAAATTTGGGATATTTTATAGCTTAAATTGTTGAGAGTGTAATGAAGTCAGTTAAAAATTATATGTATAAGGGCCAAACACGGTGGTTCACACCTGTAATCCCAGCACTCTGGGATGCTGAGGTGGGTGGATTGACTGAGCTCAGGAGTTGAGACCAGCCTGAACAAGAGCCAAGACCCTGTCGCTTAAAAAATAGGCAGGCACTGTCCCAACTACCTGGAAGGCTGAGGCAAGAGGATCTCTTGAGCCCATAGTTTGAGGTTGCTGTGAGCTACGATGCCGCAGAACTCTACCAAGGGCGACTAAGTGAGACTCTGTCTCTAAAACAAAATAAAAAATAACTTACATGTATAACCAATGGCAAATCTAGGAAATCTAAAGTAGTTAATTTTGCCCATCTTTGAAATGCTGATAGATTCTGCAAGATGTTTAAATTTAATAGCATCACAGGAAAAACAACCCCGTGAATTTATTTTGCAATTATGTTTTTTTTCCTCCAGCAGAATTTTTGCTTGCCAGATTTCTTAATTGGAAACTCGTGATTTCTTGCTTTTCACTGGGGACTTCATTAGTTACGCATAGTGAGCATTTTTTATCCCTCTGTAGATCTGCTTTGGTATTAGGGAGAGCCGAGCGGCAGCTCGTAATTGTGGAGACTCCACCACAGATTTAATTTGTTGTTGTTTGCTTGGATTTCATGTTACCTACGGGTAGGGACATAGAACATTGAAAGTAAATACTTCTAGAGGTGTTTTAAACACTTCCGAGTGATTTCATTTTAAAATTTCGTTAACAGTAAACACACATTTATATTTTTAAGAGCAAGGGCTTCTAAAGTGAACTATCGTTTAGTAACTGTTGTATTTAATGTATTCATCCCTGATGTGGTATTTTGACCGCAGCTGATAAGGCTTTTCGAGACATGAAGGTGCTCAAGATGAGTCAGTCTATCATTGTATCCGGAGAGTCCGGAGCTGGCAAAACAGAAAATACAAAATTTGTTCTAAGGTGAGTATTCAGCTGACATGACCTATTTTGAACAGATTGAATATTTTTGTTTTGGTTAAAAAATGCACGATGGAAGGTTTGTCATCTCAGGCATTTCTAGTGTACAGCTTGCAGTGTTCAGTGTGCTCACATTGCTGTGTGGACAACTCCAGGGCTTACCACTGTGCAGAGCTGGAACCTGCCTCGGGCGGCGGCTGATCTCTCCGCTCCCCCCACCGGCAACCACCGTTCTGTGGATTTCCCTATTTTGGATTTCCCTGTGGATTTCCCTGTGGATTTCCCTGTGGATTTCCCTGTGGATTTCCCTATTGGATTTCCCTGTGGATTTCTGTCCGTTGCTGTGGATTTCCCTATTTTGGACGCTTCATGTAGGCAGAATCACCCCGTATTTGTCTTTCCCTGACTGGCTTTATTTAAGTTTTATCCATGTTGTAGTGTGTGCCGGACTTTCCTTCCTTTTTAAGGCTACTGTTCCATTGCAGGTACATGCCACACTCTGTTATTCCGGGCATTTGTTGATGGACTCTTGGGTTGTTTTGCCTCTTGGCTTTTGTGTCAATAAATAGTGCTGCTCTGAGCATAGGTGTGCAGTATTTCTTTGCGGATTTGAACAGGTTGACTTTTAATGCACACCTTAGCACACTTGAGGACATAGTTTGGAATGCTGTGGGCTCTATGCCTTTTAAGATACAGACCCCGGGCATGGAAGCTGATCCACAGATTTTTGTGAGCCAGCTCTGCCATGTTAGTCACACGGGGATCCTGGAGGACACCAGTACTGGTTGGCCAGAGGAAAATCGAGGCATGTTCCTTCAAAATCCAACATCTGCATTCTATTCTCAGTGTTTCTGCTGTTGGTTTGGTTGTGAAGCCATTTTTTACCTGAAACTTAGGATAGTTTTTCTGCCTTATTTCTACACTCCACATGGTGAAGTGTTCCCTTCACTGCCATCAATTAAACTCTACGTTTTGTTTAGAATCATAGAGTTTTACAGGTGGAAGGAACCATAGCACTTGCTATAGCTCTGTGCTTATAATTTACGCACCAGGGAGGTGAAGTCCACCCACTGAGCTCCTGCGAGGACCGGCACATTCGCCAGGGACATTCCTACTGTATCAGAGTTCTTAGTTGGTTGCTGTGTGGTCAAACCATTTTTGCAGTTTTGCTGTTTATTACGTAAATGTGTGTGCCTTTTGGAATTATTTATTTAAAACCAGTTGAACGTCTTTGGGCAGGTTGAGGCCAAAAGCTCAAGGCCAGTCTGAGAAACGAAGCAAGACCCCGAACCCACCAAAAAAAATTAAAAAATGAGCTGGGCTTTGTGCTGGTCACCTACAATCCCAGCTGCTCAGGGCCTGAGGCAGGAAGATTGCTTGAGAGCAGGAGTTCAAGGCTGCAGTGAGCCATGGTCATGCCGCTGCACTCCAGCCGAGAGTTTGTTAATGGCTGTCATACACAGGGTGGACAAACAGTTCGTGTGCAGTTTGCCATGTTAAACTATTTTAAATTGCACATGAACTTCATATCCACCCCGTGTGGTATTCTGGTTAAATGAATACTTTCCAGTACTCTGGGACTTCTGAGTGGCTCAGTTTCTTATTCTTTCTCTCCTTTGTGTATTAATAATAGTCCTGTTGTGAGTCTTTGGTTAATATATGAAAACAAACAAAAAGCTAAACTGTAAACTTAACAATGTAGATTTATTTTGTAAGTCAAAGATTATTTTTTGCTTTGGAATGTGCCAGGGAAATAGTTATTCTATTGTGTTTTATCTTTCAGCGTAACAGCGTGAAGTATGATAACTTCCCAGCTGTTTATTGGCAAATTGCTGTATTTTCTGTAGCCATAAAGATTGAATTAATAGTTTATGACAAAAGGCCTTGGAATCTCATGTAGTTCATGAGTACACCCATTAGTCCCATACTTCTATAGATATGTAATATATTTAAAGCCAAATAGTTGGTGAAAATCAGAATATTTCCAAAAATAGTTTTAAAAAATGATACTGACTTAAATATTAGAGACAATCCAATAGAATTTTAAATAAATTTTAAAAGCTATCACAAAATGGTTTGTATTCAAACATAAATTGGTAATTTTTCAACAAATTGTTCTAATGGTGATCTAGGTTTTAGTTTTCTGTGTGTTAAGTAATATTAAAATTACATCGTATGTGATATTATTGTCATCCACATTTTTTTTTATCTTATATTTTAAATAGATACCTGACTGAATCCTATGGAACAGGTCAAGATATTGATGATAGAATTGTTGAAGGTATTGTTAACTTTTATTTTTGATTATTATGCATCTTCTTAAATTAACTTTCAAGAATCCGTTCAGTGGTCTGGAATGTTCTTTTCTCAAACATGCAGAAGACCCTCCTGTCTCCAGAAATCTTGGCTCAGATACTGTCTTCTCATGTATTTAATGTTGTGGTCCCTCTCCCACCCCACCCCGTGGGAGCGCTGAGAAGGCAGGGATTGTGCCTGACAAGTGGCGTAAATTCCGTTGGATGAATGAAAGAAGTACAGGCAGCTTGCCGACCTCCGTTTGTTTTGTGGACTCTGTGTTTTGTAAAGAAGGGAAGGGGAAGAGGGGTTGTTTGACGTTAACAAACCAACTTTTTGGAGAAATCATTTTAGTGAAAGAGTTTGCTTGGCAGACAAGAGTGTGTAAATGGATTTCGTTAAGCTTTCCCTTCTTGGCTATGCTCCTAGAAAGTCTCCTGTGCCTCTGTTTGGAGAGTGCTGGTCTGGGCTCCCATGACGTGGAAGCCGCACCCTTCCTTCTGCCTTATCAACTCCCCTTCACTCACACTCTTCTTCTTAGTCCAGTCTCTGTGTGGAGGCGGGATTGAACACTTTCGCTTTAAATCTTCTAGTCACTCATATTGTTCTTAAAGTCATGCCCCAGTGTGTGAGTTCACCTGAAGTGCTCGGTGTGGCCCATTCCTGCTCTGGACACTCTTTCTCCTCCCTTCCTCCCTTCCTCACTCGGTACTCAGTCAGTGTTGTAGTAATGGTGTGATACTCACATACACGTGATATAATAGGAATTATCTGATTTGCTTAAATGCTGTTCTGTAATTTTAATATTGAAGAATGAAGTAGGTATTATTTTATCCCCACTTTAAAGAAGAAAAACAGAGATGGTAATAAGAGTTTCAGTAACTTGCTGAAGATGGTATAGCTCGTATTTGTGGAACAGGGCTATATACCTAGGCATCTTGGCCCCGTGCCATACTGAACGCATATTTTAAATTTTAGACATTTTAAAACCATTTATTTGAACAAAAATGTATTAGGGGGGCAGTGCCTGTTGCTCAGTGGGTTGGGCACCAGCCCCATACATCGAGGTCGGGGGTTCAAACCCAGCCCCAGCCAAACTGCAAGAAAAATAGCCGGGTGTTGTGATGGGCGCCTGTACTCCCAGCTACTCAGGAAGCTGAGGCAAAAGAACTACCTAAGCCCAAGAGCTGGAGGTTGCTGTGAGCTGTGACGTCATGACACTCTACCAAGGGCGATAAAGTAAAACTCTGTCTCAAAAAAAAAAATATATATTAGAGGATTTTTGTGTTCATGTATTTTACAAGATCACACATTACACTTGTGTGCTTTCCACAGCTGTAAAATTAGTATGTAGATGAATCTACATCCAGATCTAATATTTTGCTTACATGTCAATAAAAATTTTCATGTTTTTTAATATAAAGAATTTTCTAGTTTTATTTACAGTCCTCACTGTGATTTTGCGACACACTCAGTTGTGAGGATTTCATAGTTAATGCTTTATTCATAGTTCAAGCATCTCATATTAGTGAAGGAATCATTCTTAAAAGTTGAATAAATTCAGAAAAAAAGAACAAATTATGGGTTAACTCCAGAAGAGACTCATTAGTATTCTGACTTGCCTACTTGAGGTGCAGACTGGCTTGTGAGCTGGAGGTCAGCCCAGTTTCTTCCATGGTAACCTGCTGGGCTGCGCGTAATATGTTACTGTTGAGGAAGTCGGGAAGTACGATTCTGCAGCCCCTAACGGAGAATAAATAGCAGAAGTAATCAAAAGGCGGTAGGGCCTTTTGATACTGTCTTAAGAGTTTTCTCCAGAATTCCCTGAAATGTGGTTTCTCCCCTACCTTTCTTCTTTCAAAAGGAAAATGTCTTTTCCTAAACAGATTTAAGTTGAAGAGTTGTATGAAAGTCAAACACTACAGAAGTGAACTAGAATGTGAAACATCTTCCCAACTCCTATCATCCCAGTCATACTAAACTGAGATCCCTCATTCCTCGTCTGTCTTACACGTTCCCCCATGCCTGCTCTTCTCTGCCTAACTCCCCTCCAATGCCATCCTTAAATCCCATCTTCCCACCACACATGCAGTTGTAAAGTTAAATGAGTGAAATATAAGCTAACTTACAAATGTGAACGTGCAAAACTGAGCAAGTTCCAAATTAGATCTTAGAAGGGTCCATCTCTCCCTGACCTTTCTTATAATACAGTAGTCTGCATTATCTAAGGCTTTGCTTTCCTTGCTTCAGTTACCTGCAGTCAAAAGTGGTGTGAAAATATTAAATGGAAAATTCCAGAAATAACTATTCATAAGTTTTCATTTTTTTTCTTTTTAGAGACAAGGTCTTCTTGCTCTGTCTCTAAAGCTAGAATGTAGTGATATCATCATAGCTCACTGCAACCTCAAATTCCTGGGCTCTGGTGATCCACCTGCCTCAGCCTCCTTGGTAGCTGAGACTGCAGGTACTCACTACCACCTGGCAAATTTTTCTTTCTTTTTTTTTTTTTTTAATTGAGACAGAGTTTCACTGTGTCACTCTCAGTAGAGTGCTGTGTCATCATAGCTCACAGCAACCTCAAACTCTTGGGCTCAAGCGATCCTCTTGTCTCAGCCTCCCTAGTATTTGGGACTAAAGGCACCAGTCACAACCCCTGTTTCTTTTCTTTTTTTTTTTTTTTTTATGTTGTTGTTTGGTTGTTTAGCAGGCCTAGGCCAGGTTCGTACCCACTGGCCTGCAGCATATGGCTGGTGCCCTAACCCCTGAGCTATGGGTGCCCACTAATTTTTCTATTTTTTTGTAAAGAGGAGAAGTTAGGGGAACAGTAAAGGGTGTCTCATTCTTTGCTCAGGCTGATCTTGAACTCCTGGCCTAAAGCAATCCTCTTGCCTCAGCCTAGTAAAGTGCTAGGGTTACCAGGGTGGAGGTGAGCCACCTCACCCAGCCACAGTTCTTAAATGTTTAATCGCACTGTCCCAGTGTGTTCTGCCTAGGATGTTCTCCCTTTGCCAGTGTGTCCGCTCTGTCTATGCTCCCCACCCTTGTCCCATGAGTCATTTAGTAACCAACCCTCTAGGTGATCGGATCAAAAAAACACAGTGCAGAGAAGATTCAGTACTAGCCTTAGTCTCAGGCATCTACTGGGGGTCTTGGAACATTTCTCTTTGAATGATGGGGCACTATAGTAATAAAAAATTAAGATAGTGTGATTTCATTAGAAATATTAATTTAGGACCAGGCACAGTGGCTCACCCCTGTAATCTTAGCACTCTGGGAGGCCTGCTTGAGCTTAGAAGTTCAAGACCAGCCTGAACAAGTATGAGACCCTGTTGCTACTAAAAATAGCCAGGTGTGGTGGTGGGCACCTGCAGTCTCAGCTATTTCAGAGACTGAGGCAAGGGGATTGCTTGGGCCTGAGAGTTTGAGATTGCTGTGAGCTATGACACCAGGGCCCTCTTCCCAGGGCAACAGGATAAGATTCTGTCTCCAAAAAAAAAAAAAAAAAAGATACTGTCTTTGATGGAAATTTGGTTGTTGATTTTGGAATGAGTATACATGTAATATTAATATGATTTTCTGATGGAGAAGTTCTTAAACTCTTTTGGCGTATTTCATTTATAATAAATTCATCAGCACAGACTAATGGGCCATTGGTAAGGTAGTATGTTCTTTCTGCCTGTTACGAGTCCCCCCTCTTGTCAATAGCTAGTCAGTAGCTTTCTGAGTTAGTTGACCTTGTTGGCCTCAGTTTTCCTGCCCATCTGAAAAGGGGAGACTATATGATAACATTTCTTTTAGTTTTAATCATTTCTTACTCATTTTGGCAAGTGAAATGTCTGGGAATGATCTTTAAAAGAGTTTGGAGACTAGGTTGACTTTCTCCTGTATATAGAATAAGAAAATGGATTCAAAAGGCTTCGTAAATATTCTGACAGACTTTGTGAAGCAATTTGAGGTTGTTGGTGGAGAGTATGTAAGATTGACACTCATCTGGTCTATTTACAGTTGAGACTCTGGTGAGTACAGGAATAGATTCTGTAGAATGATAGTTCCCAGAACTTGGGAAAGATGTGTGTGTGTGTTGGGGGCGCTGGTGGTAGGAGGGTTAAAGAAAGGTTAGTTAATCAGTACACGTGTACATAGTTAGAGTAAGTTCTGGTATTTGATAGCAGAGTAGGGTTGCTGTGCTTATCAACACTGTATGTTTTAAAACAGCTAGAATGAGGACTTGAAATGTTTTCAACACAGAAGTAATAAATGCTCTGACTTGGTCATTACCTGTTCTGTGTGTGTAACAAAACATGTGTATCCCATAAATGTGTGCAATTGTTATGTATCAATAATTTTTTTTTTAAAATGGAAAAGGAATAGACTCTGGTAATCCTTAGCCAGTCATGGTAAATGTGTGTGTGTGTGTGTGTGTGTGTGTGAGAGAGAGAGAGTATAAAATAAAAGCCTTTCTTAGGTATTTCTACAGAACTTTTCATTTGGCGGTGCCCATAGCTCAGTGAGTAGAGCGTTGGCCACATACACGCAGGCTGGTGGGTTCAAACCTGGCTAGGCCAGCTAAACAACAATGATAACTGAAACAACAAAAAAATAGCCAGACATTGTGGCGGGCACCTGTAGTCCCAACTACTTGGGAGGATGAGGCAAGAGAATCACTTAAGTCTAAGAGTTGGAGGTTGCTGTGAGCTTTGATGCCACAGCACTCTACCAAGGGTGACATAGTGAGACTCTGTCTCAAAAAAACCCCACTTTTAATTTGTTAAATTTCACTGAATGTGCATGTAAAAATGTTAAATCTGGAGATTATGTTAATATACAAAATGTTTTAGGAAAGTAATAACATTGTTGCCTTTATTTTGTGATAAGATGTTTATAGCTTTATCTGTTATACTCAGTACTCTTAAAGGGCTTATGTATTTGTTAAAAGCTTAAACTCTTAGAGAGTAATTTTTAAAGTTGAGTTATATATTTTGTGACCTAGTGACTTCTTAAAATTTAGTCTTTCTCATAACATTTGTATGTTTTTAATGTATTTTGAGTAATTTCTTATTTTCTGTACTTGAGTAGTGCCTGAACATAGTGGGTAATAAACTTTTCTAGAATTTGACATTACATGTGAACTCTTTCATGTTATTTTTTATAACATTTTTAGCCATTTATATGTGTTTATTAACAAATGGGGATATACCATAAATACTATTTTATAATTTTCCTTCATGCTCATTTTTTGATGGAATATTTTTATTTCTCAATAGCTAACCCGCTGTTAGAAGCCTTTGGAAATGCAAAAACTGTTCGTAACAATAATAGCAGTCGATTTGGAAAATTTGTAGAAATACATTTCAATGAAAAGGTACGTGAGAGTGAGTTTTGGGATGACAGGTTTGGAAAGTATTTGCGAAAAATACAAGGGTCTTGATGGAACTGGTGCTATACTTGAACTTAAGGTAAATGCCTTTATGTTTCTCTGTTACGTAGATGGTTAGGAGAATATATACATGTTTACTGTGACAGCCAAAAGCTCCCCTACAATTTATTACACAAACAGTGGATTTGACTTCAGCATTGAGCATTAATTAACATGTGGTCTTCTTGTAAGACGTTCTAGCACTGATGTTGAGGCACCGCGCAAGGTCAAATCAGAGACTCAGACCTTCACAGGATCTAGGTAGAGACTCATGAGGATGTTTCAGATGAGGCTGACTTATAAGTACTCTAAGCTTATATATAATTATCTGCTTTCCTCCCTTTGTTTGAAGAGTGTTACAACCTCTTTGATTGTTTCTTAGAAAAGGTAAATAATTTAATATTGGTAAGTTATACTTTAAGACTTTAAATGTAAATGTAGTTTCTCTTCATTTTGTTTTCTAGAGTTCAGTTGTTGGAGGATTTGTCTCGCATTATCTTCTGGAGAAATCTAGGATCTGTGTTCAAGGCAAAGAGGAAAGGAATTATCATATCTTTTATAGGTTATGTGCTGGGGCTTCTGAAGATATTAGGGGAAAACTTCATTTGAGCTCCCCAGATAATTTTCGGGTAGGTTGGAACAAAAGAAATTGTATATAATTTTTGTAAATTGAATTGGCTTTAATTGTAGAATTTTAGTGAATGTGTGTATAACTTACATTGTATCCAGTGTAACATGTTAGCATGGCTGCCACACGGAAGAAACCTGTGTTAAGGTTTGCTGTTGAGTTTATAATATAGTACTGTGCGAGGAGTGCATAAGGGGATAGTAGAAGGGTACTTGTTAAGCCTCATATTAATTTAAGATCACTTAGAAATTTATAATAATTCTGTAATACTAGCTTTTTTTTTTTTTTTTTTGCAGTTTTTGGCCGGGTTTAAACCCACCACCTCCAGCATATGGGGCCGGCGCCCTACTCCTTGAGCCACAGGCGCCGCCCTATACTAGCTTTTAATGTACCTTTGATTTATCTGTAAAAAAGTTTGACCACTGAAAAAATATTAGTAAAATGCACATGATTATGTTTATTTATTTAGCAAAAAATATTTATTGCTTGCTGATTGGGTATGAGGCATTGTGCCAGGATTAAAAATGTAATGAAGACACAGTCCCTGCTCCTGAGCCACTTGGAATGTTGTGGGACACACACGTGTACACACACACACACACACACACACACACAGTAGGACTGACATGCTGCATGATAAGAAGGAGGAGACGTGCATAGAACCTTGTGAGCTCAGGGTTTTAGAGAGGTTTAGTGGAGGAACTGATTGCTTGATCAGAGTCCTGAAGGGCTTTCAAGTGTTAACTCGGCACAGAAAGATGCAAAGGGCTTTCCTGGTATATGCAGTAAGATGGAGAAGAAGGGCGAGGAACACCTTAAAGGGCGAGTCAGGAGGTGGCGGGAGATGAGGCTGGGGTTGAGTTTGGTACCTTCTCTGAGGAGCTGTTGAAAAGCAGAGGGAGTCAGGTACAGGTACCAGATCAGTGCTTTGCTTTGGCTTTAATATGGAGAATAGCTTGTGGGAGGGGTAGGAGAGGGGATGGATAGAAGTCAGAACCAAGGGTTGACTATTTGGGAACCTGTAGCTATAGTTGAAGTGTGGGTAAAATGCCTGTCTGTGATTAGCGATGGCCAAGTGTCAGAGAAAGGGATGTGTGGAATATTAGGAGATAATAGGACTCAGAGACTAAATATTGTAGGGAGAAAGAAGAGTCTAGAATAATTTTCAAAAATTTGACTTGGATAGCTGGGTGGATGTAATTACCATTGCTGGGACAAGGTTTGTGGCATATAGGATGAGTTCAGTTTTGAGCCTGTGGATTATCTAAGGGAGATGTTCAAAAGACAGTTGAGTGGACCAATTTGAAGGTAACTGCCTTGGAGTGTGCTGGGATATGGATTTGGGAGGTGCCCGCACTCTGGCAAGAGTTAAAACATTGGAAGTGAAGAGATGAGATTATGCAGGGAGTTGGCGTAATACAGGCAAGTAGGTGCCAGATCCAAACTGGAGTTGATGGGGACAAGCAGATGAAGAGGTGCCTGAGAAAGGAAGCAGAGTTGGAATTGAGAGGGCAGCACAGAGAGAACTGAGAATCCCAAGCCAAGGCCACAAAACTCCAACAAGTAGTGGCTGTGGGTGATTATGTAATTTACAAGTTCCTAGCAGAAAATAGTGTCCCTGTGCTGTATGGGAGTGTGGTTCATGCGATACTCACCAGGTGATTCCGACCTCCTCCGTGGGCAGAAATCTTCCATTTGAGAATCACGACGCATGTATTTCTCAGTGCTCGCTCTGTCTGCCTGCACCTCTCTGTCTGTCTCTGACTCTCTGTCTCTCTGTATGCACATTGGATTTTGCAGACAGCTTTTCTTTTTCTTCAAGCAATTTCTTTTACCATGTATTTGGAGATTTTAAAATGTCATAATCCGAAAATACTTTGTAAGTGCTCTATTTATGTACTTCTAAAACGTCCAGCCTTCTTTAGAACTCTCCAAATTAATTGGAATTTGAAGTGAGTTGCCCATACTGTCTTCATGATGGTAGAAGAGGCATTTCTCTATAATGGTTTTTAGAAAAGGATACAAATTACTAAGAGTCACATGAAATATAACAATAATGATGTGACTTTGTCGACAGTTAGTTGATGGTCAGGGGATGTGACTATTCTGGTCTTAATCTAGCATTTCTTTCCACTTGGAGTCTCGGAGACATACCCTTTCCTGGCACAATGGCAGCGTCCTGAGAGGGCAGCTCCTGATATTTATCTGGTCAGCGGTTTCCTGCCTTTCCTCTGCACCAGAAGGCGTGATTTCCTTTCTAACTGGAGGGTCTTTCTGGTGGTTCTGAGGGACAGAAGGGAAACAGCCTTATATGCATCTGCCCCCTGATTGCATATTCCTCTCAGATGTGCGCGTGTATGTACACACACACACACAGACACACATACACAGACACACACACACACGCACACACACACGCTCCTCTGCCCTTTCCCCAAGTAAGTCTTCCTCAAAGTGATCTGAAAGATTATTGGTTAATTTCATCAGGTTTTCCAGTAGTTCAGTTGTGATTGATAGATCAGGTTGTAAAAACAAAGGAGAACCCCCCTCATATTAACCTGAAATTAAAAAAAAAACCAAACAGAACTGTGAGGAAATAAATTCTGTTGTCTAAACCAAAAAAACAATAAAAAAAGGAGAACTCTATAGTAGGTTGAAAACTCCAAAATTGTTCGATTCTTTGGGACACTACTTTATACAAATTAGTATGTAATAATTATACAGGTATACCTGGTATACCTGTTGGAAACATTTTTATTAACTCACACATGCATTTTTTTTTTTTTTGGCAGTTTTTGTCTTGGGCTGGGCTTGAATCTACCACCTCCGGCATATGGGGTTGGCACCCTCCTCCTTTGAGTTACAGGCACTGCCCCCTAACACATGCATTTTAGAAATAAGTTTAAAATGGTAGCACTATTTAAACTTTCCACAAATTTTTTTGCCCATGGTTTATGAAAATATTTGCCATAGTCTTGCACGGATCACTCAATGTAAAGAAAATATGTGTAGAAAGAGAATGGACAGCGGGGAATAGTGAGAGTGTTCTAGATATATAAAAGTTGGAAGAATCCAGTATCTTTTCTAGCTTTTAATATTAAATCCAGCTGGCTGGGTCCCCATAGCTCAGTGGTTACGGTGCCGGCTACATATACCAGGGTTCAAACCTGGCCTGGGCCTGCTAAACAACAATGATGGCTGCAAGAAAAAAATAGCTGGGTGTTGTGGCAGGCGCCTGTAGTTCCAGGTACTTGGGAGGGTTAGGCAAGAGAATCACTTAAGCCCAAGAGTTGAGGTTGCTGTGAGCTGTGATGCCACGGTACTCTGGTGAAGGCAACATAGTGAGATTGTCTCAAAAAAGCAAAAAAATATTAAGTCCAGCTGTCCAAAAACTAAATATTTGACAAAACAGTCGCAGTGGGGAGATTAAAACACTTGGTAGTAAAGAAAATGTTTGTTGTGGCTCTGTATGGAAGTGCTTCTTAGTCTACTAAGAAAAGGGCTCGTTTCTGAGACAGTCAACTGAAAATGCCTACCAGCATTATCCCTTGTCCTTTTTCTTTTATTTTTCCTCAAATATTGTAGGGTAGAAGAAAAAACTCTGCGTTTCATTGTCTAGTTTTATTGTATTTTAGTATTTCCTTGTAATGGAGGAGGGATGATGGATGCATTGATTATCTAAAATGTTAATTTATCCCTTAATCGTTCAATTTACTATCCATTTTTCCTCAGTGTATATATCTGTGATCTGCTATATTTAACTTCGGAATTCCTGCCACAGTACAATGGAGTCATGGTGACCGGATTTAAAAGAAGCTGGATGTTTAAAAATTTTCCATCCTGTTCGCCATGTACTTCCTGACTTCTCCTTAAATGTGGGGAGTAGATTCTTCTTGAGACCAATATATTAATTTCTTCTGAAGGACTTCCCTCCTTCTGTGTTTTGAAAACACTGAGTTTTTAGAAGTTTCTGGGATGCAAAGTGACTGTGACAGGCAAAGCTGAACTGACGGGATTCATAAAGGAGGGATTGTGGTTTCTGTGTAATCATCGTTAACTGTCAGTAAAGGTGAAAGGCGTGTTCTGAAAAAGTGACTCTAAAATCAGAAATCAAGAAAATCAAGTATAAAGTTTCTTAATTATTCAGAATTTAAAATACATGTTACTTGATATATTAAACCACAGTGTCGGTCCTTATTTGAGACACGACATATTAACTAGGAAGTGAGTTTTCATTATCTCTAGCACTTATTTTATAGATTATCTTTTAAAAAATATACATGATACTGAAAAGATGTAAAATTGTTGCCCTTTATTTATTTATTTATTTTTTAAGAGAAAGAGTGTTCACTTTGTTGCCCTTGGTAGAGTGCCGTGGCATCACAGCTCACAG
>NW_003852502.1:5397038-5408644 GCF_000181295.1 Otolemur garnettii | reverse complement strand
CGCCACAACGCCTGGCTATTTTTTGGTTGCAGCTGTCATTGTTGTTTGGCAGGCCCGGGCTGGATTCGAACCCGCCACCTTAGGGGTATGTGGCTGGCACCTTAGCCACTTGAGCCACAGGCGCCGAGCCAATGGTATTGATTTTTATTTTAATCATTAGAATTTTGAATATTCTTGGTTTGATTAGTAGGAATAAAATGCCTATAAAATGTAGAAGTATTGTTTTAATTCAGAGATGAAACAGTATTGAAGTCATGTTTAGAAATTCTTTAGTGTTAGCACTGTTTGATAAGTTGTGTTTTCTTCTGTATTATTTCTCTAGATTATGTATGTTAATTAGATTTTAATTTTTTTTGTCATAGTATTTAAACCGAGGCTGCACTAGATACTTTGCTAACAAAGAAACTGACAGACAGATTTTACAGAACCGCAAAAGTCCTGAGGTACAGTAAATTTTTTTCCTTAAAATCTTTAATGGAAAAGAAATCATGCTGAAAGATACATTTTTATTTTGGAGCCCAAAGAAGATTTCTTGCTTTTAGGCTTGTATTTTAATGCTTGGTCGAGTCTCTCAGGGCAGTGCTTTGTGCCTGTCTCAGCGTCTGCGGAAGGAGCAGGTTCTCGTTCTTCCTGGTAGCCTCAGTGTAACAATCTCCCCTCGTTCTTTCTCTAAGTATGAAGGTATTAAACTGATTCGAGTTATTCTTGCAGCATTTTTAAAATGTACTCTCAAATTCCCCATTTGGGATTAAGTATATGTCTTTTACAATTTACTATCTCCTTCGAGGCTGAAGTAACCAGGGGTATCCAACCTTTTTTCTGCCACACATTGGAAGAATAAGAGTTGTCTTGGGCCACACATTAAATAAACAAACACTAGTGAGAGCTGATGAGTAAAAGAAAAGCTCTACACATATGTTCTGTGATATCCAACACCACCTTATCTGTGGTATTAGATATCACACCTCAAATAATCTGCATGTGGCCCGTGAGACACAGGTTGGACACCTCTGATTGTAGACAATACACAGATGCATTCTTGTGAAAGGATGCTAATGTATTATTGTATTTCTCTTTCAAATATCATATTACTATCATGTATTATGAAAAGTTTTGTATATTGAGCTCCCTAAATTATATCTCTAAGAGTAATTGCATATAATTGTCTAATTAAGTATTATTTTTAAAACATTAGATCCTTAATCTAAAATTTTATAACCCTTATAAATTCTTATGTGGATATTTAATAAGTTACATTAAGTTGTGTTTATGCTAGATGCTTAAATTATGAACTACTAAATAAAGATTAATGATAGGGGCAGGTTAATATCACTTTTGTTAATTTTATTAAAAGATTTATGTCGAGCATTTAATTAAACAAAGACTTATATTGTGCTCAGTTTTTAAAACTCCTACATTAAGAGCTAGATATTTTCGACTCCTGTTAAGATGGGTGAGATGAATTATGTCTTTAATATATTCATATAAAAGAACAGGAAACAAATAATTTCCATTATTTCAGATTCTAAGCATATGAACCTGAGAACCATATTAATTTTTGTTTCATTTGACATTCTGAGTGTAATTTTAGACACAGATTTCTGAATCATAAATCATAAACTTCATGCTGTAGTCCTGATTGGGACTTTAAGAACCAACATAAATATTTATGGTCTCTTTCTTTGTCTGGCTGAAACTATATTTTTCCAGGATACCAAAATATAGAAGTTGTATTCTTTCTCTTAAGACACTGGAGATACTTCCTAGCGGGATGTCGCTGTTGTCCTAATGTCGAAAAAAAAGAATATAAATCTGATCTTTGGGCTTAGAAAAAACCGAGTAGAGATCCAAGGAGACGAGTTTACTCTCAAAGAGCAGCCTGTACTCTCCACAGAAGAAAAGTGTATTCTTTCTGATGCAGAGTCGGTTCACTTGGTCAAGAATCTCACTCACGTGGTTGGGAGGGAGTGTGTGTGTGTTTGTCTAAGTGAACAGTGGATTAATGTGTTTAACTTACTTTTTATGTCTTCTTTATCAGGAGGATGAGGTGATCATTTTGACTAAACCCTTTGCCTAATTCCATTTGACTGTCTTTAATCTGTGTGTAATTTTTAGAAGAATGCAGTATTTTTAGTCTGCTCCCTAGCAAATCTGTTCATGAACTTTCTATTACTTAACAGTTTTTTAATGAATCAAGCATTCAAATGAAAGACTAAAAATCCCGCATGGTTTGTGTTTTCTGTTAAATTTTGCTGCATGTGATTGTTTCCTTTGCTTCTTTTAAGAATAAAATTGAATTTCATTATCTAGACATTTTCCAGAAATTTCGCACACACCATGGAGCATTTTCAAGAATTTTGTGGAAAGACAATTTTAGCTAGAAAGCCTTTTTTTTTTTTTTTTTTTTTTTACTGGGGAAAAAACTCATCTTGTAGAGGTATCTTTAGTGACCAGCTGATTCTGATGCTCTGGTGCCTGATTTTAATTTTATTTCTCATGCTTAATGTTCTGGAAAATTTCTAGTTTAATCTTTTTGTGACCAGTAACTTTTGTGTTTCTCCTAATTTCTGCAGGCTTGATTTTCTTCTTCCTTTACAGGGTTTGTTTTAGGTTCTAACAAATAAATTCTGTAGATGCAAGTTTACTTAGGAAGGCAAACACATTTTTCTTCATTTTTTGGGAAACATTTTAAGTCATTGCCTAAGTCAGGAGTCCTCAAAGTTTTTAAACAGGGGGCCAGTTCACTGTCCCTCAGATCGTTGGAGGGCTGGACTGTGGGCCCCAGGACTAGTTGGCTGCTAAGCAGGACAGGCAGCGGCAGCAAAAACACCCTGCAGGCCGGATAAATGTCCTCAGCGGGCTGCATGTGGCCTGCGGGCCAGATAAATGTCCTCAGCGGGCTGCAGCTGGCCTGTGGGCCGCCTGACCAAAGTTCTTTTTTTTTTTTTTGGAGACAGAGCCTCAAGCTGTCCCCCTGGGTAGAGTGCCGTGGCATTACAGCTCACAGCAACCTCCAACTCCTGGGCTCAAGCGAGTCTCCTGCCTCCGCCTCCCAAGTAGCTGGGACCACAGGCGCCCGCCACAACGCCCGGCTATTTTTTGGTTGCAGCCGTCATTGTTGTTTGGCGGGTCCAGGCTGGGGATTCGAACCCGCCACCTTAGGTGTACGTGGCTGGCGCCCCAGCCGGTTGAGCTATAGGCGCCGAGCCGACCAAAGTTCTTAAGAGTGAGCATGATGGTTACTTATATACTTTAGCTCAAATGTACGTATATAGAAAGGTTAAAAAAATAATTCTTAAGCTATGACAAATGTCTCAGCCTGTCCACTATTTACTGCTATTTAATTTTGGTGAAATTGATAGTTAACCTAAAGAAGTATCATGCTAATGGTCAGATTTAATTTTTTATTATAGTTTTTATATTTTTGTCTTTATTTTTAATTAACAAATAAAAATTATATATATTTATACAACACATTGGGGAACAACGTAGTATTTTGATATATGTATTCGTTGTGGCATAATTAAATCAGATTAATATATTCATCACTACCTCAGCTCTTTTTGATCTGAGGATGCCAGTTTATCTCCACTACTGATATTTCCTTCTCAGTTTATATTTTTATCTAATATCCTAGCATTATAATGCTTTATAATGAAAATTGTGTTCTCATTGAAAATCATCTAACTTCATTCTTTTGATTGAAAATTTTATTGAGATAATTGTAGATTCACATGTATTTGTAAGAAATAGTCCAGAGACATCCTGTATGCACTTCACCTAGTCCTTCAGTTTCTGGTTGTTAGAATGCTGAAGTTTTCCACTGACCGATTTTATTTTTGCATGTTATATAGTGCATTAATGGGCCTGGTATCGTTGTTTTAGTCTGCTTGATTAATGTAAAAATCAGATAATTGACGTCTTTTTGCTTTATAGTATCTTAAGGCAGGTTCCTTGAAAGATCCTCTGTTAGATGACCATGGAGATTTTATCAGAATGTGCACAGCCATGAAGAAGATTGGTTTGGATGATGAAGAAAAGCTTGATCTCTTCCGGGTGGTAGCTGGTGTCCTGCACCTCGGAAATATTGATTTTGAGGAAGCCGGCAGCACTTCCGGTTGGTTTTTTTTCTTTTTTAAGATGGATAAAATTAGAATTTCTTTTGTCATATGGAAATTGAATCTGTTCATGTACAGGTTTGTTAACAGTTTTTAGAAATTTCTAGGATATGCTGCGTTACAGGTGAAAATCTCAAATGAAGGATGCTTCATTGTAAGTCATTATGAGCTCTGTTTCAAACACATCATTGATGTTGGTGAGGAATAAACCTTCCACTGTTGAAGGATAACTGGCTACAGGTGTCATATCTGGTTAAAGTTTCTAACTGATTTTATACTTTTCTAACAGATGAGCAGATTAATTCTTTGTTATCAATTAAACTGGTTTTGAAATCTCTCAGATTCATGGATCTAAACTGAGATCAGTTAATTAGGGAAGTTTAATATATAAAAGCCCATACGCTTTATTAGTGAGAAATGAAAATCAAAATTTTTATTTTTATGCAAATTGAAAAGAATATTTAAATGACTGATGATAGCAACTTTTCAGATCTAGTGTCTCAATCTGTACATAAGCAGTAAGACTTTGCATAATTCTAAATTTGATCAAGGAACATAAGGACTGGTAAATGATGTATGGCCCGCGGGCTCAGTTTGGCTCCCAGTGTCAGTAAGGGCAGTGTTTCTGGAACTCAGCCGCACCCACTCCTTTATGTACTGTCTGTGCCTCCTTCATGCTACGGGGGCAGAGTGGAGTGTCATCCTTCAAAGCCTAGAACTTTTACTCTCTGCCTCTTCAGAGAAAAAGCTTGTCAACCATTGTAGTAAGACATTATTTCAGAATCCTATACCAAGGATAAGTTAGGAAAAACTTAAAGCACCATTTAATACAGCAGCCAGTACTGTGGGCTTCCTTGGGATCTCAGAGGCTGTCTGAGCATTTGTGCAGTGAGATATTCCAAGAGAAGGGCTCTTAAGTGCCGTTCCCACAATAGATTGCATATAGGGAAGGGGCACAGAAGGAAGGAAAGCAAAGAACATTTTAAAAATGCGTCGTATGGCTCAGTGCCTATGGCTCAAGTGGCTAAGTCACCAGCCACATACACCTAAGGTGGCGGGTTCAAATTCAGCCCGGGCCTGCCAAACAATGACGGCTGCAACCAAAAAAAAAAATAGCCGGGGCATTGTGGAGGGCGCCTGTGGTCCCAGCTACTTGGGAGGCAGAGGCAGGAGACTTGCTTGAGCCCAGGAGTTGGAGGTTGCTGTGAGTTGTGATGCCACGGCACTCTACCCAGAGGGACAGCTTGAGGCTCTGTCTCAAAAAAAAAAAAATGTGTCTTATGTGCAAAACCCTTCATATTCTGTATTTTGTCATAAACATAATGAGATAGGGAGTATTGTCTCCATCTTACAGAGGTGGGACCTGTGTGGAAGTCAGGAGATCCCTGTGTTCACTGATGAAGCTGTAGGTGTGAGACCCGCTTCTACTCTAGTCTAACTCAGGCTGGTGGTTATTGTCCCTGCTTACCCCCAGCCTGCTAAAATTTGTGATCTGTGAGCCAGCAGACAAAAACCATGGTAATGACTTTCAGATCCAGGGCTCTGTGATGCTGTGGAGTCAGTAACAGGAGATGCAACCCAGTGTAAAGGGTGAGCACACACAGCCCTGGTGTGACCCAGGCAGGGAACTTACTTAACTCCTTCCTTACTAGAAACTGGGGATGATAATAGTCCCAGCCTCATGTTTTGAGGAGGAGTAAATGAGTTAAATACCTATAAAATAATATGATTATTCAGGCCTGGCATATAGTAATCACTGTAAGTAATTAAATGCAGATTATTTCCAGTTTAAAATAAAAAAACAATCAAAATTAGGTATGTTCTTAGTGTGAATAAAACATTTTTTAATTAGTTTCTTGGAGGGATCAGAAAATTTATTTTGAAAATACAGTGAAGCATACATTTCATTTGCTCCCTGACATTTTTATACCAAGGGGACATTTGGGAAATTCAAATATTCAAAAATTCAAAATAATTACTTTTAAAATATGCTGGAGGTGATCGGTGACATTTTCACACCTCTTAGTGTTATCCTATGGTAGAAAAAGCAGGTGTATACAAATTACCGTAAATGCTGCATGATCCGGTAGTTGAAGAGCCCTCCATGGTGAAAAGACACATAACACATATTTGCATTATCTCTTATTTTTCTCCTTAAATGTCCTGCTGCTAAAGGGAAAATGAGCAGAAAGTAGGGAAGATTGGAACGAGACAGTGGATCAAGAGAATTAATAAACTAGATTATTTCTGTTTTATTGGCTAAGATTCTATTATAATAATCTTTATCTTTCTGTGACTCTTCCCATAGATTCAAGTGGTTTCTTTCTTTCTTTCTTTGCCTTTTCTTTTTAAACAGGCAAGGTCATACTCTTATCACCCAGGCTTGAGCGCAGTGACACAATCATAGCTTAATGTGATCTCAAACTACTGGGCTCACGCAATCCTCCCGCCTTTTCTTTTCAAGTAACTAGGACTACAGTGCATACCACAACACCTGGCTAATTTTTTAAAAAACTTCTTGTAGAGATGGGTGTCACTATGTTGCCCTGGCTGGTCTTGAACTCATGGGTGCTACCAATCCTCCTGCTTTTGCCTCTTAAAGTGCTGGGATTACAGACACCACATCAGGCTAAGAAAATACTGAGATGGTTTCTTTCTAATTAGAAGTGCCTTTTTCCCCCTTTAGCTACTTCAATTTTGGCAGATCCTAGCAATTTGAAAACAACTCAGCATCTTTATAATCATTTTATTGGAAAGTTTATTATCCATTTGTTAACATCTTTCAGCTATTTTTTTCTCAGAGTTTCATAATTCTCTTTATAGAGATTTTTCATGTCTATTGTTAGGTAAATCCCCCCAAATTTCATCTTCTTTGGCAAAACTGTAAAGAGAATAGAGTCCTTGACTGTTTTTTCAGCTTGACTGTTATTGGTATATATAAAAGCTACTGATTTATGAGTATTGGTTTTTGTATCCTGAGATGCTACTGTATTCCTTGATCAATTCTAAGAGTTTTGTGGTTGAGTCCCTGGGTTTTCCAGATATACCATCATATCATCTGCGAAGAGTGAAAGTCTGATCTCCTCTGACCCTATATGGATACCCTTGATCACCTTTTCTTGCCTGATTGTGATGGCTAAGACTTCCATTACAATGTTAAAAAGCCCTGGAGACAATGGGCAACCTTGCCTGGTTCCTGATCTGAGTGGAATAGGATATTGACTGGTTTGCAGTAGATGGCCTCTATCAGTTTAAGAAAAATCCCTTCTATGCCTATTTTCTTAAGTGTTCTGATCATGAAAGGAAGTTGGATATTGTCAAAAGCTTTTTCTGAATCTGCTGGGAGAATCATATGGTCTTTGTTTTTTAGTTTGTCTATGTGATGTATTATGTATTATATTTATAGATTTACATATATTGAACCAACCTTGAGACCCTGAGATAAAACCCACTTGGTCTTGGTGCATAATTTGTTTGCTATGTTGCTGGATTCTGTTTGCTGGGATCTTATTGAATATTTCTGCATCTATGTTTATTAAAGATATTGGTCTATAGTTTTCTTGTTGAATCTTTTCCTGGTTTGAAGACCAGGGTGATATTTGCTTCGTAGAATATGTTGGGAAGTATTCCTTCTTTTTCGATGTACTTCTTGAAAAATAGTACTTCATTTTATATGGAACCAGAAAAAACCTCGAATAGCCAAGATATTACTCAGAAATAAAAACAAATTAGGAGGAATCAAGCTACCAGACTTCAAACTGTACTATAAATCCATAGTGATCAAAATAGCATGGTGTTAGCACAAAAATAGAAAGGTAGATGTATGGAACAGAATTGAGAATGAAGAGATGAACCCAGACATTTATCATCATTTGATCTTTGATAAGCTTATCAAAAATATAAATTGGGGGAAAGATTCCCTATTTAACAAATGGTGCTGGGAGAATTGTCCGGTGACTTGTAGAAGACTGAAACTGGACCCACACCTTTCACCGTTAACAAAAATTGACTCTCACTGGATAAAAGATTTAAACTTAAGACATGAAACTATAAAGATTCTTGGAGAGCGTATAGGAGAAAGAAATTGGCCTGAGAGAATACTTTATGAAGACTCCTCCCTGGGCTATTGAAGCAACACCAAAAATACATTGCTGGGATCTGATCAAACTAAAAAGCTTCTGCACTGCCAAGAACACAGTAAGTAAAGCAAGCAGACAGCCCTCAGAAT
This sequence comes from Otolemur garnettii, assembly GCF_000181295.1. Lineage (NCBI taxonomy): Eukaryota > Metazoa > Chordata > Mammalia > Primates > Galagidae > Otolemur > Otolemur garnettii. The sequence goes on along the minus strand of NW_003852502.1, from coordinate 5,400,298 downwards.
GGGAGAGGATATTTACAGGTTATGCTTCTGACAAAGGTTTGATAACCAGAATCCACAGAGAACTCAAGAAAAGAACAAGTAATCCCATTTCATTGTGGGCAAGGGAATTGAAGAGAAACTTTTCTGAAGATGATAGGCGCATGGCCTGTGAAGCTGGAAGATATCCTACTTAGTAAAGTATCTCAAGAATGGAAGAAAAAGTATCCAGTGTACTCAGTACTATTATGAAACCAATTTACAATCACTCACACTTCCATATGAAGAATAGATCACAACTATGGCCCAAGATGAAGGAGTGAGGAGAGGGGTGGAAGGGGAGGAGGGAGGTCAGATTGAGGGAGGGTGAATGGTGGGATCAGTGAGTAAGGGCACCAGTCACATACACCGAGGCTGGTGTGTTTGAGCCCAGCGGGGGCCTGTTAAACAACAATGACAACTACAACAAAAAAATAGCCGAGTGTTGTGGCAGGCGCCTGTAGTCCCAGCTACTTGGGAGGCTGAGGCAAGAGATTTGCTTAAGCTAGAGTTTGAGATTGCTGTTAGCTGTGATACAACGGCAGTCCCGTGAGGGCGACATAGTGAGAATCTGTCTCAAAAGAAAAAAAAAAAAATTAAAAAGATAAGCCCACCTAACAAATAACATGTTATTATAACAACAAAGTTAAAAAATATTCGAAGAAGTTCTTTTTTTGGAAAGGAGTGGCATGAAAACTTTCAGGGCGTTTTGCCTTTCTAGAACTTTTTTTATAACTGTTTTCTTAGCTTTACATAATTTCTGGAGGTGTATACAAAACTTTGCAATATAGTAAAACAGAAAAACTATTTAAATGAGTTAATATTGGTGGTTAGTTTTTTGAGAGTTATATTATTTTAGATAATGTGTATGTATATACAACCTAGGCGTGGGTAGTGGGCTCATTTTCATAACATTAAAGGTTCAATACGTTCTCAAAGCATTTCTCTCTCCCCTTTTTTGGTAACAGCTTTATTGAAATTGAATTCACGTGCCATATTCTTCACCCATGTAAAGTGTACAGTTCAGTGGTTTTTAGTATGTTCAGAGTTATGCAGCCATCGCCAGGGTTTTACATTTCATGACCCCACAAAGAAACCCTCTGTCCTTTAGGAGTCTCTGCTCACTGCCCAGGGCTCTCAACCCGGGTTATGATTGGCTTCGCGATTGGCTTCTCTCACTTAAAGTACTATTTTCAAGATCATCCATATTGTAGCAGTTGGTTTCCAGGAATATTTTATATCTTTCTTTAGTTGCTTACACCTTTGGTGTCATTTAAGAGAGGAGGATTTCCTCTGAGATCGTAAGATTTACACTGAGGTTTTTCTCTAAGAGGTTAATGGCTTTACCTCCTAGATTTAGATTGTGGGCTTCATTTTGAGTTAATCCTTGTACATAGGCGAGATAAGGGATATCTGTTGTATACGGATATCCGGTTGTTCAGTACTAAAAAGCTATTCTTGTCTCAGTGAGTCATTTTTTATATTTCTTCTGAGACTGGTCTATTAAATAGTTTGTGAATTTGTCATGATCAAATTCTCATTATGATTTGCACACATCCTTTGTAGTTTTGAAGGTAGGTACTCCTAGAATAAATCATTTATGAACATTAATCTTTGAAAATATTTGTAAAATGCTAACTATTTTTAATATTGCACTTAATTTTTATATGGTGATTACTGTGCCAGTCACTTTTCTAAGCTCTTCACACGTATTAACTTTATTGATCTTCATCACCATCATATAAGGGAGGTACAATTGTCTAAATTTTATGGATGAGGAAGCTGAGTACAAAGAAATTAAGTAACTTGTTCAGTGTTGTAGTCCTAGAGCTTGACCCTCCCAGAGCCCAGAGCACTGTCTTTTTATATAATACTTTAAAAATAGCCTCTATCCATAGAGATAAATCTGTAGACATTATGTACAGGTTGGGCATCCCTAATGTGAACATTTTTGAAATCCAAAATCCTCCAAAATTTGAAACTTTTTTTTTTGAGATACACTCTTATTCTGTTGTCCTGGCATCATCATAGCTTCCGGCAACCTCAGTCTCTTGGCTCAAGCAATCCTCCTGTTGAGCCTCCTGTGTAGCTGGGACTACAGGGGCCCATTGTCAAGTCTGGCTAGTTTTTCTATTTTTAGTAGAGATGGGATCTCACTCTTGCTCAAGCTGGTCTCAAACTCCTGAGTTCAAGGAATCCACCCGCCTCAGCTTCCAGGTGTGCTAGGATTATAGGTGTGAGCCACCATGTCCAGCCCCAAATTTGAAATGTTTTGAACACCAAAATGACACCACAGGTGGAAAACTCCACACCAGACCTCATGTGACAGGTCACAGTCCAAACACAGGTGCACAATACACAGTCTATTTAGCTTCCCTAAGGGAAAAACGGCCCTCCTGGCCTCCTTCTGCTGCAACGTAACTTTTCCTCACATGCCCACATTCCTCTGTGTAAGCACAAAGGTGAAAAGATGGTGCCTGTGCAGGCTGGACATGCCGACAGTCCCTCGCAGTGCACCACGGGGCCATGGCCTGTGTGCGTTACTCATCGTGCTTTTTTGCTTATTCTCTACTTTGTGGTGTAAAGATGATGTTGAAAATGTCATGAAGAGGCCTGCAGATACCCCTTGGGTATCAATGATAAGAAAAGAGAAGTGTCGATGTCTCTGTGCCACACTGTTGGAGACCTTGGGCAGCAGTCATTGTGTGTAAGATGCGCAGATCATAGATAATTTTCACGTTTAAACTTGGGTCCTATCCCATGATTTCTCATTAAGTATATGCAGATATTCCAAAATCTGAAATACTTTTGGTCCCAAGCATTTCAGTTAAGCGATCTCAACCTGTACAGGTGATAGCAGTTGCCTCTTCCCCCTTCATCCTGCACCCAGCAGACCTGAGCATGTGCACCCCTACATACATGCACTCGTATGTGGACGTCCACACCCAGCTGGCCTGTGCACATGTACACACATGCACACGTATGTGAACATCCACACCCAGCTGGCCTACTGTACACACATACAGACATGTACACATATGTGGACATCCACGCCCAGCAGGCCTGTGCACATGTACACACATGCACACGTATGTGGACATCCACACCCAGCAGGCCTACTGTACACACATACACACATGTACACATACGTGGACGTCCACACCCAGCTGGCCTGTGCACATGTACACACATGCACACGTATGTGGACATCCACACCCAGCAGGCCTACTGTACACACATACACA
>NW_003852502.1:5396015-5396465 GCF_000181295.1 Otolemur garnettii | reverse complement strand
TCCACACCCAGCAGGCCTACTGTACACACATACACATATGTACACATATGTGGACATCCACACCCAGCAGGCCTACTGTACACACATACACACATGCACACGTATGTGGACATTCACACCCAGTAGGCCTGTGCACATGCATACACATGCACACGTACGTGGACATCCACACCCAGCTGGCCTACTGTACACACATACAGACATGTACACGTATGTGGACATCCACACCCAGCAGGCCTGTGCACACATACACACATGCACACGTACGTGGACATCCACACCCAGCAGGCCTGTGCACATGTACACACACATGTACACGTACGTGGATGTCCACACCCAGCAGGCCTGTGCACACATACACACATGTACATGTATGTGGACATCCACACCCAGCCGGCCTACTGTACACACATACACACATGTACACGCATGTGGACATCCACACCCAGC
>NW_003852502.1:5395525-5395879 GCF_000181295.1 Otolemur garnettii | reverse complement strand
TGGACATCCACACCCAGCCGGCCTACTGTACACACATACACACATGTACACATACGTGGACATCCACACCTAGCTGGCCTACTGTACACACATGTACACATACATGGACATCCACACCCAGCAGGCCTACTGTACACACATACACACATGTACACATACGTGGACATCCACACCCAGCTGGCCTACTGTACACACATACACACATGTACACATACGTGGACATCCACACCCAGCTGGCCTACTGTACACACATACACACATGTACACATACATGGACATCCACACCTAGCTGGCCTACTGTACACACGTACACACATGTACACATACGTGGACATCCACACCCAGCTGGCCTGT
>NW_003852502.1:5357224-5395429 GCF_000181295.1 Otolemur garnettii | reverse complement strand
CACACCCAGCTGGCCTACTGTACACACGTACACACATGTACACGTACGTGGACATCCACACCCAGCTGGCCTACTGTACACACATACACACATGTACACGTACGTGGACATCCACACCCAGCTGGCCTACTGTACACACATGTACACGTATGTGGACATCCACACCCAGCTGGCCTACTGTACACACATACACACATGTACATGTATGTGGACATCCACACCCGCCCAAATTACTACTGAAGTAATTTACAACGTTGGCACCAAATCACTGCTTAAAGTTTCTGGGAGTCATATGAATTTTGATGATAAGATACTGTATTTCTCTAGAGATTAAATACATTATAAAGGATGGTAATCCATCATTAATCTGTCACAAGGTCATAAAAAATGAAACAGAGGTAGTTAAATACTGATGAGCTGAAGGGATTACTGAAGGTCTTCCATTTACCTTAGCAGTATGGGTGTCTGACAAGGATGGTAAAAATACGAGGTAGATTTAAGACTTACTAACAAATAAAGACTTGTCCATTTCCTGGTTTTGTATAAGTGAAGTATAATTTTAAGAAATGGGTCTTGAAAATCTGGTTTATATAACATTTGCTAATTTAAAATTAAAATATATTTTCGTTAGGTGGTTGTAATCTGAAGAATAAGTCTACTCAGTCTTTGGAATACTGTGCTGAGTTACTGGGTTTGGACCAAGATGATCTCCGAGTGAGTTTAACCACACGAGTCATGCTAACCACAGCAGGGGGCACCAAGGGCACAGTCATAAAGTAAGTCCCTTAACTCATTGCTCTGCTAAAATTCTGCCTGTTTGTCAGGGAAAAACCATTTTTGAGAATAGTGAGATTTCAAGTTGATCTTCATAAAATTCATTCTTTTCATTATAATGATCTAGGACCTGAGCTTGATGGATTGAAATACTTGCATCTCACTCTAGAAATCTATCATATAAATAGGGTTCAGTTTAGCTTTTAAAGTTCTTACAGATATTCTGCTTGGCGCAGATTTGGAAAAGGTAAAAGAGGTTTGCTTTTGTATGACTATGAAAATAGGAGCTAATACTGTAAATCAATATTTGACTGCTTCAAGCAACAGATCATTTTACTTTAAAGTGATTTTCCATGCACGTGCTGTGTACTAAAACTTCTGTTAAGCAGAATTCACTTTATAAAATACTCAGCAAATGAAACTTCCAGTACCTTTCGGATTCTTCAGTTAGAGGAAATTGCTCATGATAAGAAAATTAGGGCCAAGCCAAGATTTTTTAAGTCAGTAACTAAGAACTTCTAGTTGTGCCTGGGTATGTGTATACTTTTGGCTCAGTTGTCATATAGCTCATGTATTTCTGGTTTTGATACTGTAGAATAAAATTTTTATTCAGGCTTGTTATTATGAGGCACTGTATTACCTCCATTTGTGGGGGAAGGAGTCAGATCCTTTATCCCTGTGGTCCCCAACCCATGGGCTGTGCACCAGCACCAGTCTGTGGCTTGTTAGGAGCAGGGCTGCACAGCAGGAGGTAAGTGGCAGGTGTAGGAGGGAAGCTTCATCTGTGTCTGCAGCCGCTCCCATCACTCACATCACTGCCTGAGCTGTGCCTCCTGTCAGATTACAGCAGCATTAGATGCTCGCAGGAGTGTGAACCCTGCTGCAAGCTGTGCATGTGAGGGTCTTGGTTTTAGGCTCCCTTGGAGAGTCTAATGCTTATGATCTGAGGGGGAACTGAGGCCATGATGCTGGTGCTGGGACCTTCTACTTGCAGGAAAACTCAGGGCTCCCACTGATTCCGCATCATGATGAATTATATAATTATCTCATTATATATTATGCATTACAGATTATATGTCTCATTATATATTACAATATGGTAATAATAGAAATAAAGTGCACAATGAATGTCATGTGCTTGAATCCTCCTGAACCCCTCCCCTCCTGCTCTAGACCACAGAAAATTGTCTTCTATGACCAGGAAGGTCGTGGACTGCTGCTGCTAAATAAGACAGCAGGAAGCTTTAGGGGAAAATTTTCAACCTATTAGGACAAGAAAGATATTTCATAAAAAGTCTTTTAGCCACTGAGAAAATTGGCTACCTCTTACACTTTCAGATATATTAGCAAGATATGCTTAACCTGATTCTTTGCTAAGCTAATTCATACTATTCGTACTGTGAAGAAAACCCTGGAAGGAGCTTGTAGAGCAGCGTCCACAGTTGTTTGGTTCCTCACAGATGGCTCTGGAGTCAGGGAAGGGCCGGAGAGGCACAGTGAGTGGCCTTGTATTGTTTTCTCCATTCCCCTTTCTGCTTCACTCCAAGAAGGGATTTCATTGCAGGAAATATAAGTTTGAAGAGCACTATTTAGAGGAAATTCAAGTATCAGGCTGACCAGAATGGCTTTCAAGGCTCCTTCCAAATTTTTTGACTTTTTTGAGGGGTGAGCGCACGATGGCCCGTGCTTAGCAGCATGGTAGCATCTAGCAGGGTGTTTGGAAATTCACTTTTATGCTGTTTTCTCATCATCAGAGTGTAATTTTCTTGAGCATAATGGCTGCACCTGCAGCGTCCGATACTGTCATACCATGCAGTTAGTTACTCACATTAAATAGCAGAGTCAGAAAGTTCAAATTTTACGATGTAAAAACATCTTTTTCCTAAACAATCTAAAGAATTTACCAGTCATTAAAGTGATCCTGAATTAAACACAACTTCTTTTGCATTTAAAAGGACAGTTATTCCTCTGGATTATTTTTTATGTATTCAGCATACACACGTATAAAGTGAAGTGTAAATTAAGGTTGAAATGATTTTTCAAGCCTAAAGTTCTTTAACTTAATGATGGATTTTCTGTCTAACTTCACATAACTCCTCCCGTGGTTTTCTACTTAGCCACATTTTTCTGTGCCTGTTCACACATGACCCTGGATAACTATCTGTTTTGTTTTCACAAGGCATAGATTTGGGTTTACCTCGCCCTGGGTATCTGGTGCTGTCTTCACATCTGCTGCGGTAAGGAGTATTCACTGGCATCGTCTTCCTTTCCAGGGTGCCTCTGAAAGTGGAGCAGGCGAACAACGCCCGAGACGCCTTGGCCAAGACGGTCTACAGCCATCTTTTTGATCATGTGGTAAACAGGGTAAATCAGTGTTTTCCTTTTGAAACATCATCCTATTTTATTGGAGTCCTAGATATTGCTGGTTTTGGTAAGTAGAGTTTTTTTGGTGAGTTTATATTAGTTTGATATTTTTTCACACATATTAAGTTAAAAAAAAAGTTTGCTCTTGAAATACCTTTCACTTGATAGATGTTCAATTATATGTCCATACATCCATTTCATAATATGAGTTCAATAGGAAGCCAGTGCTTTAAATAAACAAAGCAAAGACTCAGGGGGTTTAGACCAGTGTCTAAAATTAAAACATGTTGATTGAAATTACTATAGTTAAGGATATCACTATACTCTTAAATGAGTTCAGTTAAATAAAAGTAAGCTCTTGAGTGCTACCCATAAAGATAGTAAGTCTCCAGGCCTGGTGGCTCACATGTCATCACAGCTGTTGAGAAGAGTGAGGAGGGAAGATTGCTTAAGCTTAGGCATTTTACGCTGTAGTGAACTATGATGATGTCATTGCATTCCAGCCTGAGTGACAGAGCCAGACCCCAGCTCCTAAGAAAAAAGACTGTAATGTCAACTAAATAAAGATAATAAATGCAGATGATAAAGTCATTAAAATCATCGACTAATATGGAGAGATGGGTATGGGTTGACTGTGTAAAAATTCATCCCAGTGTTGTCAGCAAATAGCTATTTCAAGTTAATTTTCTGACAAATGAGAAAGATCTAAAGATAACTAATTGAGAGCAAGTGTAGAGCTGCTCAGTGAGAAAGGAAAGGGGTCTGCAGCGCCTTAGTGCTGCTGTGTTGTTGGAATGACCGTGTTGTAAAACTGAGTGGGTTTTGTCTGGGCTTTGTTGGTGTGGGCCTCACTCTGGCTGCGTGCAAGTGGTGTCCCTCCTTTGTGCTCTGTTTGTCTTTCCCAGGAAGAGGTGTGAGTGTTCGTATTCCAGGAGGGACAGAGTTTTCCTTTTGACATTATAGAGATTTTAAAATTTACAATAAATCATTATCTTTTGTTCAAAGGTAAAGAAACGCACATCACTAACTTACGATTTCATGATCTATACCTTTGTTTCCTGGTCTGTATTAGTTTTAGCATAATGTACACAGAATCATAAAATTTTAGAGCTATAGAGATCTTAGACATCATATAATCTTTTTTTTTTTTTTTTTTGAGACGGAGCCTCAAGCTATCCCCCTGGGTAGAGTGCCATGGCATCACGCTCACTGCAACCTCCAACTCCTGGGCTCAAGCGAGTCTCCTGCCTCAGCCTCCCAAGTAGCTGGGACTATAGGCACCTGCCACAACGCCCGGCCATTTTTTGGTTGCAGCCATCATTGTTTGGCGGGCCCGGGTTGGGGATTCGAACCCGCCACCTCAGGTGTATGTGGCTGGCGCCTCAGCTGCTTGAGCCACAGGCGCCGAGCCATAATCTCTTAATATTAGAAATGAATTTGTATCCATAGCATTTTTGATACCTGTAATTTTACAGATTATGTGGGAAAAAGTCTTCTAAAGCACTTGTATTTAAAGTAATTTTTGTGCTTTAGATTGCTCTAATACCTTTGCTTCAGAAAGTTGTTGTAAGTAGCTTACATTTTGTAGCTTTTGGAGTATAACATTTATCTCATCTGGCTAGCACCCTTTTTGTCAATTGAAGCGGGGTATTTTTAATACTTGATTTTAATGCCCTAAACATTTAAAGTCTTGAAATACGAACATTTGGGAAATATAGAATAGTTATACCTTAGTAGTATGGGTGTCTGACAAGGATGGCAAAAATATGTTGTTTAGCCTAATTTAAAAGCAAGCCATTAATACAGTAACATTCTGTGATATATTTATATGAGGTTGGTCTGATAATCATTCTTGGCTCTGGTTTATATTTTCAGAGTACTTTGAGCATAATAGTTTTGAACAATTTTGCATCAACTACTGCAATGAAAAACTTCAGCAATTTTTTAACGAAAGGATTCTGAAGGAGGTAATTGCCATTATACTTTGAACTTAAGATCTGCATTAGGCTACTTTAAATTTCAAGGAGAGACAAGCTGCAGCTACCCCACTGATGGGCTTTGACGAGGTGTAAGGGATGGTGAGGTGTAAGGGATGGCGGCCAGGGAAGCCCAGCAGAGGTCCCTGGAGCACCTGGGAACTGTTACTGGTTCCCATTAACCCTTCCTAGTACGAGCCTCCCACGAGTGATCATCTGTTGTTTCTGACTGGTGACTTTCTCTAGACTTAAAGTTCTTGTTTCCTTTTCTGATTCTGTTGTCTCTACTTCTGCCACTGCCAGACAACTCCCTACTCTCATCCTTGTCCTTGGCACCTCCTGCCGTTCTTTAGTCTCTGTGCCGCCCTTCTGCTGCCCACTCACCTTTTCTCTACCTGTAGCAGCAGAGCCACCCGTTCAGGAGATTCCATGGAGCCGCTGGCCTGGAGTGACTCAGGGTGGTGCTTTCCCTGCCAGGGTCCCCTGTGGGCGGTACTTTGAGGACTGCCAGCCTATGGACGGCTTGCCTTCCGCCAGGCACCATCTCTGGTCCAGGAGGGAACTTCCGGCCACTACTCATGCAGATCACTGTGGATGTGGCAGACACTCAGAATCCAAGTGTAGGAAAGTTCCTTTGTAATTCTTTAGAGTACGGAAGGTAAAGATAGCTTTGGATCTGCGTTTTTTTGTGATTAGGCTCAGAATTCTTTCCCCTGAATTTATATCCTCCAGCCTGTCCTTACCAGTACCCTTGACTTTCCTCTCATTGTACTGTTTGAGATATGTTTTATTGAAGGAGCAGTAGAGTTAAAAGGACCTCAGAGGTCCTTTGTCCAGCCTCTTACTTTATGGGTAAAGAAATTAGTACCCAGAGCATTTTACCGTAGTCACTTCCGCAGGTCTGAGCCCCCTTCTCTGTCTGTGGGCCCATACACTGTACTTTCTTCTTCGTAGCGTGGCTGTATTATAAGTTCCATTCTCCACGCTTGCCGGGCTGAAATGCACATTTTTTTCCCCATTTCCATCCCATTCTATCTTTTCCTACATTTTCATTATGTCTGTATTTTCATGGGCTTCCCAGAACATTCCAGCTTTTGTATATTTACTTATATACTGTAGTTAAATGCATTCTGGCATAAACAAACAGATAAATCAGGTGCTTACCAGTAAGGTAGTTTCTTCTTCTGTTACCATGTGAAGTTTTACTTGTGTGTGTTTCACTTAACGTAACTTAATGCTTTCCTTCCACCCAACCCAGCAAGAAGGTTTATCTAGAAACTTCATAAGGAGGAGACACCACTCTGATTTACGTTTACTTTTATGACACCCTTTAAAATGTGAATTTGAAATTCAGATTGAGTTAAAGTGGACAGTGCCTTCTGGAGTGTTGGAAACCACCCTTTTTAGTAGATCTCATTGGAAGAAATAATTAAATGTTCAGGAAACAGTGTTAAAACGCATTAACTTAAGCTCATTGCATAGTTAACTCATCTGTGATAAAATTTTTAAAAAAGTTTTAAAGAAGATAACTAGACTTACATCTGAGGACTCAACTTTGATTTATATATTTGTTCTTCTAAATTACACTTATTTTTCCCATTTGATGTAGACCTCATATACAAAGGGTGCCAAAAATTGTATACACATTTTAAGAAAAGAAAAGCCTGTGTTAAAATTGTAATACTCAACTCACATTAGGTTTCTGTCTTACAAGAGGTGCTCAGACATGACTTGTATTCGTTTTTTGTTATTGGTGTGTATTAAGCATTACATGTTATCTTTCCTGAGACAAAGTTTCACTCTGTACCCTGGGTAGAGTGCGGTGGTGTTCTAGAGCACAACCTTAAACTCTTGGGCACAAGAGATCCCCTTGCCTCAGCCTTCTGAGTAGCTGGGAGTACAGGTGCCCACCACAATGCCACCAGCTAGTTTTTCTGTTTTCAGTAGAGATGGAATCTCACTCTTGCTCAGGCTGACGTCGAACTCCTGAAGTCAGGCAGTCCACCTGCCTAGGCCTCCCAGTGTGCTAGGATTATAAGCCTGAGCCATTGTGCCCTGCCTAACCATTATAATTTCAATACAATTTTTTCCTTTCTTAATTATGTATACTTTTTTGTCACCTTGTGTATATTATATCCATGTGCATGTATTAGCGCCCATTTGTAGTTAAGTGCTCTTTCCTTGATTTTAGTGCCTGTTCGCAAATGTTTAAAAGCTGTTCTATCTCTAGAAAACTGTTTGGTGCTGTGCTAGCCATTAAACCTTTGCATTCTAATAAATGTTATGATCAAAAACAGCACAAAGCGTTGAATCTCTTTCAGATCACACAGTATTTTCCTATCTATGATCATGATTATTTTATTTTTAGGAGCAAGAGCTTTATCAGAAAGAAGGTTTGGGTGTTAATGAAGTGCATTATGTGGATAACCAGGACTGCATTGGTATGTATTTTTTAACTCTGTCTTTGAGAAATACAGGAAGACACAGTGAATGTGTATCTACTAGTGGTTTTTTTGGTGCTCTGATTATCATCACTAGTTATAGGACCTCGTTTGAAAGAGTTTTAATTCTTTGGTGCTGCTTAGTTGTTTTCCCTGCAAAGACTTCAATTTTAGCTTTATTGAAAGTTTTTTAAGTGTCTGTTTGTCTTGCTGGGTGTTTTTGGTAACTTGGATTATTTAAGAGGACGGGTCCATTGCTTAGGCAGCAGAGGGATTGATCATCTCACGTGAGGAAGTCCACAGTTAGGCCAGGCTGTGGGCGAGGGTGGCAGGGTTGGGCTCTGGCTTTTCGTCTCTGCTGTGTATGGCGGCACCCTCTGACTGACTGTGGATCGGCTCAGGAGCTCCGCGTGTCCCCTCCAGATAATACTGTGCACAGGAGAGCAGGGGCTCTTTTTTCTGTTTTTGCAGGAAGAAACCTTTCATTAAACATCACCTCTGCCCCAAGCTGCTTTCAATCTTCCTTTTCTTTCCATTTCATCTCTGTGGGATAAGCCTTGTTTTGAAAACCCGATTTGAAAGTCTAGTTGGTAACTCATGTGCTGTCTTTGGACAGGACAGTATTATAGTAATGATGCTGCTTTGCGTCAGTGTAACCTTTCAAAGCACTTCACATCCCAGCTGGTCTGCTCAGCTTCCCCTGACCTGCCATCCCCTTTCGTGCCTGGTCTTTGTGGTCTGGGACTTCTCCCCTCTCTTTTATCTTTTAGTTCACTTCACCTCCTATAATGCATTTATCAGAATACTTGCATTTAGAGCTTGGTTCAACCCTCCCTGTCTGTCACTGTCACTAATTGCCCAAGATGCATTGTTTTCTGCCCAATGCAGTTAAAATCTTTTTTTTTTTTTTTTTTTGAGACAGAGCCTCAAGCTGTCCCCCTGGGTAGAGTGCTGTGACATCACAGCTCACTGCAACCTCCAACTCCTGGGCTTAAGTGAGTCTCCTGCCTCTGCCTACCAAGTAGCTGGGACCACAGGTGCCGCTGCAATGCCTGGCTGTTTTTTTTGGTTGCAGCCATCATTGTTGTTTGGCAGGCCCGGGCTAGATTCGAACCCACCACCTTAGGTGTATGTGGCTGGCCCCTTAACCACTTGAGCCACAGGCACCAAGCCTGCAGTTAGAATCTTAATTTCTCTTCCTATAGCTCCACCCCACTCAACAATTATTATATACTATGTTTAGGAAGTTTACATTTTACATGTATTTTGAACAGGCAGAAAAGTCAAATGAATTAATGGAAGGAGCGTTAAGATGTGCTGTTACCGAGAAGTTCTGCACAAGCATTTAGATCAGTTTCTAATTGTGTTATTACAGAGCTGTGTGCGCCAAGGCTTCTGTGTTTTTGCTTCACTTTGTCTGTAGATGTCATCTGGAAAAGGAGGACTTTCTGGTTCCTTAGCCTCTTATTCTAGTTTACAAACTGAATGGTTATTATATAAGTTACCTTCTATATGGACTTACTTTTCTAAAACTTAAAAATGATATGTTATTACTTTCTGATAAATGGCTAGATTGGAAATAAAAATCCGTCTTTCCTCTGTAGCCTTTGAGGGAATTACTTACAGAATCATCTGATCTGTTGCTTCTCATTGGTCCTTGAAATTTGTTATCAGTGACTTGTTCACATACCTGTTAAATGTTATGTTTTTCCTCAAGTGTGTTTCCATTGTTTGAAATAGATTTAATTGAAGCAAAATTAGTGGGAATACTGGATATTTTGGATGAAGAAAATCGTCTTCCCCAGCCGAGCGATCAGCACTTTACGTCTGCTGTTCACCAGAAGCACAAGGACCATTTCCGCCTCACTGTGAGTTTGGTGTTTTAAAATTGAGTCTTGGTGGGGGGAGAGAAATCATTAAAACGATGCACTGGATATTAGATATTATTAGATAAGTAAATCACAAATTTGGTAGGGTTTAGAGCAAATGTGTTCGATCCAGCACAGTATCTTATGTAGATGGTCATTTACAGTTGATGTATGTTTTGATCATAACAGTTTGTGTAATTAAGGCCCTTTCCCTGGATGAAAAGTACATTTCACCAAGATGAACAAAGAGGTTTGCCTGCTGTCTTTGTGTTCTCCCTTCTGAGCGAAGTGGCTGTCAGGTGCTTTGTTTTGCATCATGTGACCCTGATCAGGTTCCAGGGGTTAGTACCTGGCGTCACGAGCAGCCACTGGTCTGCACATTTGTAAGACCAGCAGTGAAGGTTGTGGCTTAGAGCTCTGACTGGTGGAGGCAGTTCAGTGAGAGAGTGGGCAGCCAATTCAATTTCATCCTCTTTCCTAGGGAGTTTTGCATGGAAAATATACTCAGAGAGGGAAATAGGAGCTGAAGCAATAGAAGGATTAGGTGGAGTGGAGGGGGAACCAGGCTCAAAGAGCAGCAGAAGGCGACGATAGGGGCCCTTCAGAAGAGCCAGAATCCGGGGGCCTGCATCCCTGCGGAACTGAAAAGTGGGGCCGTCCTGCACAAGGCTGGACTGGGTGGCTGTGAGGTGTTTCCTGTGTTCACCTAATGCTGTTTGTCTTTTCCCGCAACCATTGCACCTGAGGTAATACAAGCACAGCCATCTCTGGGCTCAGAAAAAAGCCTGATTAGCACAGGGAAATCTGGATGTTGCTTAAAACTGCAAAGATACGTAAAGCCTCATCTTAGAGATAATAATGACAGTGAAAAAAGAAAAAGGAGAGAGAGGAAAGCTGTGTAGAGTTGTTTGGTGGGGTCAGGGAGCTAACAGGCAAGTACCTCCCATACTTATATTATTTTGGCTTTGATGGATCTGGGAGCTTAAGTGAGTGGTAACAAGAATTTTTGTTTCCATTCATCCTTAACAAAAGCCTTGTAAATAGATTAAATGTATTTACTTAAATAGCTGATACAATTGTAATTCCCTTTGGTCTGAAATCCCACAACTACCTGCTCCTTTGATTTGGAGTTTCCCCTCTATCTTTTATTATTTCTTACAATTTGGAGCCTGTTTCTGTTGCCTCAGTGGAGATAAAAACAAACAAACAAAAAAGTATCTTCAAGAAAACTTGGTAAAATTGAAGGTATGTATCCAGTCCTAACTCTGCTCCTTGTTATGACTGCAGATAACACAGTTGCCTTTACTAAGTTAACAAAATGGCACGCAGGATCTCAGAGGTGCCTGACTTAAAGGACAACAAACAAAAGCTTCAGGAATGGGCTTTGGTTGCTTTTTTTCAAATGAGAACTGGAGGAAAGCAGTGAATCCTTATTTATGTAGGCTGTTCCTATTGTATATTTTTGAAAATAAGCATACTAGCTATTTAATGAGCCCTGAGCTGGGCCAGGCGCTGTTCTAATCCACTCACTTGTGTTATTTCATTTAATTCTGTTACTATCTCCACACTCAGGATGAGGGAAATACAGGGAGGGGTTAAGTGACATGCCTGGTGTGACCGGTGAAGATGGGTGGGTTTGGCTGCAGAGCCCACACTTGGACTGGTTTTCTAGGTTTAATTTCCTCATTTTTAAATGAGATTATCTTTCTTAACCTTTAATTATTTTGAGAGTCAGACATGATCCTGGATGTGAAAGCATTTCAGAAACTTTAAATATGACACAAATATGAGATACTTTAATTAAATCGTATAGCCCTAAAATGGTTAAGTTTTCTTGAAACAGATTCAGGGTCATTGTGTAAACTTGTTAGGATGTGTGGTTTGAAATAGTGGCAGAGGCCTGGTGAGAATTTCAGGTGTTTACCTGGCTGCATATGAGAATCGCCTGATATAAATGGGGTGGGCTTTGAGAGATTTAAAAGTTCTGCAGGTGACCCTATTAGAGCACCAAAGTGAGAACCTCTGCTTTAGAAACAGTAATAACTGTTGTTTTTTTCATGTGCTTCTAACTAGGGGGTTTTTGGGTTTTATGTGTGTGTGTTTTGGCTTTTATTTATTTATTTAATTTTTTTGAGAAAGAGTCTCACTTGGTCACCCGTGGTAGAGTGCTGTGGCGTCACAGCTCATAACAACCTCAAACTCTTGGGCTCAAGTGATTCTCTTGCCTCCGCCTCCTGAGTAGCTAGGACTACAAGTGCCTGCCACAACTCCTGGCTGTTTTTAGAGATGGGATCTCACTCTTGCTTAGGTGGGTCTCCAATTCCTGGCTCAGATAATCTACTCGCCTCGGCCTCCCGGATTACTGGGATTACAGGTGTGAGCCACTGCACCCAGCCTGTGTGTTTTGACCTTTCTTAAGAGATTACATCAAATATTTGCTAGATTTCACTGCTACTTTAAGGCTTCCTAGATGTTTAAAAACCTTTGTAAAATTGTAGGGTGGCGCCTGTGGCTCAAGGAGTAGGGCACCAGCCCCATATGCTGGAAGTGGTGGGTTCAAACCCGGCCCTGGCCAAAAGCCACAATAATAGCAACAACAAAAAGAAAAAATAACACCTTTGTAAAATTGTGGGCAATGTGAACTGCTCCCTTCCTAATTTCACATATTCTTCATCTCTGATGTTTTCTAGAGGAAGATTATGTAAAGTATTTTTGATAGCTTAATAACTCTAATATGTATTGTTTTTCAGATTCCAAGAAAATCTAAGCTGGCAGTTCACAGGAACCTCAGAGATGACGAAGGCTTCATTATCAGGCATTTTGCAGGGGCAGTGTGCTATGAGACTGTGAGTATAACTTTCACAAGGACGAAACATTCAGTGTTAAAGCTGCACTGTGCAGTACGGTACCTTGTAGCCTCATGGGGCTAATTAAGTTTAAATTTAATAAAATTAAAAATTCAGCCACCTAGTTCACTGCCACACTTATAGTGCTCCGTGTTTATGTGGACGGGGCAGCTGCACTGGGCAGTGCTGACGGAGGACGTTCCCATCATCACAGACCCCTGTTCAGGGCTATCGTTACAAGGTGGGCTGAAACATTCCTGTCTGACTTATTTTTCAGACCCAGTTTGTGGAGAAAAATAATGATGCTTTACATATGTCTCTTGAATCCTTAATATGCGAATCCAGGGATAAGTTTATACGGGAATTATTTGAATCCTCCACAAATAACAACAAAGATACTAAACAAAAAGCAGGGAAACTTAGCTTCATCAGCGTGGGAAACAAGTTCAAGGTATTTGTGTGAAGTATTGGATTTTTTTCTGCAATTAAAAATGAAATATAGTTTTATTAATTATTATGATTGTTTTATTATTCTAAAGTGGATAATGTAGATCACTGTTAGAAACCCCTGCATTGCTGATATTTGTACGGAAAATATCATAATGGAGGCCTCGTAACTGAACATTTAGAAAAGCTCGCAGTTTTCTGAATATGTTCTTTCTTGGTTCTTAACGTACCTCGGTTGCTTGTCCTGATGTTCTTGCTTCTGCCTCCTGTCTGGTTGACCTTCCAACCTTCTCTTTCCCACGTGTTTTCTGTTTCCTTCCTCATTCAGCAGTTTGGTTTGGCTGGAGTAGTCCAGCTCGGGATGGCTAGAGAGGCCTAGTTGAGTTGAGAGGAAAAGCAGGCACAGCCAGGGGCTTCAGGTAAATGACCGCCTTCACGGACTCCTGTTTATACAGCCGCTGCCATGTCGAAAAGAGCCCGTCTCCAGTTAATGGTTCAGTTTGTGATTTGCTTCTGACACGTTTTCTTTTCCCAGTGGCGTTATGGGTGTGCATATTCCGCTAAAATTTGATTAAAGTTTTTAATAACTTACCTAAAAAATATGTGCTTGGGTGTGGCATACTCTCCAACTTGCTTATTTAACATGAAAGAATGTTTCATTTGTTTTTATTAATTTTGGATCACGGATTTATTCTTTGAGGTCTGACAAGGAATGTCGCAAGGCGTGTCTTAGAAGTAGAGCACTGCCAATTGTTTCTAATTGTTGAATATTTAGTGTGGAAAAATAATTTAAACACGTAAGCGTTTTTTTTTTTTTTTTTTGAGACAGAGCCTCAAGCTGTCCCCCTGGGCAGAGTGCCATGGCATTACAGCTCACAGCAACCTCCAACTCCTGGGCTCAAGCGAGTCTCCTGTCTCAGCCTCCCAAGTAGCTGGGACCACAGGCGCCCGCCACAACGCCCGGCTATTTTTTGGTTGCAGCCATCATCGTTGTTTGGCGGGTCCGGGCTGGGGATTCGAACCCGACAGCTTAGGTGTACGTGGCTGGCGCCTTAGCCGGTTGAGCTATAGGCGCCGAGCCACACGTAAGCGTTTTTAAACTATAATAACAAACTATAATATGTAGGACAAAGAGAAAGAATTAATTTATCTCATATACATTTTCATAGAGTATAGTTTTATATATACTTTAAATATTAAAAATGATATAATCAGGAAGAAAACTTAAACGTCAGAATACTGGGCTGTTTGCTAATTGTATGAACCTCTGTAAATCCCTGTGGATTGAAGTGGGCTCTCAATAGCTAACATGGTAAAATCACATTTATAAGAGGTTTTTCTAAAGCTTAGACAGAAGCATAGAGGAAAGTTCGTAATACATTTTTAGGTCGTGAATAAAAAACCTTGACTTTTTTTTTTAAAGCCTTGACTTTTGTTATAAGTTATATTAATTGTGAGTTCCTGATGCTCTCACTGAGCAATAATTTTTCCCCTTATTTAGATCTTCTTTAATTTCTGACTAGGCATTTGATAACATTTGGTTTTAAAAATAGTATAATTAGCCTATGTGAAACGGCTATCATTCATGAAGTGTTTTCCTACTATAATATTATAGTGGTATTGTAGATGAGAACAAAACTTAAGTTTTTAGACAATATCAATAAAAACAAAACATTCTTAAAATTCTTCTTAGGTTTAAATAATCCTTCCTGTGGAGCCTTGAAAGTGCCTTACTGTGTTTTTTACCTTAGACTGGCGATTCTCAACCTGTGGGTCACGACCCGTAGGAACTGTTTTAAAGGGTCACAGCATTAGGAAGGTTGAGAACCACTGCCTTAGACTATAAAAAGATGCAGCTGAGGGTGGCATCTGTGGCTCAGAGGAGCAGGGTGCCAGCCCCATATGCCAGAGGTGGCAGGTTCAAACCTGGCCCCAGCCAAAAACAGCAAAAAAAGAAAAGAAAAGATACGGCTGAGTGATACTGAAAATATCTCATGTATGTTTTTCGAGATGAAGTATTAATAGTAATTCTTAATTTTAGATATAGTAGAGAGCTCCTTAAATCAAGTTTGGAAGTATGGAAGACAGAACAAAACTGGCTGTTACTTACGGTGACATTTACATTTCTGACATCACTGAGGACCAAAAATTTTCCACCAAGAAGTAATTTTCGGGGTATAAAACATACCCTTTTACTGTTAGTGTTTCAGAAATAGTTATCCCTTTTGCTGGAAATCTTACCCTATTATAAACATGAATAAAATACAAAGAGAATGTAAGAGTTACACATGGCTGTTTACCCTTATGCCTTATGGTCCTTGACTGCTGTTCTTTCTGTTTTTCTCAGCTACTATTAGTTTAATTGTGCTGTTTTTACTCTTTTGCCTTTATCACTATTTTTTTGAGAGCACTGTGCTTTAGTCTGTGGATTAAGGAGCATGGATTTTGTAATAGTATTATTTCCAAATTATTGGCTCTTATTCTAGGGGTCCAGATTGATTAAGATTCTCATAGCTCTGTCATCCAGATAAGTAGGGTGTGTCTCTCCTTCTTGAGTTCAGCGACAAACTCCATTTTAATACGTAATATACTTCATATGTAATGATAAGACTTAAGTATTAAATGAAGTATACGTATATACATCATACATCCTGATATATAAGACTTAAGTATTAAGTGAAGTATACATATATACTGACAAGACTTAAGCTATTAAAATGGAGTTTGTGGTGGTATCATGGATAGGAGAATGAAATTTGGTGTCAGGCTTATGTTGGAATCGTGGCTTTGCCATTACTAGCTCCAGTAATCTCAGGCAAGTTATTCATCCCCTTCAACCTCATTGCTTTACCCTGAAAAATGAAGCTAATATGTCCTTAGTCAGGATTGGTTGTTTCATACTAAATTAGGATTAAACATGGTAATACCTATGAAAATCTTTGAGTAGTGCTTAGCATAGAAAGCATTCAGTGCAGGAGACCTGTTACTAAGTATAGCTGTGATTAATATAATACCCCATGTGTTAACTTAAAAACTAACATTTTAATTTGTCTTTTGTAAGTAGCATAATAAGCATCTGAGGGCTGGGTGTGGTAGTTCACACGTGTAATCCTAGCACTCTGGGAGGCCGAAGTGGGTGCCGTGACTGGGCTCATGAGTTCAAGACCAGCCTAAGCCAGAGAGAGACCATGTTTCTAAAAACAGCCAGATGTTTGGCCAATGCCTGTAGTCCCTCTTGGGCTGAGGCAGGAGAATCACTCAAGCCCAAGAGTTTGAGGTTTCTGTGAGCTGTGACAGCACAGCACTCTACAGAAGGTGACAAAGTGAGACTCTGTCTCAAACCCCCCCCAAAATAAGGCTTAGTGCCCGTAGCACAGTGGTTACGGCGTCAGCTACATACACCGGAGCTGGTGGGTTTGAACCCAGCCTGGGCCAGCTAAGCCACAGTGACAACTGCAACAAAAAAAGCTGGGCATTGTGGTGGGTGCCTGTAGTCCCAGCTACTTGGGAGGCTGAGGCAAGAGAATTGCTTAAGCCCAAGAGTTTGAGGTTGCTGTGAGCTGTGACACCACGGCACTCTACCCAGGGTGATAAAGTGAGACTCTGTCTCAAAAAAAACCAACCAACCAAACAAACCAAAAATAATAAAAACATTAACAATAACAACAACAACAAAAAATAACAAGCATCTCAGTGTAAAACCCAGTTATAAGAATTTTACATAATTAATTTACTCTGCAAAGTGGTAAAACAAAGAAATGTAAGTAGTGAACCGAGTAAAATTAGGATCAATATTATAAAAACAGGACAGCACTATAACTTATAGTGTTCATTGTCAGTTTTTTAAAGAAAATTGTCCAAATTTTAAAAAAATAGTTTAAGTATGAAATGTGTTAAAATAGTAAAGAGCACTTCTGTAGGTAGT
The DNA here is from genome assembly GCF_000181295.1 of Otolemur garnettii. Lineage (NCBI taxonomy): Eukaryota > Metazoa > Chordata > Mammalia > Primates > Galagidae > Otolemur > Otolemur garnettii. The sequence continues at coordinate 5,378,788 of NW_003852502.1, read as the reverse complement.
CAGGACAATATTGCTTGTGCGAAATGTTGCATAAATCAGTTCTAGTGTTTTAAACCCGTCTTGGTTCTCACTGGTGTGTGACACACCCCACGCCTGGTTGGTGCATGTTCAGGTGCTGGGCCATTTACCACTCACTAAATGCAGCCCCAGCACTCCCACTTTCATTGCCTGCACATCTCCTCATTCATCCCACCCACAAATGTGAATATGCTTTTCAGCATTGCTGATGTTTAGTCTTTTTATTAAAAAAGTTCTGTGTAAGTGAAGTAGGTCCTTGTCCTTGACGTTAGCTAGCCATTTTGCACGATGCTGTCTGGTGGGAAGCTTGTGCCTCAGGAGGCTGCTACGCTGTGGTGTGCTGTGTGCGGATGTCACTGCATGTTATTTTATATAACACTGGAGATCTGCTATTAAACCGTGACACTGTGATTTGGCTTTTTGGAATAAACTGATTCCCTTTCTTTGACAGACACAGTTGAATTTGCTTCTGGATAAACTGCGAAGTACTGTGAGTACTCTTAAAAAGAAAATAGTTTTGTTTTGTTTTTTCAAATGTTCCTCTAAAAGTGTGATTACTAATTATGCATATTCCAGGTAAGCACAGTAACACTGGAATAATTAGAAATATATTTTAGACCATATTTCCTTTATTTAAAAAAAATTTTTTTTTTAAATGGTTACCATTTTGATGAGATTTGTTGTAGAGAAAGGTCACAAATGTATGTAAAGCCAGATTATTTCAGCAGTATATAGAACTCTTGGAATGTTGTTAAATTAAAATTATCCTGTAGTTACAGGAAGGTGTTAAGAATCAGTAATTAAGAAAAAAAAGAATCATTGGCAGCACCTGTGACTCAGTGAGTAGGGTGCCAGTCCCATATACCAAGGGTGGTGGGTTCAAACCCAGCCCCAGCAAAACTGCAACAAAAAAGTAGCCAAGCGTGTGGCGAGTGCCCTTAGTCCCAGCTACTCAGGAGACTGAGGCAAGAGAATCACCTAAGCCCAAGAGCTGGAGGTTGCTGTGAGCTGTGATGCCACAGCACTCTACCGAGGGCGACAAAGTAAGACTATGTCTCTAAAAAAAAAAAGAGTCAGTAATTATAGGAGAGAATGTAGTTTTTTAAGATTAAAGATTAAACATGTAATTCACCCTCAGTTTATTACTTTTGTAGTTATATTTTTGAGACATGGCAATGTTGATGTGGAAAAAATGGACATAGTATTTTTTATGCCTCGTTATAAAGGCAGAATTTATTAGGAGCCTGTTTTTTCACCTGTATACTTTAGTGAATACCCCCCTTTTCTGAAATGGATAAAAACACCATTGAAATAAATTTAATATGTGGTTTTTATAAAAGAAGCATCATTCCAAAGTAATCATTTTATACAAATCCACAGAACTTAACCAAGTATTTTTTGTTTTCAAATAGTCATTTTGAAAAGAAGACATTTCTAAAATGTGTTTCAGAAGTCTTTGCAATGAACATCATTGCTGAATTAGTCAGTTTTCCAGGGAACTACTCTGAAGAGAAGTAGTTATTTAATGTCTGGTGTATTGGGGTCAGTACCTGCAGTCTCACTGTGCCCATCACCAGTATCCTTTCTGCCTCACTCAGCATAAGCTGATAATTGATTCAGAATGAATGCCTTTAAGCCTTTACAAATGTTACTTAACAAACAAAACTTTTGAAATGTATAGTGGTATATAGTTTTGAATTCGAGTGAGTGAAAATACTTTTTAACACTTTGACCTAAATTTTAAAGGGCATGTTATTATTTATTCCTCTTTTTATGGGGTAATTTTGAAAAAATATAGCATACAAAGACGCTTAAATACAGAATAAAATCACATGTACATTAAGATTAACATATTTGAATGTGTTAGACTCTCCTTTTTGCTGTTTTGGCATTCAAATACAAACTGTAATATTTTTCAAGTATTATTACTTTATAATGCAAACATTCATTCTAAGCTTGAAATTATAAAAGTGTGCTAAATAAATTTTTTATTCTTTACGTAGTTGTTTTTAAACAGTTGTTCCATATAAAAACAGAAAAAATAACAAAAGTTTTGTTTATGTTAATTTGCTTTAAAAGTTGCTGATCTTCATAGAAATAGAAAAAAAGGATGCTATTAATATATTTGTTGTCTCAAAAAGTCCCTTTATTTTCCTAGGGAGCGAGCTTCATTCGTTGCATCAAGCCTAACTTAAAGATGACAAGCCACCACTTTGAAGGCGCTCAGATTCTATCTCAACTGCAATGTTCAGGTATTTCCGCATTTTCATAACGTGTGTCCGTGTGTGTCGGTGATCGTAGCTCCAAGACAGTGTGGCCCCAGCTTGTCTCTTTCAGCCTCTCTCCTCTCTGTGCTCCAGCCGTGCTTTCATTTTAGTCCCTTGAATGTCCATATTCCCTCCCATCTCTAGCCTGAGCACTGTGACAGTACCAACCAAACTTTAATTTCTCCACGCAGAGCCTAGGACTAAACTGAGTTCTGGAGAATTTCTCTTATAGGAATGATTTCCTTTGTGTGTTTCATTAATTAGTATTAAAATTAAAATAGTTGCTATGTTCACAGTAACAAAAATAAACAGTACGGAATATGATAAGTAAGAAGAAGTCCTGAGTTCTCAGCGTTGGCCCTTTAACTTAACGTCTTGGATATACTTTTTATACTGGTTAAATCACCTCCCGCATGAAGGACCCAACTGCTCAGTGCGACCTGATGTGAGCAGACAGTGTCAGTGAATCACATGTGTCCTTATATTAATCGGGGGAAAAATACTGATTAAATAAAATTCTGCTCTGTTCTTTTTAATTAATATATTCTTTGATTAGGTTAGTTGTGCCATAATTTAATCAATCCGTATTTATTTATGTTTTTTTTCTATTTCATATTTATTTATGTTGTTCTATAAACAACAGTGGTCCTGAGGACATCTGAACATCATCCATGCTTATCTTTGTCTACGGTCTATAATAAAAAGTTGTAGGATGTGGGCAGTGCTTGTGGCTCAAAAGGGTAGAGAACTGACCCCATATGCCAGAGGTGGTGGGTTCAAACCCAGCCCTGGCCAAAAAAAAAAAGTTGTAGAATAGATTTACTGAGCGAATGGGATAAATACAGTACTACCAAATTGTTATCTAATAATTTTATACTGGTTTACTCTTCCACTAAGAATGCATGTGTGGGCTCAGCGTCTATAGCTCAACCGGCTAAGGCGCCAGCCACATACACCTAAGGTGGCGGGTTCGAATCCCCAGCCTGGACCCACCAAAACAACAATGAAGGCTGCAACCAAAAAATAGCTGGACGTTGTGGCGGGCGCCTATGGTCCCAGCTACTTGGGAGGTGGAGGCAGGAGACTCGCTTGAGCCCGGAAGTTGGAGGTTGCTGTGAGCTGTGATGCCACGGCACTCTACCCAGGGGGACAGCTTGAGGCTCTGTCTCAAAAAAAAAAAAAAAAAAAAGAATGCATGTGTGTGTTTGTCTACACTGTTATCAGCTCTAAGTACTACCGAATTTTTTCTTTTACATTTGCCAAATAGATTGAAATTCAAAAATTCACTCGTTTAAAATTTTATTTATTTATTTTTTTAATTTAAATTTTTGACAGCAACAATTTATTTTGTGAGGTAAGGATTTGTGAGTGAGGTAAGGATCTACGGTTATTTTTGTTGTCCCAATTGCTGGCTGTTTGTGGTAACACCTTTTATTGGAAATGTTATTTTCTCCATTGATTTGAGTAGTCCCAGAGATTGAAATCCAGATTGTGGTATAAGCAGAAATTCTGGCATTCCTCGCAGTTACTGAGTCTTTCTCTTCCTGTTAACACTGTTCTCACTGAAACGCTCACATTGACTTAAATTAAACACTTTCTAGAGTTACACTGCAAATAAATAATCATCCTATAGACTCTTCATCCCAATAGATGAGCTCCTTGGAGAGGTGAGTGAAAGGGGGTCTTTACGGTAAAATAGGGAACTCTCTTTTCTTTCCCGGTTTCCTTGTTTAAGTCCTGGCTAGAAGATGGGAATGTATTTGATAACTTTTTGCAGACTGTCTCAGAAAGCTTATCCTAAAATTAACCTCAGGGACTTGGACTTTGCCTTGTTACATACCGTGTTTGTGACACACAGGTTTTTAGCAGGAAAAAAAACCAACACAAACTAAGTTTGAGCTCCCTAGAGACCAATAGTTTACCTCTAGGAAAGGGTTAGTCTTACTGGTTTTAGGTGAAATTTGACTGCAGGAGTTTTAGGTGATGGATAAGTTGGCATATCATAATCAATACTATAGTTCCCTATGCAATATTTCCTTGTTGATAATTCCTGTAAAGTTCACTTTTCTAAATGTTAATTTATAAAATTGTTTGCTCATTCAAAAGTTACTGTGGCCTTCTGTACGATGATTGGCAGTGATTGTGGGTGTTTGTGACTCTAGGTATGGTGTCTGTTTTGGACTTGATGCAAGGTGGTTTTCCATCCCGAGCCTCCTTTCATGAGCTCTACAACATGTATAAAAGGTATATGCCAGACAAACTTGCAAGACTGGATCCAAGGCTGTTTTGTAAGGTACAGATGCTACCCAGTTTGAAATTTCTTAGCTGTAAAGTTGTCTTTCCTGTTAATTAGTAGTTGACATTTAACTTTCTGACTTTTTTTTTTAGGCTCTTTTTAAAGCTTTGGGCTTAAATGAAATTGACTACAAATTTGGCTTAACCAAAGTATTTTTTAGACCTGGCAAGGTAAATATATTTTTATTTTAAACTTTAACATTATGAATATGGATAGTTAGGGTCAGTGAATATTTTTTAAGTATTTAGTGATTTGTGTTATCCTTGAATTATATGGTCACTAACAACATGAAATACTTATGTGTGTGTGTGATTTCCTTGCTGGTGAGAAGTTACGGTGTGTAATGTTTGAATGTATTTTTTACAGTTTTATTCAGCTTTTGAAGTATTAGAATCAGGGCTCTATTTGGTTGACCTTTTACTTAACTAAGGGTTAAATACTTGGTTAAGTATTGAAAGAAAATACTTTCATTTTGAACATCAGAAGCTTTTCTGAAACATATGAATTAAATATTCAGTGATTTGAGATATTTCCCAGTACTTTTGGGTCTTCATTGTGAGAACAAGGTCCACTGAAGTGTAGTTATATAAATAAGGAAAAGGAAATTGGAGTTCATGCCGACCTCTCTCAAGCTCTACAATAAATAATTGTTTAAACACTTTTGAATGTAACATAATTTTTTTAGGCTAACACATGGTCCTGTATAGTTTTAGTATTCCCAGGTTCTTATACTAAGACTGAGTTACAGAATACTTCATAACTAAGGAAATTCAATACAGAGAAATCTAAATGCTACTTTTAATCTGTTAGTGATACTGTTTTCACCATTCCTAACTTATTTAACGTTGAATAATTGTGTCTTCATAATTTTTAACGTGATTATTGCTATTGATATATAGCTAGCCGTACTTGCTGGATTTAGCATAATCGTTAATAGGTATCTCTAACGTCTTGAAAGATAAGTTAATCATCATAAATAAATCTGGTTTTATGTTTTTTTGACAGATGAAAGGTGTGTATGCAATACTAATGTATAAATGTCCCTATGAATATATTTTTTTTTTTACAGAGGAACCATACCATTCTCTACACAAGAAGAAAATTTAACAGAAAAAATATATAAATATTGATAGTTGGCTTAAATTTAATCATGCATGTTTATCATAGACTTGACACTTTACTATGGTAGTAATTGTTTAAGAATTAATAGCTTGATACACAAAGCACTTGGTCTTGTTTACTTCCAGAAAAATTATCTGCAGGATTTGTTGAAAGCCTAAGGCAGCGGTTCTCAACCTATGGGTCATGACCCACAGGAACTGTATTAAAGGGCCAAGGCATGAGGTTACTGGCCTAAGGCAAAGATTCAAAGTTCTTTAATCTTTTTATGTACTTTTAATTTAACTTTGACTGTACAGAGGCATTATATTGATTGATTGGTGTGTGACATCCTTAATACTATAGTGGGTAATTTGGCAAAGGGTAGAAATCACAAGGATTTGGTTAAATAGTGCCAATAAATCTCAATTTTATTTGGGTTGTCTGTTTTTTAGTAGCAATTTCTTGTCTCTGACCAAAATGGGGATGGGAGTTAGGAGAGACAGAATAGTTTTGATGTGGTACCTCCTACTGTACAGCTGACCTTCACTTACTGGGTATTAATAAGGATATCTGGAGAGGTGTGGGAGCCAATTCAGAGATATAGTCGTCCTTTTTCATTTTTTTCTCAATAACTTCTCATTAATTAAGTCATGAAAGACTTTTTTTCCTGCTTTTATTATTGAATCCGCTACCTAGCAATGAGTAGCTTCCCTTACGTCCAAAAATGTCTGAGGAAGGAAGAGAAAGGAAGCCAGATGTGGGCGTGTGTGTTTGGTTTGCCATCCGCTCTGTAAAGACATATCTGTGTAATGGCATGCCACCGTTTTCAGAAAGTTAGATTTGGGACTTGAATTCCCTTTGTTTAGTATCTTTCCATATGTTTAATACTGACATTAAATCTTTTTAATTTCCAGTTTGCAGAATTTGACCAGATTATGAAGTCTGACCCTGACCACTTGGCAGAGCTGGTTAAGAGAGTCAATCACTGGCTCGTGTGCAGCCGCTGGAAGAAGGTGCAGTGGTGCTCACTCTCCGTCATCAAACGTAGGTGCCTCCTTCCCACCACGGCTTTGTGGTTTCAGAAGTGAGATGGTTCCTGGCGTGTTGTGAAGTTGTCTCAGAGGTGAAGGCTGGGCACCAGGGACCGACTTGTATTCACACCGTGTCCCTAGTCCTTAAGCAATACCTCATATCTAGTATGTGATAAGCTAGTGTTTGTTAGACTTTAAAAACTTGTTGAGTGTGTAAGACTTACTTTATCTGGATGTGTTATAGGAGTGTTAATTTCATTGTGTCCTACACAAAACAGAATCCACTGACTTGATTCTCTTCTCCCCCCACCCTGTACCTCTGACACCTCCATTCATCTCACAGACTTAAGCCACAACTTCTCTTTCCATCTACGAAGCATCTGCAATACACAGACCCAAAATTTCAAAATTGCAGTTGCCTCTCTGGTTTTATCCCTGAAGTCTTGACCGTCACCGCGTCCTGCCGATTCCTCCTCCAAATCCTGACTTTCCTTCCTTTTCACTGGTGGGACCTCTGTGTAGCTCCATCCACCTCTGGCATAATAATTTCACTGGCTCTCAGACTGATTTTCCTGGCTTCCCAGAGTCCTGCTCTAAACTAAAAGCCTTCTAGGTCTCTCCTTTGTAGAAGGCAGAGTCTAAGTTCTTAGACTGTATTTAATGGTCATGAGGTTCCCATTGTTTTAGCCTCTTCCCCCACCTTCCCTTCTTAGATCCTGGTCTTTAACAGGGAGCCGATCACAGTCCTGAAGACGCAATCCCAAAGGCCATAATCCCGAACATTGGAATCCCAAAAGATCGAAATTCTGAAAATAGTATACATTTGGGAAAAAAATTAGAAAATTATTTTAAAGATATTTATTTAATTTTTTTTTTTTTTGCGACAGAGTTTCACTTTGTTGCCCTCTGTAGAGTGCTGTTACCTCATAGCTCACAGCAACCTCAAACTCTTGGGTTTAAACAACCCTCTTGCTTCAGCCTCCTGAATAGCTGGCTATGATGATGCCACTGCACTCTAGCTTGGGTGACAGAAGGAGATACTATCTCCAAAAAAAATTTTTTTCAAGGTCAGGTCATCGTGAGACATTCTGGGTAACTCGAGGTGAGTAGATTACTGTAGGATTCTCAGAGGCCTTCCTCTCTGTGTTCATTGCGAATCTTCAGAAGGGAGGGAAACGCATGGCTTTTCCTTAACTCAATTTGACAGATAAATCCTTTTTTCAAGACACCTGTTCATATTTCGTAGAACAAATGTTGTCTAGGACAGTTGGAGAAACCCTAGGGTAACATTATAAGGAAATCATGCATTTAAAATATAAACCTGGCCATATACATGATATGCTCTTAATTTTATGAAGTATAAAAAATTTCGAGCTTCAGGTTAGTGATAAGTCTAAAAAAATATAAGAAATTAAAGAAACGTTAAACTTTCTTATGTTTTTGTCTGATATATGTTCATCAGTTTTATATTTCTTGAGGATTGATGTTTGGAAATAAGTAATTTTTTGTATATCATATGCCCGGTTTAAACAGAATAATTTTGTTATTTTGTTTTTATACATAGTGAAAAACAAAATAAAATATCGAGCTGAAGCCTGCATTAAAATGCAAAAAACTATTCGAATGTGGCTTTGCAAAAGGAGACACAAACCTCGGTAAGATGAATAGTGCCTCAAATAACCCTGCAAAAAACCTAATTACCCAACTGTAAACTGGCAATACAGTCACTAAACAGTTTGGATACCTCGGGAGTTTTCTCATGTTCTTGACAAAATGGTATATTAACCTGTTATTTGTAATACTTGTTTGAAATTAATTTATTCATTTAACTTATTATTTGCCTCCTTCTATAAAAGGCTTTGAAGTAGTTTACAAAAATGAAAACACTATCACAAGTTGAAATAAATGATTGTGAGAAGCACTTTTTTTTTTTTGGAGACAGAGTCTCACTGTGTCACCCTCAGTAGAGCGCTGTGGTGTCTTAGCTCACAGCAATCTCAAACTCCTGGGCTTAAGCGATTCTCCAGCCTCAGCCTCCCAAGTAGCTGGGATTTCAGGCGCCCACCACAATGCCCAACCATTTTTTTGTTGCAGTTGTCATCGTTGTCCAACTGGCCCAGGCAAGTTTCAAACCTGCCAACCTTGGTGCATGTGGCCAGTGCCACAACCACTGTACTATGGGCGCTGAGCCAAGAGAAGCACTTTTATTTTGTTTAGTTTTATTAGAGTCTTGATGATGTCAAATTGACATTGTTTTTTGAAAAACATCTCATTAATATTTTGGCCATATTTTTCAAGATCATGTGTAGAAATTGTCTGACTGTAAATTTAGTCTTACTAAATTTATTTCTTACTTGAGTCTTTCATTTTAGACTTTTTAAAGTTGGAGGTCTGAATATCTGTTAATTCAACATACCTTTTCAAAGAGATTAGATTCTTCTAAATTCTTCTGTAATTTGAATTCTCAGACTCTCTAGACTAAACATAGAAGGCTGTCATCCTGCTGGCAGGTGTCAAGGTCGCTCTGACCCACATTTGATTATTTTAACCCTCAACAAGAGATCTGAAAAAGAGAATTCTAAATAATATTGAAAACAAAAGTGAAATTTTCTGCTCAGCAATATGTGATTAGTACTTTATAAATGAAAACTCTACCTAAAGCATTAAATGGTGAAATTAAACTCTGATGAACTATAATCTGTGCAGCATTGATGGCCTGGTTAAGGTGGGCACACTGAAAAAGCGACTTGATAAGTTTAATGAAGTTGTGAGTGCATTGAAAGATGGAAAACCAGAGATGAATAAACAGATCAAGAATCTTGAAATTTCTATTGATACTTTGATGGCCAAAATTAAGGTATGTAATTTTAACTCAAGTGACTTTGGCTTTTTATTATAATTTAATATCTTTTGTTATTGATATTGAAATTGTACAGAAAATGTTCTTAATTTTCAAAGTTAATGAGTGTCAAATGTCAATGATGGCAAGTGGATATGGATATTCATCATATTATCAACTCTTCCCTACATTTGAATAATTCATAGCAAAATGTTAAAGAAGACAATTTTTTTGGCAGTTTTTGGCTGAGGCTGGGTGAACCTGCCACCTCTGGCATATGGGGCTGGTGCTCGACTTCTTTGAGCCACAGACGCTGCCCAAGAAGACAATTTTTATGCAATTTTATTTGTTGATAGGAAAAATAGGTCTGTTCTCAGAAGAGCAACTAAAGTGCTATATTATGTTGGTGAGCTTTTGCATAAATCATGACTTAGGGTTAATGCAAATAATTTTTTTATTTGTTTCATGCTTTTCTATTTTTAGAAACTAATTTTTAAATTATAAAAGTAATGCAATATTGAACATTTAAAGAGAATTGACAAAACTCTTGAGCTAACATTCAACTAGCACATTCTTGCATAGTTCCCTTACAATCTCATATGCATACATTGTACATAGTTCTTACCATAATATGCACTTCAGTTTATACCTTTGTCATTATGCTGTGTGCCCTGTCCTTGTTAACACATTATCTTCATAGAGGCCATAACATAATTTAATTAACTGTTATGCAAGTAGCAAATAATTTCCTCCCCAGTTTTGTAGGAAAAAAATGGGTCCTCTTCTTTGATTTTTACTCATATGATTACTAATTGTGTTAGAATATTTTCTGTATGCTCATTTGTTAACCTTATTTCAACTGTCTGTCCTTACCTTTTCCTCAATTATATTTTAGGGTTTTAATGCTTTTCTTACATCAGGACAGTTATTCAGAATGTAGTAAATCCTTAAAATGGGCTTTTCATCTTTTCTCTGCAGATATTTTATGTAGACAGTGGTAAATCTTGGATGTAGAAAGGAGAAAAAAGATCAGTAAAGGAATTAAAAAAGCTCTGGATAGACCTGGCTGATGTTATAGACTCGTCAAGGACCACCCCTTTTTATGTGATATTATCATCAATGAAAATTAACTCAGCCACGTTTTTTGAAGGCTAACTTAGGAAAATCATCCAACACTCTAAGATGTATTTAGTAATTTCTTAAATATTCCTTAAGTACTCTTTGAACATTATTATTAAAGACTAGTAACCTTTGGCTGAATTCGCAAATTTTACTTAAAAAATAATTTTTAACTATAATATATTACTCTGTTCATAGTACACCTTTAGATACCAATTAGTTGATCAATAGGAGATAGAGTCAAATACTACTGCGCAGAGATAACTTTCTAAAAAGATTTTTCATTAGTGCTTTTGTAAAAGGGCTTACTGCTTACAGCTTTCCCAGTTTCTGCTGTGTGCATGCATTTTGGAGCATTTTTTTAGAACTGTGGTACAGACATTCAGAGGTGTCATTGTAGCCATTTCCCAGTGTTCAGGTGAGGATTGTTAAGTCTGTTCACATTGTTGTGCGACACAAGAGAGGAGTTTCTGAGCACCCGTTCCTTGGTTTGCTTTTTAAGTCCACTATGATGACCAGGGACCAGATACAGAGAGAATATGACGCACTGGTCAGAAGCTCTGAGGATCTTCTCAGTGCGTTACAGAAAAAGAAGCAGCAGGAAGAAGAAGCAGAAAGGCTGAGGCGCATCCAGGAGGAAATGGAGAGAGAGAGGAAACGACGTGAAGCTGATGAGCAGCGGCGGCGGCAGGAGGAGGAGGAGAGGCGGATGTAAGGCCTCCCCCCAGCAGGGGGCGGACTCTGGTTTGGGTGGTCCTTGATGACTATTCTTAAAACTGTACTCTTATTTTAATGAATTGATTTTGGAATAAGTTCGAAAGTTGAGAAAATTAGCTTCTTTTAGACAAATGATAACCTAATGTCATTTTTAACAGTAATATGAATTTTGGTTAACTTCTCATACCCGAGGATTTCTCCTTTTTTTTTCTGCAGCCGTCATTGTTGTTTGGAGGGCCTGGGCTGGGGATTCGAACCTGCCACCTTAGGTGTATGTGGCTGGCGCCTTAGCCGCTTGAGCCACAGGCGCCAAGCCGATTTCTCCTTTTTTAAAGCTGTGACCTGCACATTAATTTATAAGCTAGATAAAAGGCACTTCTACTTTTCTGTAGATGTAAAACTGATAGCATTTTGGAAGATTGCTGTAGACTACGGAGATGGAGTGCGAGTGACTTGGAGAGGGAGCGAGGGCAGCCTGGGTTAGGCTCATCTCTATAGAGATGTTAAGAGTTGTAGAATGTAATTGTGTTTGTTTTATATACGTAGGATTACTGTCAGTAGAGTTAGATTTTGTCTTATTTCGAATAAATTGATGATGTATGTGGTTCGGGGATTAATTTGAGTCCCTAATCTATTGCCTATTAATAGCTAAATTGCCTTCTGAAGGATTCCTTATTTTCTCTTATTTTTTGTTAGGAAACTTGAGATGGAAGCAAAGAGAAAACAAGAAGAAGAAGAGAGAAAGAAACGGGAGGATGATGAGAAGCGCATTCAGGTGGATATATACCCACTGGCATGATTTTCTGTTGAAGTCGGATCCTAGAGTTACAAAAGAAGTGAAAATGAGATGTTTATTTGCTAGATAAGCTGTCGCTGGTTTATCCCAGAGGCAAAAGGCAGTTTCTGAAGTGGTTATGGGAAGGGACCTTGGAGGTAGGGCAGTGGGTTCAAACCCAGGCTGTGTTACGGACAAAGTTGTGACATTTCACACGTCATGATGAGTAACTGTGGGTCAGAGTTTACTCTCTGTAGAGTCGGGCAAATAATAGTCATACAAGCATTAAATGAATTAACACAAAGCATTTAGAATAGTGTTTAGTTCAGTAAATATTAGTATTGTTATTGTATTTAGGGCAAAGTCAAATGAACATTCACTTGTAAAATACTGTGTTTTAAAATATTGCGATATAACTTTGTAGATACTAGTATTTGATAGATAAGGAGTCGGTTAATCTCTCCACACCCAGTTTTCATAAGTCTCATGTCTGAGAGGGCACGATCGTGCATTTTATTTTCTCTTTGTCACGACTTTCTTAACATACTGTCCTCATACTCGGCACTTTAAATTCCTGTTTCCATCTGTCTGATTGTTGGTGTTAATGGGATACCTAGGATACTCATTGTTTGGGGTCTGTAGTTTCACAGAATGAGGAAAAATGGGATATGTTTGGAGCATTAATCGTTACAGGAGAAAATACAGATTGAAGATATCTGTGGCTAAACACTGCATATCCCTTAATGAAGAACGTGTACAGAACAGTTATGCTGTCTGTGTTTTGAGTAATCACAAGAGTCTTCCAGTGCAACAGTGAAGACCTCTTGGTGAAATGCCTTTCTCTTCTTGCAGGCTGAAGTGGAGGCCCAGCTGGCCAGACAGCGGGAGGAGGAGTCCCAGCAGCAGGCGGTTCTGGAGCAGGAGCGGAGGGACCGCGAGCTGGCCCTGAGGATCGCCCAGAGTGAAGCCGAGCTCATCAGTGACGAGGCCCAGGCCGACCCGGCGCTCCGCAGGTACTGGGCCCTGGGTGTAGCACCCCCTACTTTGCTTTATTCACCTCTCTGCTTCACATCCCGTCTGAAAAGGAGCAGGAGAAAATCAGATTCCACAGGTCCTGACATATATTTCAAATGAAATCATTTAAAAATTATTTGCATATGCTTTTATACTTGAGAGAATGAAACAGTTGATTTTCCACAAAATTGTTAAACTGTTGAAAAATAAAACTGTGGTCCGGGCATGGTGGCTCATACCTGTAATCTCAGTACTTTGAGAGGCTAAGGTGGGAAGATTGCTTGAGGCCAGGAGTTCAAGATCAGCCTAAGCAAGAGTGAGACCCCGTCTCTATAAAATAGAAAAATAGAAAAAAACTAGTCTGGTGTGGTGGTGGGTGCCTGTAGTCTCAGCTACTAGGGAGGCTGCGGCAGGAGGATTGCTTGAGCCCAGGAATTTAAGGTTTCAGTGAGTTATGAAGATACTACTAGGCCAGGTGACAGAGCAGGACCCTGTCTCAAAACAAAAAACAAAAAAACTGTACAATTTTATTAATGTTCCTGTTAAGAAAACATTTCAACTTTGACTTTGAAATTGTCTGAGAGTATTGTATGTTAGGTAGACACCTAATTTCTACACACCTGTCACCAAACACTAGCACAGTGACTAGACTGAATGCAGTTGGTTATGTTTGAGGTTGAGATTTTTTTCCTAATGCAAAAAATATTCTGAACGTTTCATACACCCTCACACTTGGAATGAGGAGAAATTTACCCTGCTGTGTCTCAGAACAAATGGATTTCCCTTTCCAAAAAGGAAGATAAAATGCATTGAAATATATTGGCTTCTCAGGATTCCAGATTCTTCCTAAATATTATAAATAAACTGTGGAGGAAGATGGAGGTTCTTATTAAAAGTTGCAGAAAGGTTTACTATAACAGATTATTTTTTTAAACACTTAGAATGTGTAAATATTAGTTGGTTTAATTGTTTACTTCTAAAAACAAAACAAAACTAGTATATGAGGTTCATTTTTATGTAGGTGTGTCTGTTGTGCATATCCTGAGAGGCACATAGGTCTCTGCTACCAGGCTTTTCAGAACTTCAGAGCTGTGCATGACAAAATGTAATTAAAGGACTACCACTAGAAGGAGCTATGTCCTTGGGAAAGGCTGCAGTTGCAAGTTAGTGATCAGATTTTATTTAGCTAAAAACAAAGACAGAGGAGAAAAGGGTGTGTTAAGCTGTCTTCACGCTTTTTCTGGAAAGTGACTGCACTGGGGAGAGCTAGGATCTGATTGTGTATCAGAGTATTAGTGTTTAGTGTATGAACTGAATAAGGTTATACAGACAAAAGACACGTGTATTATAACTATTAATCTGTTGGGTTTGAGTCCTCTATTTTGGCTCTTTATTAACATTTTACTGTATTTTAAATTTTTTATCCTGGCTATGGCTTCTGTACATGCAGACTCAATCCCTTCCACTTGTGTTCTATCAGAACGTCTGGGAGCCTTTGTGTGTACCTGAACTGAGCTCTCCCAGCTGCTGTCCCTGCTGTCTGTGAGTTGACAGAGCTGGCTTTGTCATGGCTGAAGTCCCTTTATAAAGGGCTTGTTAGTGGAGTTGCCAAGCTTTGTGTGTACGCATTTGAAATTCTCAGCTGTGTCTAGTGCATAAGACATTACGTGAAATGTGCATAAGACATTGGCTCAGGTGCAGACTCCTTCCTGTCTTCAGAAGGGTGCCCTTCTTCCAGGGTGAGTAGTCTCCAAGGAAGAGTAGACAGACTATTTAGTACTGTTAATGTAAATGACCAGTTACCTGTGATTTAAATTAAGCAGAATTAGCAAGGTAATGGAACCACTGTTAAGTACCTGGAAGGTGGTTGTGCCCTTATGACTTGGAAGGCAGAGGATTAGTTCTCTTTCTCCTGTGGGACAGATCTGTGTGTGGTGTCCCTCCTCCGGGGTGCCCTTCAAATCCTTTCTGTCAGCTCCCTTCCAGGAAGCTGTCCCTGACTCTCAGGTCCCCTGGTGTGCCTCTCCTTCTGACCTTGCTGGTCACTTCACACTCTGTCCTGCAGCATTGGCACTTCAGCACGGGTGACAGACTGTCCTGACTTCCAAGTCTGGCAGTTGAGTGTTACTCTGTGGGCTATCACTGAATGTTTTTAAGTGTTTATTTTACTTTTGTTAGCACTGAATTTTGTTCTATAACAAATTCATGTGTGAGAACTTGCTAAGTAAACCCATTTTATTTTATAAGTAGAATTAAATCATAAACACATAGATCATGTATACATTAGTGCATTTATGGGGTACAGTGTGCTGATTCCATATAGAATTAGGAATACTGGGTGGTGCCTGTGGCTCAGTGAGTAGGGCATCAGCCCCACGTACCAGATGTGGCAGGTTCAAACCTGGCCCCAGCCAAAAAAAAATGAAGAGAAAAAGAATTAGGAATACTTACATCACACTGGCTAATATATACCTCATCTAGTTTGCTTAATTAATGTGTTAAGACATTTATACTCTATACTAATAGATCCAGTTAATATATTGCATAAATGTTGTTCTTGAGTTCGGTGATGTGTTAAAAAATGTATGAGGATTGATTCTGCTGCAATTTACATTTTAAGTTACCTTTTCAGCTTGGAGTCCCACCCAGTGACTGCTGCGTAAGAACTGTTTTCCACACGTGTGATATGTTTTAAAATACGATTTCAATCAATTATATATGTGATCTTTGATGCTCAGTGAAGGTTCCAGATTACCTAAAGTACTGTGCAGATTCTATGAAAGACTAACCTCACAATATATGAATGTTCTAATCTAAATGTGATGTATTATGTAATACTCTCTAATTTTCACTGGATGCCTTTATTTTTTCCTAATCATTCTAATGAAGATTTTAAAAATATATTAAAATTCGGAGTGATCTTACGTGTAGATTAAAGATGATTGCGTTTTTAAAATCAATGAGTAAAGAAATTGAAACAAAATTCACACAGCCAAGATTGTCACAATCCAGACTGGTTATATTAACTAAAATATGTTCTTTTCACAGAAGTGGTGGAACAAGACCCCAAATGACGCCGTATGTTGTTTCCCTTTGCCTTTCTGTGATACGTTGTGGGTCGTTTGGGGAGAGAAGTAGTTTCCTCATTGGAGCAAATTTCAAATTAATTTATTTTATTAAAAGAGGATGAAATAACACTTTAATTTTTCATTTTTTTTGCCCAGGAAAAAATGTCTGATGTTCTTGTTTGGTGCCTAAACACTGGAGTTCATGATTTGGTTTCCTTCTTTCTGCTGTCTGTGTGTAAATAGCACCCACTTCGTGTTTTTAACTGCTTTTTACCTTACATCTTTATAGAATCAGATGTGGAAGTAATAAGGATAAATAAAATACTGAGTTTTCAATATATGCGATAGTTCATTGTATTATATCTAAAGCAAGTCATAAGCTGAAGTTATTTTTATAGTGTTAATTTTGGTGCAAATGTACCTCTTTGGAAACCTCCCCATAGAGAGAGAATCCAAGTAACATTCAGAATATAAATTAAGTACATTTTGCATATGTTTTGTGTGTGCTGTGTGTAGATACGTATAAGTTTTGGAACATACAAAATCTGAATTTTGCACAGCTTGAAGGACTGCAGCTGTGACCTTTCTAGTAACGGTTTTCCACTCGGTCAGACTCCAGCAGCAAAATGTGTTTCATAAATGATGCAACTTATATAAAAGGAAAAACAATAGGATAGGCAATACAACATACTGATTTATTTTAATATGAAAGTACTTGCACGTAACTGCATTGGGAACAATGAAGCGATCAGATACTTCTGTGATACACAGAATCCCAGTGAAGGCTGTAGCTTCACGGGCACGTTGGTACCGCAGGGTTGTGTTGGGCACTCAAATGCCACGGCCTTGTGAACGGGCCTTGTGAAGTTCTGGATAGAGCCATCTGCGATCTCCTCTCAATCATGCAGTATTTGCACCCCCAGAAAAATTTTGAGGATATTAAAACCAAGCAAAAAAATTAGGAAGGAAAGAGCAAGGAAAGAATGATCATTAAACACGATGAAACTATTCTACAGATTTAACCAAATATTGAGAAAAGTTATACTTTTGTGGATATTAGCAGAAAAAGAAGTTTTTGCCTTTGGTAGAAATTTATCATTAGAAGGTCAGAATGCGTCAGATCTTTCATTTAATAAGTCCTTGTACTGCTGTTCCCTTCTTTAAAAAAACATGCTTTGATTACAATTTTAGAGCTTTAAACACATCAGATTCTTTTTTAAACTCTGACACTATAAAATACAACAGCCCAGTTCACCACCATCCCTTGTCTGATTAACGTTTACTAAGCAACTCTGGAGCAAAGTCCTGATAAAGAGTCTATATATCCTGCCACTCGTATTCTGTGCACAGAAAAACATCCTAGTAGCATAGCTTTCAGGAGATTTTATTTAAAAGTTGCTACTGCAAAAATGGAGATGTGTTCAAATAACTATAACTGGATTTAAACAAATTTTTGTTGTGTGTATGGATAGACTTGTTGAAAAGTATATGTAGATATTTGTAAATCTATATAATTGTGAATGGTTAATGAGTCAGTAATCATATTGAAAATATTTTAATTATGCTTTTAGATCTTAAGAGTAATTTATATACTGTGTCTTTTATTTTATAACGGTGTTGTATTATCATTTTTCTTATAGGGAACAAATGGCCAAGGAAATGTCAGAATTGTTGAGTAGGTTAGTGCAGTGTGATGTGGGGAAATGAGTGTTCACCTCAAAATCATGTTTTTAAATTACTTTTGATTATTTGGACCAGATCCTGCTACAACAATGGTTCTCAACCTTCCTAATGCTGCCGCCCTTTAATACAGTTCCTTTGGGTCGCCACCCATGGGTTGAGAACCGCTGTGTCACAAGAATAGTCTGCTCTTTCCATGTGAGTTTTCTGTACAAGAAATACCATGTCCCCTTTACCCTGCCCAACACAGGAAAAAAGATAAAAAGCAATGTTTCTATAAACTGGCTTTTCTCAGTGTGGGTACCACTGGCGTCTGGCTGGGAGAGTTCCTTGCTGGTGCTGCCTCCCCCAACTCAGCCTTAGTGGGGGGTCCTTCCCTGTATCAACAGGCTGGAGTGTTGCCCCTCGTCTGGGAACCACTGGGCCTAGTTGAAGGGGAGAGAGGGAGAGCATGGCTCCCCAGGGCCGCTGAGCCCTAGAGCATGGCTGAAAAAACACTGGTGTAGATTGAGCCACCAAAGAATGTAACTTTGAGAGCAGGATCTGGTCCTTTACTTTGTAAGTTGATAGGAATATAACATGTTAATTCTCAGTTTTGAAGGTATAAAGTTAATACAAGGTGTTACTGTATTTTTAAAAATCAAGTCAGTTTTGTTACTACATTGCTGGATTATTTACATGATTGTCTTTATAGTGAGTCTAAATAATCAGTAAATTATGTCTTCGTTGTACTGTTTCAATAATCCAGAAGTGGGGGAGAGAAGCCTTTCAATGTGTTTTATTCATTACTTTGGATGCTGGCTGTGTTTTTTAAGCAGATGTATTTTTGTTTGAGGTAATACGAATGAAAAATTAGTGATATGAAAACCATACTGTAGGCAATAATTACTTAAACATAATGTTATTTTTAAAAAAGAATCAAAACACACCTTATGTATATTCTAAAACCTCAGGTACATTCTGACACTCTATAAGACTGTATATTATGTAAATTTACCTTCCCTTTCAAAAGAAAACAAGGCAGCAACAAAATACATAATAATGTTCAGCTTCCCTCCTAGAAAAGCCTCCAGGAAGGGCTAGAACAAAAGAGAATTTGTTTTCTTTTGATTCATTGTGGCTTAGGGATTTAGAAAAGAAAAAGAATATTGCAGTGAGTGTTAGAGCATAATTTTTTTGTTAAGGATAATAGACCTTGCTGGCACACAGCTGGCTCCTTTTGAGTAAAGCAGTTAGGAACAAGAAGCTGCGTGGAAAGTTGCCACATAGCTCATGAGAGTGTAAGATTCTATGACAGACCTCAAACGGATTTCAATCATGAAAAATACAGGGAAGACTAAGGGGCCACACATTATTCTGTAGCCGGCCTTACGTGTAACTAAGAAGCACCCTCGCACACAGTTTGAAGTATGTGGGTGGGTAATGCCTGAAAGCGGAGGTAGGCCCTTTAAAGAGGCAAGGTGCCTCATTTATTTGTTACATTTAATATTGAAAGGGTAATTTCCTTTACTTCACGAAGAAGGTAGCATTTTCAGACATCCCTTTCGGTAACATCAGCCTTGTCTGTGTCCTGACGGCCTGCCGGGATGTAACGGTAAATGATCCAAACTGGGGAAATATTGAGGACTCGGAGCCGCTCGTGGGCGTTAGAGCTTGGTGTGCCTCTCTCAGAGGAAGCACCATGCATGTTCCCAGGAGCAGGTGATGAAGCTGCATTTTCTCTTGTGATACCTGAGAAACAATATTTTAGTTCTTTAATATTAGCTATTTTAACATCTGTGCCAACTTCTTTACATGTCCTGAAATGTGACGTGTTTTAACGCCCTTTGTTACATCGAACTTAAAGTCATATGGCTTATTCTCAGTGTCCTCGCTGTGCAAGTATAATTTTTTTTTTTTTTTTGAGGTAGAGTCTCTCACTATGTCGTCCTCAGTAGAGTGCCAGGGCATCACAGCTCACAGCAACCTCAAACTTTTGGGCTTAAGCAATTCTCTTGCCTCAGCCTCCCAAGTAGCTGGAACTACAGGAGCCTGTCACAGCGTTCTTTTATTTTTAGAGACAAGGTCTTGCTCTTGCTCAGGCTGGTCTCAAACCTGTGTCCTCAGGCAGTCCACCCACCTTGGCCTCTCAAAGTGCTAGGATTATAGGCATGAGCTACCATGCCTGGCACAAGTATAATCTTTTGCTGAAAAATAGCATTCCAGGGCAGCACCTGTGGCTCAAAGGAGTAGGGTGCCAGCCCCGTATACCAGAAGTGTGGGGTTCGAATCTGGCCCCACCCCCCCAAATAATAATAACAACATTCCCTTATTACAGAAAATAATTTGTTCTATATTTTCTGAGTAATCTCAAATTATGTGCAAAATAAACGCATGTCTTAAGCCCTGAGTAGCACTATGATGACAAGGCTCAATTTATCCCATTTTATTGAGTGCTTTAAATCTTTTTTCCTTTCCTATACAATGTTCCTAGTAAATGGGGTATGATACAACTCTTGTGCCCATTGAAGTCTCTGTCATCTATGTCATGAGCTAAAACCTCTTCCGTTAATTAAGGAGTCATAACTCATTATAATATGAGAGCGAGGTTTTGTCCGCTTGCAGAACTTTTCTAAGTGTTGTACTTAACAGTGGAACCTGAAAAGTGAGAGGCTTTCCAGGATCCGAGGGCCTCAAATGCAGTGGGCTGCAGTGTGGCCGTTCACCTGTGCACCTTGTGACATCCTGATGCTGGGGAGATGGCAGAGCCAGGATGTGGGTGGAGTTGGTCCACGTGCAGCTTTCCTCGTTCCTTGCCGGTGACTGCCTGTGTGGCTCACGGCTTATAAACAATTAAGTTACTGTGCTGCCAATGACCTTTTAAGTGTGCTGAGGGTTTCTTTTTCGATTTTGAGGAATGTCTGTATTTTTTAACTTTGGATGTTCATGTATCCATCAGTATAAACATCTAAACTGAAGTCTGGGCGAAGTCTGTGGTTATAGGATATTAGAATTTAAAATGGAATATAGCTAGCAAGTAGCTTGCTGGGAAATTTCAGTTTAAGTACTCCAGTGTTCATCTCTCATCTGTCAGAGACACAAAAGTTCTCCATTTTTCTAGTTGCCGTTTCCAGTTCTCACCTTGGCAAACTTTCTTGCCTCTCTAGTTAATGTTTCCTTCATGTTTCTGGTTTAAAAATGCAAAAATATGTAATAATTACAGAGGTCCTGCTGTACAAGCCACCAAGGCAGCTGCTGGAACCAAGAAATATGATCTGAGTAAATGGAAATATGCAGAACTCCGTGATACCATCAACACTTCTTGTGGTAAGTGTATGTAAAGGGTGAAAGTTAGTGATAGGTGTAGGAGGTACATAGATTGGGGTGGGATGTTTTTATATGTGTAAAACTGTGTAAAACCATGGGAAATAGCTTTCACTAGCCTCTTTTTTTCTCTCCCCTGATATAAAAACTAACTTTTTTCTACAAAGCTAAAAAAAAAGATGTTATTAAGTTAAATTAATTTTACCTATTCTTGCTCAGGCGAGGGAGGAGAGCAAAGAAACTGTGGTGTGGGCTGTACGAATGACCGGCTCTTGTGATGTCACCTGGACAGCTAAATCTTTAGGTCCACCTGTAATACCGAACTACCTGGATAGC
>NW_003852502.1:5344696-5355305 GCF_000181295.1 Otolemur garnettii | reverse complement strand
GTAATACCTACATACCTGGATAGCTGAATCGTTACGTCCACCCGTAATACCTACATACCTGGATAGCTGAATCGTTAGGTCCACCTGTAATACCTACATACCTGGACAGCTGAATCTCCACCTGTAATAGCTACATACCTGGACAGCTGAATCTTTAGTTCCACCTGTAATACCTACATACCCGGATAGCTGAATCTTTAGGTCCACCTGTAATACCTACATACCTGGACAGCTGAATCTTTAGTTCCACCTGTAATACCTACATACCCGGATAGCTGAATCTTTAGTTCCACCTGTAATACCTACATACCTGGATAGCTGAATCTTTAGGTCCACCTGTAATACCTACATACCTGGACAGCTGAATCGTTAGGTCCACCTGTAATAGCTACATACCTGGACAGCTGAATCTTTAGGTCCACCTGTAATACCTACATACCCGGATAGCTGAATCGTTAGGTCAACCTGTAATACCTACATACCCAGATAGCTGAATCGTTAGGTCAACCTGTAATACCTACATACCCGGATAGCTGAATCGTTAGGTCCACCTGTAATACCTAAATACAATACCCGGATAGCTGAATCGTTAGATCCACCTGTAATACCTACATAACTAGACAGCTGAATCTTTAAGTCCATCCCTGCACTGTAACAAAGAGCAATGGAGGGTTTTCTACTTAAAGCTATTTTTCTTCTAACAGAACAATTCAACTAAAGTACTATATCCAAAGGATCCTAAATAGTTATGTTCTTCTTTAAATCACAGTGTTTGAATTCTAGACACCAGGACTGGGAACAAAAGCATCATAGGTGTACAGAATCTCACTATGTTCTTTTCCTCCGTACTGAGTTTATCTGAGTAATTATCAGCAGTAACAGTGTGTTGCCTATAAACCTGTGTGCGTTTGCGCACAGTCACTTTGTATTTTACTGTCAAGGCACGTGTCCTTGGGCAAGTGACTTATCAGGACCACGCACTACCGATTGCGCAACTGGAGCTCTTGGACAAGTGACTTAACCTCTCTGATTCAGTTTCTTCATGTATAGAAAACCTGTTTTAGTCCAGAGTGCTTGTGTAGATATAGATCGTAACAGTGATGAGAAAATGCTCTGTGAATATGAAAGATAGCATAAAATGCTCATCCCTGTGAATAATTCTCTTGCTTTTGATTTTGTACTATTTAAAAATTAAAAAATATAAATATGTTTATACTGCAGAATAGTTAGGTAATCATGTTAGATGGATGAATGAGGATATTAATTATTCTTTTTCTTCTTCTTGCCTTTCTTTTTTTTGGCTCCTTCTATGTAATCCACAGATATTGAGCTCCTGGCAGCTTGCAGAGAAGAATTTCATAGGAGACTAAAAGTGTATCATGCTTGGAAATCCAAGAACAAGAAGAGAAATACTGAAACAGAGCAACGTGCTCCGAAGTCTGTTACTGATTATGGTAAAAACAAATCTGTATTTTTGAACGTTCCAAAGTGTATGTATATAAATGTGTGTAACTCCATAAGGCATTTCAGTAAAATGTCCCATATAAATTTTCTCTTACTGCAGAACTGTAATCCTTTGACCCTCCTACAGCCACAGTGGCCTATCTTTATAGCGTCATTTCTATTAAATATATCTTTAAAGTCATATTTGTTAAGCCATATTGACTTAACAAAGTGACTTCTTAAAATGAATTCTGGTGATGAGAATTTTCTTGTCTATGGTAAAGAGATTGTGTGTATCAGGATTACATGTGAAAATTTAAAGATTCCCATGAATCTTTCACTTTACATGTGAAATGGGTTTTCCATATGAAAATGAGTATTTTAATACTTGCTATAAGGGATCATATTTAATTTTTATTCTTATTTTTTAATTTAACATAGCTCATTTTTTAAAAATCTTTTTTAACCTGTAGGTTTATGTACTTTCTTGTTCCTCCCAGAATATGATTATTGCCTGGGAAAAGAAGGGAATTGGTTCAGATGTTCTCCATTAGTACTCTAATTCCTTTGTTTAAAAAAAGGAGAATATTTACTGCAAGCATTATTTTACAATACTGTGAAAATCTGAGTGAAAAATATTAACCTTGGTTCAGACCAGAGTTCTGCCCTGATTTTATTTTATTTTTTGACTGGGATCCTAAAAATGGATATTGTTACTTTGTTGTACAAATGGCTGAGTTGATATTTTGAAATCAGAAAACAGAGTAGGATTGATGTAGTTACAAACACACACGAGCTTTAACATTAACTGAAGGTACATCCTGTGACACGTGTGTTATAATTTTAATCTTTAAGGCTCTACTTGGGACTTCATTTCAGTTTCTGAGTTTAATTCTGCTTACCAGAAATGTAAACCAAAATGTAAATGTAACCAAAATGAGTTTTTGGTTACATTTAGCCCCCTTCACCACCTTCTGAGTAAATAAAAGCGATGTTTAAGCAAAGTCGGTTCCATGGTAGAATTTTAGTGGTTCTGAGTCATGGCAGAGTGGATGGAGCGAGGGCCGTGTTGTTACTACTACTAAGGGAGATGGTGTGCCAGTGATGGCTCAGGGGTGCTGTCGGTCAGAATATGACACTGAGGAAGGGCGGTGAGGGATGGCTTGTAGCTAAGAGATGGCAGGGGAAGCCACTCTAAACAGTAGGGTCCCACGCTCTTCTCTGGTTCAGAACTTTTTCTCTTTAATTGAAAAACAGCAGGGTGATCGCATTACCTGTGTGATCACATTACCTGACTAAGCTTCTGACCACAAGTTACCTGTGTTTGAAAAATGGCAGTGGACTATTCTTTCTAGCCGTAGCCGTAAGTGTTCTAATCACTACCTTCAGCTTGATGGACTTTCGTTATGTTGTATTCTAAAACTCACATGTCTGAGTGATTGCACTTCTCAAAACAAAAAGAAACTAATGTTGTAATATTTGACACACATCTACATAAATATACAAATATTTCTTGTGTTTATTTTTTTATTTATTTATCGAATGGTAACTATGTACATTAATGCACTTCTGGGTGTTTCTTGTGTTTTTAAACCAAACTTTGATACCTTACTCATCTACCTTTGCCCAAAAGGGTGCACATGGCTCGCCTTGCTGGCTCAGTGCTATTTCCATGCACAGTAGGCTATCCAAGAGAACAAAAGAGCAGATTAGGAAAGTTTCCTAAGGTGAATATTAACAAATACAGGGATTTGATGTGAACACAATCCACATATATTTCGGGGAACTGGATTATGAGCCGTTTTCTGGATAAAGTGTAACTTCTGCTCTGAAAAGTACTTACCTTGCTTTCCTTTTTCTTTTTTCTTTTTTTTTTTTCTCCTGTAAGATTAATTCTGACACAGGAACACGTAGCTAAAAGGAAAGGTGAAGGGCACCGAGACGCTTAATAGCTCGCGGAGAGAATTCTGCACTCGGAGGGTTTCCCAACGGGGCAGCTAAACTTCCACTCTTTATAAGGAACTGCCGTATGCTCTGTTGTTTAGGAGGATTAGAATTCATTAATCTGAGAGAATAAAATGATGGCAACTCATGAATAACAAAAATGTAACTTGATATTGTTGATTTCAAGAGTAATAACACTGACAAAGTGTGGTAGATTTTTCTGATGGTGAGCTTGAGACCCTTTTCCTGGGGAGCACCCTGTCTCTCATCTCATTTGCAACAGAAAGAGAGTTCTCAGAAATAATTTTGGGGGCAGTAGCAAATGACCCAGCAAATACTTATTAATGTTTAATTGCTTAAAGCAAGGATTTTGGAAAATAGTTTCACTTTATGGTTCCTAAAATAAAAAATGGCATAAGTTTAAAATTTAGACAGTTTGAAGAAAGTAAGACATACTGAGTGTATGAAAAAGTAGCAGTGCTTTTCTCTAATGTATACAATTTTCTGATTAATTTATTATTCTGTGGTTAATTTTTTTCCTGGAAAATTCCAGCAATGTATTAGTAATGTGAAAAAGGTGCTGTAGTATCTGTGAAGTCATCTTGTGAGGTTTTTGTTTGGATATTACTGTCTTCCAAAATTATAAACGAAGTAATATTTTAAAATTTTGGTTCTTTTATATATGCCTCAATCAGAATTTCCTAAGATATAATCAGAATGCCCTTTTTTTCCTTAAAAAAATCAGACACTAGCACTTACTTGTAGTTCATTCTGTATTTGGCTTGTAGATAGGATATTTACTTGATAGTCACCACCTCAATTGATAAGAAAGCTTTATAAATGAGAAAAATGCTCATTTAATAGTTTTGGCATTTTTGTCTTTTCTTCAATATAAAATATTTGTCCACAGATTTTGCACCATTTTTGAACAGTTCACGTAAGTCAATGGTGGTAACTCATAAGCTAACTGGAAGATGGGTTAAAATACCTTATAAAACACTAACTCCTATCAAAAATTGTTTTGCTACAATTTTGAGTAGAATTGTGCTATATTAAAATTGCATGTCTGCACTAAGATGGCTTTTAACTTGAGCTGATGCTTTTATTTGGATCATTCTAAAATACATAGGCAAAACAAAATCTAACTGAAGTATATTTTAATCAAATTATTTCCATTTAAAAAATAACTAGTGTTTTAAACTGGGAGTATATGCAAATCTTATTGTAGCAAAACTATCTTAATATAGCAGCTGCTCTTTTAGAATAAAGACTAACTTCTAGGTGCTGGTTTCAAACATTGGGATGGTATGTGCATTTCCGTCTAAGGAGATTTGAGTTTGATAATGTGCACAGGTTTAATCATGCTCCCCTGTAACAGGAAGAGGAGATTATTCTGTTATTTCTGTAGTTTCCTGTGATGTGCATTCTCTGATAACTTAAAAGCTTTTCATCACTTTAGTGTACGGCAAATTTCTTCTAGAATCAATTGAGCAATATGATTTGGATACCATGTCATATTTATTTGTCAACTGGTTGGACCTGATTTTTTTTTACGTACTACTAATAATTTATAGAGCTACATTGGAAAGTTAGTTTATACTTTTAAAGATGAGGTGATCAGATGTGAAAAAAAAGTTTGTTAGAAGACGAATGTTGAGCTTTTAATATCTGTGCCTTTGTACTTTCCAGATAGATGGTAGTTTGTAGCCTTCCCCCAACAAAATTCCAGTTTTCCCGTTAGTAGGAAAAGCTGTCAAAGACTTTCTGTTCTGCTTCTTAATTTTATCCAGTGTATTAAGGTAATGAAGGCTATATTTTTAAAAGAATAAAGTAAGTTAGTTAATGAATGACTGCCAATATCACAGTAAAGTTCCTATCAATAGTACATTAATTCCAATTCACGACTTAAGATGGAGGAAAGGTTTTTTTTTTCCTTTTTAACCCTTTTAAAATATTTTAGTTTTAAGTCAGTGTATTTTCCACAAAATAGGTAATTTTTAAAACTTAAAGTAGAAATTCAGAACTATAAGTAGTTTGAGGAGAGCAGGAACAAAAGGAAAAAGTAAGCACATCTCCGTTCACATGCCAAAGATGATGCAGCTTCCTAAAGTCACTGATGAAACTGGGCCTCTAACTCTCCTGTAGGCATCTTGTAGCTTTGCTAGATGCTCTGTTTGCTTTCTTTGGTTTACAACTAACAAATTTGCCTTCTATAAAGCCTTTTCTGTTTCTTAGTGTGAAACAGGATACGAATATTTTCATCCTTTCAGTATTTGCAGATTATTACCGAAGTCACGTGGCTGTTCCCGACTTTTATTGCACAGACGTAGATATCATATATTTTTCTTCAGGCACAGATTTTCCTAGTGAGATTCTTAATTGAGTCGCAGTAAAATGGTCTACTTTTAAAGTTATGAGTTTAAAGCATATTAAACAGGCTAACCAAAATTATGCTGCTAAATATGTAAAGTCATTGCCCCTGGGAAATATTTACATTTGCAGATAAAATAAAAACCTAATTGTTCAGTAATGAAAATTGAGCCAGGGAGGACAGATGGCTAACAGTGCAGGGCCCGGTACTGGCAGAAAAGCAAGGGTTTTTCTTTTCTGTTGTGAGGAGAGTGAAATGTTACAGACGTTCCACTTTCTTCATCGGATTTTATTCCAAGAGCAGTCTGATTTCAGAGTAAGTAAATAACTTGGAGGGAGAGTTCATGCTTACTGTTGTAGGCAGTTTTGGGGGGGAGGGGAGGCTTGATTTTTGGTCATGAGGTTGTCCAAATATTATTAGTATCTGTGTTATTGTGGCATTTACATCTAAAATCGGTTGGCAAAACAAAGTTTTTACATGGCTTCTACTTTTTGTAGAAGTTAAGGTTAAATTGACAAGTGTCTATTCCTTAGATTTTTTAAAATCCCGTTTATTTTGTTACATTGGAAATAGTTCAACATAAGTTATTGTGCACCCTTCATTTGAACTCTTTGGAGGAAAAATGTAAAACTGGTAAATAATACTAGTTTGCTTTCCTGCCTCATGAGTTTATTTTAGGTGACTAAGAAAGTCCTTTGGGGAATCTGCCGGGGTTTGTGGTTGCTGGTGGTGGTGGTGGCGGTGGCGGCGGTGGTGTGGGTGTGTGTGCTGTGCCAATGAACGTCTTTAGAGGATGACAATACTAGGACTCTGAATTGTATTCATTTAGAGGCAGTCAATATTGATATCTTGTTTTAAATTTACTGTTAGAAGCTTTTCTTCTCCCTTTACATAAAATTTTTTTGGTGCATGCTAAGATTAAAGGCATCTTCCTTTCCCCCCGAGCTGCTGGTGTGACTTGCCTTGTTTTGTGCGATAGCTCAGCAGAACCCAGTGGCTCAGCTCCCTGCCAGGCAGCAGGAGATCGCGATGAACCGGCAGCAGCGCTTCTTCCGCATCCCGTTCATCCGCCCAGCTGACCAGTACAAAGACCCGCAGAGTAAGAAGAAGGGCTGGTGGTACGCGCACTTCGACGGGCCCTGGATCGCACGGCAGATGGAGCTGCATCCCGACAAGCCGCCCATCCTTCTTGTGGCTGGTGCGTATGAGTCCCGTGGAAGAACATTTATAAAGCGATGAAAGATTGTATTTAATGCAACAATTCATTCAATTTCAAGGTTGAGGTATGGACTTTTGCAGTTAAATCACATTTTCAGTTCATTGAGGATTAACTGACTTACAAGATGAAATTGCTGGGATTAACTCTGTCCGGCGGAGCACACAGAAAGCTGTCTGTGTCCCGAGTACCTTTCCCTGGCTTGTTGACATCCCCTGATCTGTAATAGCTGGAGGAAATGCAGCCGTTACCAACCCTAACACCTTGTTTGATCAGCTGAAGTGTTTATACATTTCCAAAGAGTCCTTGCCTTGATGGGAGACAACTTTAAGTTGTTCGTGGCGAGGTGATTAAGCAGATTTCCATCTTACTGGGAGAAAATGCGGTCTTAGAAGGTGCGCGAATTCACGAGAATTGATAGGTATTTGCGGAATAAAATTGATGGGAAATGGTCCTGAAAAGAGCAAAGTTAATTTTCTGCCATGCGGTGGTTGCAGGCAAGGACGACATGGAGATGTGTGAGCTGAACCTGGAGGAGACCGGCCTGACTCGGAAGCGCGGCGCCGAGATCCTGCCCCGCCAGTTCGAGGAGATCTGGGAGCGCTGCGGGGGCCTGCAGTACCTGCAGAGCGCCATCGACAGCAGGCAGGCCCGGCCCACCTACGCCACCGCCATGCTGCAGGGCCTGCTCAAGTAGAGGCGTCCACGGCTTCAACCCTCCGGGATCATGTTAGAGTTACTTCTATAAAGTGACCAGATTTTGTTAATCATGGCTTTTTGTAAATTTGTCGAAGGTTTATTATGGCAGTGAATTTGGAACCTAAAACTTAACTTTTCCCCTTATCCAGCTGTAACTCCGAAACCTTCATACTCGTTTCACTTGGACAGATTCTGACATCTCCTTAGCCTTTGCCGACAGACTACCTTACATCTATCATAATTGTTCTCTAGGAAAAGAGAATTTTTAAAAAAAAATCAAAATGCTTGCTTTTTAAATATGGCCTAGTACCATCAAACTGGAGTAACGAGACCTTAGCTGAGATTTCTTACAAGAATTAGGGCCCTTAAAATGATTCAGACACTGATGCTTTGTTCTGAAAAGTGGTGTCCTTTCTTTACTTTTTTCAGAAATTCATAGAAATTTCTATCAGAAGTGGAAATTCTGATTTTTTTCCCTCCTTTGCAGTGTGTGTCTTACTCTGAGTGAAGCAATTCTTTCCAAGTTGGAGAGTTCTAGAAAGAGCCTTAAGCCATTTGATGGAATCTGTGGTAGAGGAGGTACCGAGCGTATCCAGCATGGATTTGTTTTATGCTATCTAAATATTCCTTTTATATTCCATGGACAAATAAAGGGAATTCAGGTTGTTTAAATGCCTGAAGGTTTTGAGATACGTTTTATTTAATTTAGAAAAGGAAATAGGTTTGGGGTGCACTGTGGTTTAAACTGGACTGAATTCAGATATTCTTTCAGCTTCATCTCAAGTTATGATTTTTGTATCAGAATCTTGTCCAAGTTGTTTAATATGATTTAAAATAGAATTATGTTTCAAATAGATTTCTTTTTTTTTTTTTTTTTAATTCCTAGTGTCTTTTTGGTCTTTGAGATTTTGGTAATCAAAGGGCTGTTCATATGCTTTGTAATTCAGAAGCCCTTGTGTTTAGCAATTGCTTGTTTTATGTAACTGATTAATTTTAAAAAGTTTTCTTGGTGTGTTGTTTGGATCAAATATCATCAGTTTGAAGCCTAATATTTATGACTTTCGTATTAGGAATTTAGAGATAAAATACATCAAATAGTTATGTTGACATAATCCTAAGGAGTCTTGTTTGTATACTCAAATAAAATTAGAAAATGATTTCCTCCAATTTTTAGAGAACTTAACCTTTGAAATGAAATTCCAGTGAATTTTTTTTTTTTCCTAGAAAGATTACCTCAGTTCGGAAAATATTTCCCAGCTGATTAGGTTAGTTTTTGAGAGCCACAGACACTGTTTTCGGAATTGCTTCTCTCATAGTGAGTGTCTTAATACAGAAATATTTATTTATTATAATACTGTGCAAATGATTGTCTTGTGTTAAATTAAAACGCTATTAATTGAGAATGTGAATGTGATCACCTTTTGGAGGACGTATTACTCCACAGGCACCCACCGCTGGGCCCTTTGATTGATGACAGAAGGTTTAGTTACTGAAATAAAAGACCTGCTCTCTCTCTTCCATCTCTGGCCTTTAGTTGGTGTTTTTATTTGTATAGGATAGGGAAGGATAAACTTTGTTTATCTTGGTTTAGTAACAAGAAAAGTTATTAAACAAAATTTAGTAACCAAATGGATTGTTAATGGCTTGTTCTTTTAGTACTGTTTCCAGAAATAGTTTTCTGTATCTTTCAGATATGTCTATAGGCACTGGATGGGAAGTTAATCAGAGTTATTAAGATGAAAGAACTTGACATTGTAAAGAATTTGCATGAACTATATGACAACAAAACATTGTTATAAGTCTCTTAGTTTTTGACTCCAATGGTTAATAAAATTATAGTTAATCTTAAGCCATTTTATTTCTAATTATGTCACACACTTGTCCTAGAACTTATCTATTTAAAATAGTCTCCTGGGTTAATTCTGTGAATTGGGAGAGCTGCCCTAATTCTGACAGACTTGAGTTAACCTAGATACCAGGGATGAGCATACACATAGATGCCCTTTGCTGGAGGAACTTAGCATTCTGTCACTCTTTTAAGGTAAATAGCAGACATGGTGTTCTAAAAGATGTCAGTGTAGCTGCTATACCATGTTCATAAGCAAACTCAGACATTCTGGGTTAACACTGTAGGAATAAAAAGTAAAGTAATTCATATTTTAATCAGTCATTTTAATGAGAAGTTTAAGTCATCCTGTCCAGTCCCTTCCATAGTGTATGCTTGGCAAAGGTGGGCACTTGGACAATATTAAAAGTAATAGAACAAAGGGTTTTCACATTTAATTATAATGTGGCTCTGAATTGTGCTAACACAGTGTTGGTGTGTACTATGAGCTGTTGGTACTCACTGAGTAAAGGAAAATTCTCTAATCCACGTATGTTGGGAGAATACTGAGTTTACTTAGATGTAAAGTTGAGGAGATGGCATGTTCTCAGATGCTTATACGAGGAAGCAATCACAGGCCCACTCGGGATGTTCTGTTGCTACCTTCTGCTTCTATTAAGTTTTATAGGTCATTCTTTCCAGTAACATATTGAATCCCTTTATTTTTCAAGCAACCAAGAAAAGATCATCTTCAGTAGAACTTAAGTGGTGTTCGTGGAAGCTTGGGGAATAGAGACCCACAGGCAAGAATAATAATGAGTATTTATTGTTTGTAGAGCTTTGTTAATTGGATATTTAAAAGAAGACATCTTCATTCACAGGTTATCACTGTGGTTCTCAGGGAACCCCAAAACATACAGATCTTTGATTTTTTTCTTTTTTACCTGAAGTAGTTTAGTTTAAGAGTACTGGGATCAGCAGAATAAATATTCATTGAATTGGTGACCCACTGAATACAATGTTAGTGATAGACCTTTTATGGGAGAAGGGACAGAGATCAGAGAGGTCAGGTAATTCAGTTCTAGACTGTGAGAAAGATAGACATGCCTTT
>NW_003852502.1:5334408-5344482 GCF_000181295.1 Otolemur garnettii | reverse complement strand
CCCCCCATTTTCACATCTTCAGAAGGGAAGCCAGTTTGTGCCTATCAGTGCCAGTAATAACAAGTACTGAGAGTTTCACCAAGTCTCCTAGAAGGTAAATTGACGAGTGGGGAGGAGAGTGGAGGATCTCTGAAAATGAGAATGCACACAAAGGGGGTGGGGGTGGGGCAAACAGGTGTAACAGTAGGGAAGAGACAGGACCGTGGCTGCCCCTTATGACCCTACGTTACCCCCTGGGGTTACTGATAACATTTTAGGCAGCAGAGTGTCCTAGGTATTTGTTGAGTTTTAGAATGAATTGTATGTAACATGAGAGCCAGAGCCCATGGTTATTAAGACTTGGATCAGAATACACCTGGAGCATAAATTCTTGGCGTGTGGGAATTGTGCTGTCACCCAGGAAAAGGTCAGCGCTAAGCAGGTGTTCTGGACATAAGCCTCCTGGGAGGGGAAAACAGACTCGCCAGGGTAAAGCCCACCCATGCCAGGACCCTGTGTTTGGAGAAAGTGAAGTTCAGTTCAAATCAGAGTTTCCTTTCCCATTACTGCCCTAATATAGGACAGAAGTTTAGTCATCTCAGAAGTTTTGCAAGAGATAATCAGGAAAAATTAATGCTCATCCAAAAGGAGAGTCTTTCACCCTAATTTGAACAAATGCTCACCTTTAAACCACAAAAAGGCTTATTAATTGGCCATTTTCTTTTTCCTTCTGAAAATTCAGTTAGTTGCAACTGTTAATTTTTCCTGATTTCATTAAAACTGTGTATCTAATACCTTCCTAAAACACTGATGTACTGGAAATGCAAATAAATGCTGTCTGTGTAGAACTTTATCTTTCATCTTGTGCTTTTAATAGAGTTCTGCGGTGTCATGAACAGAGGTGTGTGTAGATGCTGTGCTTGTTGGCTGCGTCTCAGATGGAGTAAGTGGGAGAAGCCTGGGTCCCTGATGCTTCAGCAAGGGACTCAGATGCCTCAAACAGCTCTACATTTTGGCCCCAGCCTTCTGTGTGATCTCTAAGGAGCAGACAGGACTATGTGTGAGCTGCCACTACATTTTGCCTCGGTAAACCGAATGTTGGCTTTCTTTCCCCAGCCCTTGCTGATCTGTCTGTGAGAAGACAGGATATAAAAACTTGGAACCCAAAGAGGTCTTTCTCCCTAAGGCTTCATATATATATATATAGTTGGTCTCTACAGCCTGCTCCACACCCCTTGTCTGGAACCTACCATGATCCTGGTAGGGCTTCTTTTTTTTTTTTTAATTAATGAATTTTTAAAAATCAAATTAATTATGAAGGTACAAATTTTTAGGTTACGTTGTTCTCCCTTCCAAGGAAAAGTTCAAGTTGTAGTTGAGCCCTTCACCCAGGGGGTGTGCTGAACACCCTCCCATGTGCACGTGAGGTGAGATCCCACCAGTCACCCTCCCTCTCCCCCCTTCTCCCCCCTCCCGTCTCCCTTGCTAGACTATATTCCTGGTGGGGCTTCTGAGAGTGGAAGAGGAAGTTGGATGATCTGAAGAGTGAGAGGCACTTAACAAAAGAGGACCCTTCTCCACAGAATATAGTTTTTACTACTCTTTCCTTGTCAAAACTTATATTCCCTACACGAGTTAGAGCACACTGAAATGTAGGGAGTGATAGTGGTGGAGCCTTCCTTTTTTTGATGGAATTTGTTTTGTGTGCTTTTGCTTGGCCCATTGTACTTCTATGAAGCAAGTTTGTTTTTATGGGGAATGGGCTGTGAGGCGGCAGAGCCCCCACAGCCTGGGGAGACGTTCAGGGAATGACCCCCAGCTGCTTCTCCTCCTTTAACAACAAACATTCTTTTCTCCTCTGCCAGAAGTCAAGTGCATACTTTCCTTATTACCAGCAAGCTCACAGCTTTTCCTCCTTAAGGTTAATCCTTTACCCCCAGTGTTAGATTTACCTTGTTAAAGATACTTATATAAATGAAGCTTTTTTGTTTTTTTGCAGTTTTTGGCCAGGGCTGGGTTTGAACCTGCCCCCTCCCTTATATGGGGCCAGTGCCCTACTCCTTTGAGCCACAGGTGCCAGCCTAAACGAAGCTGTTTCCACAGTTCAGTGCTGGCTGCAGTCATCAGCTGCCCCTGTCCTCCCCTGTCCTCCCCATACCATCTTTAGTCTCTTGTGTCTGTCTTTCCCAGTTTCCACCATTCCCACTTAGGTTATTTCTCCTTACCTGCTGTTTCACAAAATGTTTTCCCTCTGGGAAGTTACAGGGATGTGGAGGCAGGTGAGGACGCTTCCTGCCACCATTCTCTGCTCTGTGGCATCTGTCATAATTCAGTTTGAAGTCATTTTCTCAGATTTTCACTTTGGGGGGAGGATTGAGACAGAAATGGTGATGGAAGCTACACATTTTTGAAACCAACAAGAGTGATTTTTTTCAAGGTTTTGGGACCATGCCACATGTAGGAATACCACTTCCTCCCCCCTCATCCCCGATTGTCCCTGTTATTGGGAAACATTTTTATTTTTGAAGCTGTTACTTATATGTTGTTATCGGTGTTAACTATTTTTCTGTATTCTGGCAGCACTAAAATCTTCATCTTTAATATCATGTATTGAACCTATAAAACAAACCTAGGGAATATCTAATAAAACACAGAATAATTTTATTGTAAGTCTATGAATATGATTATTTTATTGAAATTAAAGTTTGTAGCAGATATATTTGATAATGGAACAACTGATGGAGATGCAGAAGGATTCATTTTCATTAAGTAGCATATTAAAAACTGCCTAGCCAGGTTACATTGGTGCCAATCTAAGTGCACGCACACAAGAGTTAGTGTGAGCAATTACTCAGGGAACTTACTTCAGGACACTTCATCTGTGTGGAAAATAGGAGTTGGTTAAAATCACGTGACACAGCTTTACCTCCACCACCCTCAACATAGTGTTTCCCTTTAACATAGCTTTGTGTATTAACAAGAAAAGTCTGATTTTTCATGGTATGTATGTCTGAACCTCAGTTCCTCTTTCTTTTAGAGAATAATTTAAAAATTATTGGCAGTAAAAAACCTAGTGTATAAATAGTAATTGCTTATATAAAACTAGTATGTTTAACACCTGAAGACTGAAGTGTGTGTGTGAGCTCAGACATTGCTGTGTGGAGCGTACACACACACACCGCAGTGCTCACATACCAGGTCTGTTCTTGAGTGTGGAGAGAAGGGCATCTCCTTGCACACGTTCTCATCTTGTAGATGTACATGGTAGCATATGAAGAGTTTGTTTCCTGATACATTGTTAACTCCCCAAACAGTAAGTAAGTGGCGCTTGTTACAAATGATCTTGAGTAATATTTTAAGGGCAAAACTGGTTTACTATCACCTTGACTAGCATCCAAGAATAGTCAGAATGTTCACTGATTATGTCTAGAGTTTTAATAATAAGCGCCTTTTTCTTTAGATTTATCAGTCATCAAGTACACGACTCCCCCTAGTTGAAACATGCTGTGTGCTGGTTCTCAGTGTTGACTTATGCCTGGATTCTGCCTGGTGACCAGTGAACATACCTGCCTGTTTTCAGAGTGCGTACAGCTTTCCCTGAGAAAGCAAATTGTCTCCCTTGAAATAGCCTAAATGATAATATGTGTATTTTCATCTTTTAATTTCCTTCCCAATCTTGATGGTTAAATTCTTCATATCCTACAGTCAGTAATTCGGAATTTCTTTTCCTGGTTACCTGAAAAGAAATAGTTTTAAGAACTTAAGAAATGCCACTGGGGTCAGTGGTTCACTGCAATGTTAACTCCCCTGGTGGATGAGAGGATAGATGCTGGCCATTTAGAATGCTTCTCTTGAAAGATTGAAGATGCCCTCCAAATATTCCTAGCTTTAATCTACTAGAAATCTATTCCATCTCTTCTCAAACCTCTTTAGATTCTCAGGATGACCCAGTTCTGCAGTAGGGGTGGCAAAGTCTGTGAATGGTCACCATGTCCCCTTCCAACCACAGCAGACATCACTAATCTTTTTTAGAACTCTTCCCTGCGGAACTCAGATGTTTCCTCTGAATCTCTCTCAACTCAGCAATCTACGTGGTGATGCATAAGCAGCCTCGGTCTTTAACATTTGTCATTCCTGCCAAGGAACAGGACACAGTTCTTCAAGTTTACTTCCTACCGTGACACTCAACCACTTAATACTTCAAGATTTAGTAGGTATTTCCTTCATCCTGGACATTTTATCAAAATCAGATCCTGTGTCCTGCTGTCATTTTATGGCCCTACTCTGAACGTTTTCTGTTCCTCCAGTTACCTTGGTTTCAAGAAGTTAAAAGTGGCTCACATTCCAAATGTGAACTTGGAGACAAAATTATGCTTAGCATTTGGTGTGACTTCCTCAGTACCCCTGATTGTGTATTGATTGTGATAACCTTTTCAGGTGCAAGCTTTAAAGCATTTGTTTTCACCCAGCAGTACAGATCTCAGGCAGAGTGGACACTGGCTGATTATCCTCCACTGTCACCATCACAGACTATATTTTTACAAGAAAAGATTGACAATATTATAAAATACTTTTTTTTCCCCCTCTTTGCAGAGGGGGGTCTCACTGTATTGCCTAATGGTGTCACCATTGGTGCAGTCTCAAATTTTGGGGCTCAAGTGATCCTCCTTCCTCAGCCTCCCATGCTGCTGGGGCTGCAGGCTTGGTCAGTGCCCAGCCAATTTTTCTACTTTTAATAGAGATGGGGTCTCACTCTTGCTCAGGCTGGTCTTGAACTCCTGAGCTCGAGGGATCCTCCTGCCGTGGCCTCCCAGAGTGCTGGGATTACAGCTGTGAGCCACTGCTCCTGGCCTTGGATTGCTTTTCTTATTTTATTATTTTATCTGCACATTTCAGTTAACACTGGCCTTCTGTCTGTCCTTGCATAAGGAAATACCTTTTTTTCCCCCCTGAAAACAGTAAATTAAAAAGTCTGGCAAGTAAAGGAAAAGTGTTTTACTTATTTCTATTCAGCTACAGAATCCAGGCACAGAGATGCTTTAAATTTCCTTCAAAATTCAAATTCAGTAATTAAGACCAACATACAAAAGAAAATTTGAATTTACCTTGTTACTTTGTTGATTTTTGAACTTTTTCACACGCGTTTTGTATGGTTGGTTTTTAGAGTGATCTGTTGACCTGCAAAGAAAGCAGAAGTATGATACCTGTTTTCTGGGCTTACCAACAGCTTTCCACTATTTTAGTTTTCAAATTATGACAAGGGAGAATGGCCAGCGGACTTTCGCAGGTGTCTTCCATTTGGGTTGGAGGAAGTGCACTTTCTGCAGCCCCAGCCCCCCGCCCCGAGTTTTGCCTTTCGGTTGGGTCACTACGTCTTAGGCAGTGGTCTCAGAAGGATTGAAGGACGCTCGTGGGGAAGATGAGGGTAAGTTCATCTTGTAAAAAGTAGAGTTATTTTTCAAGTCAAGTTTAGAGTTGTGGTGGCTGGAAAACAACTCTGTAAATAGTGTCTTGTTCGTAAAATTTAAACCACAGTATCACCTTACTCAGTATAAAGACAAAAGGTAAATAAATGTTCGTGAGGATGTGGAGAAAAGGGAACAGTGGGTAAACACCGTTCATGGGACTATAGAGGAGCCATTATGGAAAACACTTTTCTTCAAAAAATTTAAACTGGAACTGCCCTGTGCTCCAGCAGTCCTACTGTGGGCTGTATCCTGAGGAGGTGAAATCAGCGTCTCACCGCCGGATCTGCACGCCCTGTACTGCTGCAACATCAAGGTGTCCCACCAGCCGCAGTTCTCAGCAACAAATGGGTGGATTAGGAAAACGTGTGTCTATACAAAATGTAATACAATTCAGCCGCAAAAACAAACGAAATCCTGCCATTTGCGACAATGTAGATGAACCTAGATGACACTGTGTTAAGTAACCAGACTCAGGAAGACACATACTGCACTAAAGAGCTGATCGCATAGAAATAAAAAATAGAATAGTGATTACCAGAGACAGGGATGGCGGGGCAAATGGGAGGAAGCTGGTCAATGGGCACAAAATCACAGCTAGGAGGAGTAAGTTCTAGAGTGTTCTTGCACAGTGGGGCAACTAATTAACAATAACATGTATTTCAAAACACAAGAGAGGACTGATTTCCCACTAGAAGGAGATAATACCCTCATTTTATTATTACACAATGCGTCCATGTATCAAAACATCACATTGGGCCCTCTAAATATGTCCATTATGTGTTGATTAAAATTTTTCAAAAATTGAAATTTATTTTTGAATTTGATGTGTGTAAGTCCAGACCTTTCTCTAGAGATGTTTTATAATTTCCATTGGTCAGACATCTTGCACTCCTTGGTCTTCCTCTCTTACATAAAAAAATGGGTCTAATATTTGGGGGAGCCCTTCCTACGTGTGTTCCCTTGATAGCTGTTCTCTTTTCTCTCATGCTATGATAATTTCAGGGAAAGTGGAACAGAGGAAAGTCCCGTCTCAGTGCCTGGGCTTGATGGGGAGAACGCAGAGGAGGGGGGGAGGGTAGAGTTTAAGGAGATCAAATGACAAGTTCCTTTTCTCCCTTTCACACCAAAGGCAGCATTTTTGGTTCCCATATTCACCCTGATCCGGAGATACGGAGGCTCTGACACTACCAGGGAAGGGGTGGATGCCTGGGACCAGAACTAAGGTCACAGGTGGGGAATCAGGGATCAGAAACTCTCCCAAGGAGCTGGTGAGAACAGGAAAGTCACACTTACTTTATATTCCAAGGGAACTGCGCTGCCTAAAGTGATTGCTCAAATTATGAACCATTTAATAATGTAGCAAGTCCTTCTATATTATTAAAATGTCCTCATGGATGTCACTTGGTATCATCTCTGCCCACTTCTCTTCCCCTCCCTCCCTGCCTCCCTCCTTCCTTTCTGCCCCAGCATCTAACATGGTAACTGGTCTATGGTGCTCCAAGTGGAATACTATTCAGCCATAAGAAGGTAGAGACTTTACATCTTTTGTATTAACCCGGAGAGAGTTGGAGAATATTCTCCTTAGTAAAGTATCTCAAGAATGCAAAAGTAAGCATCCAATACTAATACGAAGCCAGTTGTTGAACTAATACATGAGCACACAGGGGAAAAACTCAATTCAAGTTGCAGGGAGGGGGAGGAGGGACAGGAAAAGGGGGTTGGTGAGCTCCCAACTAATGGGCACGTGTAAGGGTATATGGCGCACCTCCTGGGTGAGGGGCATAACAGGGTCCTTACCGAACAGACCCAAACGTTGTGACCTAATCATCTGTACCTTCATATTAATGTGAAATTAAAAAGAAACTGTATTGAATTAAATTAGTCTAAGGAGCATTGAGATTCCTGTGTATTTTAATACCTCAGGTCCATCGTCCCTGGGAACAGGCACAGGAAGCACCGCACCGCCAACCTTGGTGAGAGCTGTTCACTTCCAGGTCACCCCTGCCTTGCTGTACTGATCTAACTTCTGACAATCTAGAGCTAAAGTGATCTTTCTTACTCAAGAGAGAGATATGTTTAAAACTACAAATTGTACAACTATCTGAAACAGCCAAAAGGGCTGAGTAAAATAAAAACTGAATACATTCCTGTTGACACACACTGCACGCAGCCCTCCTCTCCTCATCCACCTGGTGAGGGCCTCGCTCAGGGGTCGTGTCTTTTAAATTACACAGTGGGCAGGTCCGAGGGTAGTGTGCTGTCTAAGTTGTGGTCACAGTCAGTGACAGATAGAGCTCCTTGTTCTGCTCTGTCCTCCCTCCTCACGGGGCTGCCCTTGACTAGTAAAAACACTTTAAAAAAATTACACAAATGACACATATACTCATTATTTGAAAACCTGGGCCCATTCCACTCCTTTGCACTGTTCCCTGGAATGGGAGTTAGGTGTGTCTATTATCCCACGTATGCTGTGCATTTACTTACATATTACACTGAACCATAAAAACCACCAATATTTGAAGATTCGTGACTGACAAAATGGCAATGCCGTATGGCCAGACCTAATGTAAGTGCATAAATA
This sequence comes from Otolemur garnettii, assembly GCF_000181295.1. Classification (NCBI taxonomy): domain Eukaryota; kingdom Metazoa; phylum Chordata; class Mammalia; order Primates; family Galagidae; genus Otolemur; species Otolemur garnettii. The sequence continues at coordinate 5,336,454 of NW_003852502.1, read as the reverse complement.
CACGGTCCATTAATTTATTACGGGTACCGGATCAGACTGTGACTTGCTTTCCCGCTTCGTGACAAGCCTTGTTTTTTTTCCTGTGGCAGCTCCAGCACAGCCGTAGTTCTGCGTCCATGGAGAGCAAACCCCACACTCTAGATTATTCAGCTGTTCCCTGCGGACAGGCTGCCCAGGTGCTTCATGATTCAAAGGTCCGAGGCTGCGAACACCTGTGTGCGCACCTCTCAGGGCACAGGTGCCACTATCTTTGCAGGCTTAACGGTCTAAAAGTAGACTGTGACCTGAGTCACATTTAAAATGTTCTAGAGAGACACAAATTTCTCTTTGAAAAGGCTTTTCCAATTTGTACGCCCGCCAGTGGTGCTTGACAGAGCTAATTTTCCAACATGTTACCCCACGCTGAGTATCATGAGCCCTTTTTTGCCAAACTCTTAAGCAACAGATGGAGTCTTCTGATTGGTTTTGGGGTCTCCCTGAGTTATAGGGAGCGCAGCTACATCTTGTGGATCGTTTGGGTTTCCTCTGTGAACCACACCTCTGTGTTCTTTGCTCCTTTTAGTATGAGGATGTTTGTCTATATTGAAACATAGGCGTTCTTATTATCATGGGTGTCCATCCCTTGTCAATAATACAGGTTGTATTATATGGCCGCTCCCGTTTCCTGTTTGTTCAGAAGACCACCTACACCCTAAAGTCTGGTTCGTGAATAAAAGGCCAATTATATCTTGCCTCCTTTTCCTCCTTCTAAAGATCTTCTCTTGGCTGGGTGTGGTGGGTCACACCTGTAATCATAGCACTCCAGGAGGACTGCTTGAGGCCAGGAGTTTGAAACCAGCCTTGCAAGAGTGAGACTCTGTCTCTAGAAAACTTAGCCAGGCATGGCAGTGTGTGCCTGTAGTCACAGCCAGTCAGGAGGGTGAGGCAGGAGAACTGCTTGGCCCCAAAAGTTCAAGGTTGCAGGGAGCTACAGTGAGGCCACTGCACTTTAACCCAAGCAGCAGAGTGAGACTCTCTTTCAAAGAAAAAGAAGAGGGGACACAAAAGTTCTCTTAACCTTTCTGTGTCTGAAAATGAAGAACTGATTAAACACATCACAACACATCTAGAGACTGGACTAAACATCAAAAATGATGCTACAGAAACATTTCACAACATGGGGAAATGTTCAAAGCAGAAAAAGCCGACGACAAAAAGTCAGTCTGATTCTACTGTGCTTCAGAAAATTCTATATAAATCAGTTCTGTATAAATACGGATGCCAAAATATAACAGTTACGTGATGGACAGGACTTTTCTTTCTCATGATTTTCTATATTTTCCAACTTATGGTGAAAGCTGTGTTTGCAAACAGGTGAAAAATCAAATTTTATTCCCCTCCCCCCCCATTCAGGTATTTTGCCTATAAAGCTGGTGTGGGTTCGTTCTTCCCCTCCCAGTGATCTTAAGCAAATGCTGCTGAAAGCCTAGAGCCGGCTCTCAGGTGTGGTCCTCGGGCCTGCAGCAGCACCTCACCTGAGCCCTCCCCAGACCTACTGAATCAGAAACAGCACAACAGGCCCAGCTCTGTGTTCTTACTTAACACACCTTCTTCTGGGTGACTCTGACACTCACTGACGTCTGAGAACCATGGGTTTAAAGAACCGTAGGAATTTATCTAATGATGGCTTTCTCAGAAGTATGGCAAGTAATATAAGGGCTGAATTTATATTGGGGGTCCGTGAAGTCAGGGCACTTGGCCTACCTGCATGGAGCTCTCTTTCTCTGGATGCCCTCACATTTCTCTGTGCCAGGGGCACAGTGACTGGGGTCCAGGCCGTCCTGGTGCCCCTGGTTCTCATGCCCTGGTTTGCAGCGACACTCTGCTTCTGCTGTCCACTCATTCTTTACACACTGGGCAAATTCCCCACAGGCCAGGAATTTGCAGGGGTCTGCTTGATCAGCTGTAAGAGATAAGGCAGAGGTTAATGGACACATGGACATCTGAGCGGTGACACTGGAAGCTGCTGAGGGCAAGAGACCAAGTAAGTACATTTGCCGTGACCCC
>NW_003852502.1:5327767-5334352 GCF_000181295.1 Otolemur garnettii | reverse complement strand
AAAAAAAAAAAAAAAAAGCGTCTCTAGACACAGGTGATGCATTTACTTCTGATTGTTACCTGGAGACTGAGTTAAAACAGATTCCTGAGCTCCACCTCGGGGCTCCTGACGCAGGAGGAATATGGGTCTGAGAATATATATTTCTGAAGAGGCTTTAGGTGATACTGACATATCTGATCCTGGAGCACATTTTGATAACCACAGCATTAGACAATTAAGATTTTTTGGTTAAGGTTTTTTAAAAAAAGTAAGTAGGAATGTAGTCAGTCACTGATGGGGACAGGGTTGAGAACGCAGGATGATTTCCTCATTTTAAAAGTAAGTTCCTTTTAGTCTCTTGCTCAGGTCCTAATGTTAGAGATTCATTCTTTTGAATTATTTGCTTCTTCCCTAAAACAAGTAAACAGACCTTCTTCTTGTCATTAGTTGCTCTATTTTACTCTCTATTCTTAGTCCTACAGGATTGTCTCATGTGCTTTAGAAACTGGATTATGTATCAAGGAAATCTCAGAATATTTAGCCCTGAAAGGTCAGTGCTCTGTCGGCCCTTGGCTCTGTAGCGCTGAGCACATCCATCCTTCAGCAGGGAAGGAGACAGCTGGAGCCCCTAAGTGCTAATAGCAAAGTCAGCGCTGTCTCTTGGCATCAGACCCCTGTTCTTTCTGCCCTGGGAAGTTTTCCTGTTTAATCACATCAGCCATTTACTCTTCAGAGTGTTCTTTTAATAAGCACCTATTATGTGCGAGGAACTAGGCAGTAGCCAACCTTATGTCAAACCATTTTTTCCTGAGAAATTTAGGGGAAATAAATGCCACAGATAATTCTAGACAAGAAGCCCTATAACTTGTCCAATATAAGAGCTATAAATAAGTTCTAAAGAAGGTACATTTAGAGAAAAAAATCATCATGGGGGGATGCTTTGAACTGAGTATTCAGAGTGGGTCACAACTATGCATGCAAAGCCTGAGGAAGGTGAGGAGGAACACAGGTGGGAAGAGTGCAGAAGTGTGAAGAGAGAACAGGGAAGCCCGCTGGAAAGGAGCAGAGCCTTGTGAATGGGAAGGAAGGGAACTAATGAGTGCTGGGAAGGTGAGTGAAGGCCATTATCTGTGTGCTGTGCTAACAGATCTGGACTTCACAGGCAGGTGGCACCTGGAGCCACAGAGGATTTTTGAGCAAAAAGGGTATGATGATCTGTATTGTGTTTTAGAAGATATGTAAATAGAACTTAAAATTTTTAGAAATAGCATGATTTCAGAGATCATCTGGTCCAAGTAGGCACGTTTGCTGAACTCTAATTCATCAGGATTTGGTGAGTTTCATAATAAAAAGTTCAGTAGCTAAATGAGTTTTAGAACCGCTGTGTGAAATAAATACAGAGGTGCCAAAAAATGTGTCCACATTTGAAGATAGGAGAGAACTGCATTCAAATTGTGATGCTCAAGTCATGTTTGGCTTCTGCAATTACAAGAGATACAAGATACATGCAACAACCAGGGTAACACATGTTATGGGTATACATTGAGTATTATGATTTTAATACTGTTTTTTCTTGTGGTGGAAGGGAGGGAGGGCAGGGTGACCAGCCTAAATGTTTGCATAAGAGCAGGTCCTTGAAAACATGTTTTTAAGTCTCCCAGCGAGGTAGGGCTGCCAGAAGTCTTAACGTGAAGTTGTATTTTCTGCAGCCTGTGGACCCTTTTTGGACAATCGGGCCTGGATAATGTGAACTGGCTTTGCCTGCCCTACAGTTCCTAAAGCTGGCCATGTTGAGGGAACTTTGTCACTATTTAGGAAATAACTCAAATTCTCATTGACAACTCAGATGATTCCATCCCCAGGCCTGGTTGCATAAGTAATAGCTGTCAGCAACTTACACTCAGAGCTGAGAGGGAGCAGTCAGAGGTTCCATTTCCTGCTCCCTGCCATGGAGATACACTGCACATGGAGAGCTGGCTGAACATAGACTGTGCTACTCTGAAGAGTGATAGGAAATGTGTGATAACCGAAAGAATTTCTCCATAAAAGCACACATTTGTATTTGGCCATGATTTCCTTTAGCCCAGTCAGAGTATGCATCAGCAAAGCTGCGTGGTACACAGTAAGGCATCACTGGAGAAATGAAGTTCTCTGAAATTAGGGGTTCTGCATTGTGCATAGTTGAAGAATAAATGCAACCAGTTAATAAAATACTTGCTTCCTCGCATGTTATTATTTAGGACCAGTTTACACAGAAGGAGTAGGAAACTTTAACCCACTGAGCTAGGGATTTGTTTGCTGTATACGCCTCCACGTGTCACGCAGACAAGCCAACATTCACTCACTCAACGAACGTCAACTTAGTCTTCAAAACCTTAAGCACTAAGAATTTCAGACAGGTTCATTGTTTTAGATTTTTATCTTACCATATTTAAAATTTTACATCTCAGATTTTAGAGCTAAGGAGTAAAGTGAGCCAATTAGAGCGGAAAGCCAGGCAAGATGATTGTTGTCAGATTTTGCCTCTTTGAGCTCACGTTCCCTGACCGGGTCTCTCTCCTACCCCTTTGTGGGAAGTTCCAGGAAGGGAAGGCCCCAAGGGAGAGCGGCTGGACTACCTGCTAACAGGCAATTACACACAGACTCCAAATGGAAGACATTATATCTACAACATTAATTTGTGAAGCAGCTGTTGTTACCCTAAAAATATTTCCCCTACGAACTATGATGACCTGCCTTATTGACATGTCATTTTTCAAGGGACAACTGAAACTTTGGGCTTTGGTACAGACTGAGAATTCGATGTGTGTTAATTCTGGGGAGCAAGAGCCATGGACCAGATACAAGATTGATTCTACGATGAATGAAAGTTTCACTTGTGTGACTTTCTTAAGCAAAACTTTCCCTATGTGATTATTGTTTTATTTCTGTGTTCTATCCCAAAGACATTTCTCCTTAGAATGATGGACTCGTTTATGGGTAGGCCACACAAATGTTGGTTCTTCTATTTCAGGCCTTGTACAAAACAAATTAGTCTGTACCACTTTTTGCTCTTGATTTGGTCACTAATAATGTAAACATTATGTAGTAACAACCTAGGATGTTCTATTCTGCACATGTTCTAAAATTTGAAAAGAGGGAGGATAAGGAGACTTGAAATCAACAGATTAGGAAGAAGAAAAGTAGATGTCATTTTCCAGGAGAATACTTTCAACTCATACTTAAAATTGTCAGTGGATCTGAGGAAGTAGAACCCTCACGATTGTGTGTAGACTAATTGGTCTGTAATTGCTTTAGCTTCCTAGATTGGCTTAAGTTCCCTTTAAACAGATTATTTTTCTGGGTGACACTATAGAGAGTTTTCACCATAAACCTGCATGGGCCACATTAAATAAATACCTAGTATGGTTTGGGGCAACCTCTGGGCTTACGATAATTGCTTGCTGACAAAATAACTTAATTTTCTATTCTTCATCCATGTGGATAGCTCTTCTGCAGAGTGGATTTGACATTCTCTCCGCAGAGGCAGCCCAGGGCACTTGGCCTTGGTGAGTTAGGCAGTGCCAGTAGCTGCTAGTTAACAGTTGACAGAAAAGCTCCAGGTCCATCCTGGCACCTAGAGGTCCTGGCCTGGTTCACGTGGATTCTGGCTGTGGCCAGAACATGCATGCCATTCTATTTCAAGTCTGTACCTGAAGTGTTCCCAGGGATCTGCTCCAGTTTCACCAGGAACAGAAAGGGCAGTAATAGGGGCTCACCTTGGAAAGGGCCATTATGTGCCAGGCACTGTAAATGTGTGTCTTCAATAATATTCACAACCACCTTGCAAATCCATAGAGATCTCCTCCTCCTCCTCCTTCTCCTCCTTTTCCTCCTCCTTCTTCTTTGTTTATTTATTTATTTTTTTTTTTGAGACAGATTCTCACTCTGTCACCCTGGGTAGAGTGCTGTGGCATCATAGCTCACAGTACTTCAAACCCTTTGGCTTGAGCAATCCTCTTACCCAGCCTCCCAAGGAGCTGGGATTACAGGTGCTCGTCACACTGCCTGGCTAATTTTTCTATTTTTAGTAGAGATGGGGTCTCACTGTTGCTTAGGCTGGTCTCACACTCATGAGCTCAGGCCGCCTCGGCCTCCCAAGGAGTAAGCCGCCACATCTGGCCTCATACAGGCATTTCTGACATCATTTTCATAGAACTGAAGTCCATTTTAGCCAGTAAATATGACCCCAGATTACAATGTTTGGCTGTTTACATAATTCTATTCATTTTCAAATATGTAGTTTCCGGGAGACTCCAAGGAGCTCAGGGGCAGGGGGCAAGTGAGGTCCCCTGCACACCAGCATCCCCATTTTCATCCACTGACGGATCGGAATTTCACGAATGCTTTCCTTTATATAAAGGCTCTTCCAACTGAACAAAAGCTCCAAACATTGTCCGCCACACCTTCATGAGGCAGAGGCAGGATGCTTCCCGCGGAAAGGACAGCGTGACAGTACAGGTGCTCAAAGTATTTTTTCTGTTGCTGAAATACGAAGCCATGAACACGGGTTGAAATATGTGAGCTGCCATGGAGGACTTAGAAATATTTGTATCGTTCTGAGATTTTCAGTCTAAGAGCATTTTAGGTATCAGTTTCTCCCTTGGATTTGCCTCTATAACGTCTACAGTGTGCATTTCAGAGAACCTGAAAAGCATTCCCAATGGGCCAACTGGGGGTGCCGCTCAGCTCTTCAACACGAAAAAAGCATTTAAATGCATGTCACCTGCCCTGCAGGGAACACTTTGATGCATTTTACAGTTAAACGGCTTGTCGTCCTGTCATGAAGAAATTTATAAATTCTTGGAAGTCACAGGTTCTCAATGGTCCAAGTCTGTCTTTTTTCAAATTTCCTGTTTCTGGTCCCAAATTCACTTATGCTCGTTGGGCCTGAAAATAGGGCTTCCACGTCTGCCAGGCCTCGGAATGAGGGTCGCAGACACGCATTTCTCCCACTCAAGGTCATGGCCCCCTTCCCACGTCCACATTGTCCCGATGCGCTGGGTATCGACTGCCTTTCTCTCCCAAACCGTCATCATTTCATCGTCTCCTTCTCTTGAGCTATCGCCATCTCACGCACATGTTGGACAGAAAGCAAAACACCTCCCTTGACTGGGCCCGGTCCAAGGGCGGATTTCAGCTCAGAGAGTCTGAAATTCCAGCTGCACCTGGGCCGAGGGCCCCTGGGTCTGTACTGCAGACGTTATTTTTTTTGTTTTCCCCGCTGCGATGAAACCTCGCGCTCGCCAGATGGCGCTCGGCAGCAACAGAAGCAGGACCCGGGACGCAGGGGACGCGGGGGACGCGCCAAGCGCCAGCGCCGGGTTCTGCCCTGCGAAGCGCCGCGGGCCGCTGTGGAGCCGGGCGAGGTCTGGGAGGACGTCGGGCGTGGCGGGAGCGGCTGATAGAGCCCTTTGTATCCGCAATCGCAGCGGCTGCTCGGGCCTGCACAGTGCGGAATGGGGCGAAATTACTGGACCACTTTGTCCCATTTCAAAAGGGCAGAGCTACGGCCCCGGCGCCCAGGGTGACCATGACCAGAGCGCTCGGCCGCCGGGGCAGGGGCTGGGCCGCCTCGCCCACCAGTGATGGCGGCTTTGTGCTCAAGGTGGTGTTCGCAGGGAGGAGAGGGGGGTCATGCTTTCCCCCGAGGCATTAGAGAACGGAAAAGGTTCTCATCACTATCAGTAGCCACCTGCCGGGGCGCACGGAGTTAGGGCCACCGTGCTTTTAGGATCCATGAAAATGTTTTCTTTAAAATCGGCAGAAAGAAATCAATACACCCCAACCTGGACTACTGTAGATCTTTACAGTAACGCAGTTTTATGATACACTTTTAAAATACTCTCAATTAATATTAATATTCGCATTAATATTCATGAAGACAAAGGGGCCTAGAGCCCGGGAAGTCTTAACGTGGCCGCGGGGAGTCTGACTGTTCCCAAAGCCTGCATGTCACTTTCACAGAGTGCTCGGGGCTTAGCGTTTAGCCATTGGAATAAATACGTCCCTCTGCTGAGGGTTCACCTGAGGGGTAACACAGGGACCTCGCCTTCCGCACTGGCCGTTTGGAGGGTTGGTAAGATTTCTTTTTGTAAACAGGCCATAGGGGACAGTAGAAAGAGGCGTCCAGACCTGGCTTTGAATCCCAGCGACAGCACTCGTGACCTGTAAAGGGTTTGACTTAGACGTCTCTGAGACCCAGTTTCTCTGACTATAATTGGGGGAAATACAGACTTTGCACATTTATTAAGATTAAAAATAGCACCGATTATTAACAGTAGCTATTACCATTGTTTCATTGTCATTATTGTTTCGAATGACATCTCCCACCTTTTCTGGGCTGGTGATTAGATGGGAGTCTAGCAATGTGTGCATTTTCTAGATTAAATGACCTGGTTGATCCACACTTTTGCAGAAGCGTCCTGGATGCCAGACGGTAATTAATTTCATTGTTTACCATTTACCAGCCTCCAGGGCTGCCCACTCAAGGAGGCTTCTTGAGAATTCAAGGAGAGACTAAGTTGTATGTGGCTCTACATTTTTGAAATCTTCAATCTGCACAAG
>NW_003852502.1:5323237-5326486 GCF_000181295.1 Otolemur garnettii | reverse complement strand
AAAAAACAAATTAATCCAGGTACCACCCTTTGTACCTATTGATCTAGTTTTACTAAATATTTTTTCAAACTTACAGTGTTTTATGAATGATAAGCTGTGTTGTTCTTATATAAACTGGGGCTTATAAGCCACTTTAAAGGCTTATCTAGTATTTACTTTGAAGACTTTTTGAACTTTACCAAACAAAATTTTAATTTTAAAAGACTATACTTCATGGGGGCCGGGGAAGAAGAAAGAAAAAGACCTTCAAGTGGTTGCAAGTAGATTTGACAGGGGCTTTTAGGCGACTTGGCTTTAAGGGGACGTCTCAGTCTGGCCTACCCTTCCCTCCCTTCCTTCCCAGCTGGGCTCCCTTTGTCCCTACCCCATATCCAAAGCTGTAATCACAGTGGCGTAATGAAGGAGCCTGATCTTCCCAGAAAGGCCTGCATTTCCCCTGCCTCCCTAGTGTGTTCCCTCACTGCTCAGTGGGACCGTCTGTGCAGCCTGCGTGACAGCCCCTCACCCCTGTACAAGTCATTGCTCTCTCCCCTGCACACTGTAACTGTTCTGTTCCCATCTGATTATATAGACTCTATTCTTGCTTTTTGTATGGGCTTCTATTTTTCTTTTCAGGCAGGTAGCCCCTTGAGGACAGAGATGAAGTGACTCGTCTCCGGATCCCGGGGAGTGTCCCAGTGTCTGACTTGTGGCAGATGAACCATAACTGCTCACTGGGGTCTGAATGAGCAGGGATCCAAGTCACCCTGGGAGTATCACCTGTCTGATTTTTCTGTATCAGCAGAGGGCAGGGCCAAAGGAAGAAGAGGCTGGGCAGTTGTTGATGATTTAAGAGAAATTATCTGATGTTTGGAAATGAGAAGAAAAGTTGACCGCATGACCTTTAATGTCACGTCAGAATACCAATAATTCCACCTGGTAGACAGGGACCACCTGTGGGCCAGTCCGACCAGCTGCCTGCCTTTGTACAACCTGCAAGCTAAAAATGCTCTTTACATTTTGAATCGTTAACTTTTAAGTAGGTATTTAAGGACTTGCAAGATACCTTTGATTTTGCCTTTTGGCTTCCAACGCCTAAAATACTTACTATCTGGCCCTTTTATAAAATGTTTGGCAATGCTCAGAAGGCAGTAATTTTGTTTGACTCACTATTTACTACTGATTATGACCCAGACTTTTTACAACTCCATAAAGTTCGAAGTTAGTGTCTAAAAAACTTGATGATACAAGGATTGTATTTCCTGTTTTATATTTACCAATCTTATTTCATTATCCTCTTTTGTTCTCTGGCTACATAAAACCCCAGTCTCTGTATCCTCTTTAAACCATCTTCATCATCCTAATGATTCCTTTATTATTCAGTTAAAACTTTGACATGTGCTCACAGTTCTTGTTTCTACATTTTTAAGGTGGCTTCTTTGATAAGGGGAGGCAGGGCTGGGCTGGGCCATGGTTCTGGAGGCTGGAGCCTGGGGGACCACTCTCCTTGAGGAGGGAGGACCTACCCCCCAGTGTTGGGGAGCACTAGTGCGAATTTCCTCATTCTTCCAAGAAAGTGGTCAGGGAAGAGACATCATGAGAAATCCAGTAACTCAGATTTGCTACATTTGGCCATCCTGGCTGGAATAAGGCTAAAATGATAGGACGCTTTCTCCATTTTCCACGGGTAGATTTTTGGGATTCTTTCCCAGAGACAAGCTACGTATTTATTCCTGAAATGTAGTATTTCCAGCCGCTGCCCTTCTCTCTCTAAAGATTTCTCTCCTTCAGAGAGAATCTCTTCGGCAGACTAGAGCAGCATCTACGAGTTCAAGCATACGCTCATCAAAACCCGAATCTGGGGCACGGCTTGTATTTGCAAAAGTGACCCCCTCTGGCATTATCAGGGACTGTGATGGTCAGTGCCACGCTGGCCTCTCTTCCTACGTGCTGTGGGGCAGGTGCTGCTGTGTGAGCCTTTGATACCCGAAAAGACCACCCTAGCAATAGAGCCAACAGCCAGGTAAATTGGAATTTGAGTCCTTTCTCTCCAGAAACCTGAAGTAATTATCTTCATTCAGGGTCCAGTGACCTGAGAGGTGGTACGATCCTTTGGTTGCACTGGTTAGTTGTACTCAGAGGACATTTTAATCAGCTTGCCTGTCAGTCACCATGACAGCTTACACTCAAATATACCACGAAAAGGAGAAAATATGGATCAGCCAGTCACACTGAAAAACTAGGAGTAAATAGCTGTCACAGTGCTAGATTAAAAAATAAAGATTGAAAATAATCTTCCCCTAATTTGTTTTAAAATTTAGACACCAGCTTTTCCTATAATTAAAAAAAATTTTGTATGTATTTCCCCAACTAAAATTGCAGAGGGTTACTGATGCCAGAAAGACTTTATTATAACTGTATAGAGTTTTTTTTTAAGAATAGTGTTTTAAATTTTATGTTCAAGAAATTTTATAAGATATGCAGATTCATAGAATCAAGAAATTAACGCCGTTGAGAAGCAACAGTGGTGGGTTTTGGTGCTGTCTCTTCCTTGCCTTAGAATCAGGCTGCTATGGCAGGGGGAGGAGTGAATGAGGGTTGTGTGTGGTGAGTCTGCGTCAGTGTGAACCTGACCACCACACACCTCCTTCTCTTCTACAGCCCCTTTCCCTCCACTGGTAGCTTGTACTGCTGTGTGCCTAGCACCGTGGGGTCCTGTCTTCCCAGCTCTGGCTGCTAAGTCCTCACCATCACCAATTATCAATAACCATCTCCTTGACCAACCCAGAGGGACTAGAATTCTTTACATTTATTTTTGGCTTTTTGGAGGGGTTTGTTTGAGACAGAATCTCACTCTGTCACCCTGGGTAGAGTGCCATGGCATCATCATATTTCATGGCAACCTCAAACTCTTCGGCTCAAGCAATTCTCTTGCCTCAGCCTCCCAAGTAGCTGGGACTACAGGTGCCCACCATAACACCTGGATAACTTTTCTATTTTTAGCACAGATGGGGCTTTCACTCTTGCTCAGGCTGGTCTTGAACTCCTGAGCTCAAGCTATCCACCTGCCTCAGCCTTCCAGAGTGCTGGGATTACAGGCATGAACCACCAATCCTGGCCTTTTACATTTATTTCGACTCTGGCATTCTCTCTTCTGTTTAGGCTACCAGGTCTTAACAAACTGAGACTTAAAGGGAAATTCAGTGCTCTCTTCATAGTGGGACATCCCTTCACGATTCTCAAGCACCCTGGCATTTACAGGCAGCCTGG
>NW_003852502.1:5276596-5320509 GCF_000181295.1 Otolemur garnettii | reverse complement strand
ACCTCCTCCCTCCCCCTCACTGTGGGAACCTCCTCCCTCCCCCTCACTGTGGGGACCTCCTCCCTCCACCTCACTGTGGGCCTGGCCAGCATTTCAGGACAGTAGCTTTTCACCTGTGCACAGCACGGTGTACACAGGAGCTACTTTGAATATTGAATTTATCCATTTTAAGTTATGGAGATGAATTTATATAGTTCATTGTTTAACTCTTATAAAATTCATATTTGACTTTCTAATTCTGCTGTTCTCAAACCCTTTCATTAAAGCATTGTTCACCTCGTAAGTGGCTGGCCACAGCCATCCTTTGTGAGACTTCTTCCACTCATTTGTAACTGTGTTTAAAATTTTGATCTTGTCACTCTCCAGGTGTCTAGTAAGGAATAGGGTAGAACTGTTACAGTTTACTGAAAAGCTCTCTGTCACATGTTAGTGGCTTTTGCAAAGTGTCTCCCGCATAGATGCCCTGAGTGGTCACTCACACACCCACACTGACAGCTGTCATTCTGTCTCCCTGCTTCCTGTGGCTTTACCATGTCTATTTCTCTGGAGGTTTTTGAGCTGGTTCTGGTTCAGGGTTGAGCCACCACTGAAAAGCAGGCAAGTAATTCCTCAGGGCTCCCCGAGTGGCCTGGCCTTCTGCTGTTCCTGCATTATGAGTGAGAATTGGACATGGAACCAGGGTACAGTGGGCAGCCCGAGGCATTCGTAGGTGGCTGAGTGTATATTCATCAACAGCAGAAACTGACACTGATCTTAGCACCATCTCATTTCTACTGCCATTGACTTCTTAGAGGAAAAGTCACATAGAACTGTTCACAAGAAATTATTAAAAATAATTTTGGTGCAACCCTCACACAAATACCTCATCACACTCCTTTACCGTTTTTTGCTGGTTCCTGTGCAGGTCACCAAAGAATAGTTAGTTGTGACAATATTGCAAAAATGGCAGCTAATGTTTACTAGGTAACTGTTGGGGCTCAGAAAATAGCACCCCCAAAGGAAAGCCTCAGAAGCAGCCTTCGAAGCAAACGCTATTCTCTGGCCTTCTCCTGCCCTCCTGCCTCTGGCCCCTCATTCCCCTCATTCTATGGGGCTAGCCATAGAAACTAAGATCCCTTTCCCCCAAGGCAGGTCATAGAAACCAGAGATCCCTTTTCCCAAAGCCAGCCACAAAAGCTAAAAATATTACTCTAACTTTCCCTCTGCTGTGTCTGTGTAAAAACTACCATAAAGAAATTATCTGACCTACGTTGTTTGGCTGTTGGTCATAAGATCCCATCCCAGGAAGGGTCCTGCCCGTACCCGGGAGGGAGACACACCGCTCAGAGCGGTGGAGGACAGACTGGCCTTGCTGGTGTCCCCACTCCGTCCGTCCCGTCCTGTTTGTCCACTCACGTTCCTACACAGCTGTCTGTACTTTTTTGAACCTAAGCATAACAATGGACAATTTCCCCGTATCTTTGGGTTTTCATTCTGAAGGCTCCTATGTATACACGTGAAATAAATTTGTATGCCTTTTCTCCATTTAATCTTTCTTCTGTGAGTTGATCTTTCAGCAAAACTTCCGAGGCCCAGGGAAACTCAGTCCCTGGCCCCCTGCACAATCACAATTTGTCCCACCCTGTGCTAAGTGCGGTAAATTTTCTTTCAGTCCTCACTAATGTTACCACCTCCATTTACCAATTGTCGAAACCGAGAGCTGCTGTGAGTTAGTTTGCAGGACCCACATTCAGGCTGGGGACTTGCAGGGCCATCGCTATGCTGTGCTTCCTTCCAGTATCACCAGTGTCCCTTACACACCCCTGGCAGGACACAGGGGGCTGGACACAGGGGGCTGGCTTCCCACTCTCCCCTTAAGGCACTGGTAAGAGGCACCTGCATGCAAAGCCAGCCCCCCCCTCCCCCCCCCGCAGCAGCCAAACACCTCCCTCGCTCCTCACACTGACCTCGTGTTGCTGTGTGGGTCCCTAACTTAACTGTCATCTCCTGGGGGAGGAAGGAAAGAGGAGATGAGCCTCCCTCATGCTTTCCAAATGGTCCTCATGTACTTCTTGTTATCTCTATCAACCAGCTGAAGAAATTAGCCTCGGGATCCTAACCAGCTCCTTCTCAGACTGAGGTAGTTTCCCGAGGAACAGGCACTATCTTACTAGCATTCAGAAGGCCTTTGATTTCTTCGGGGGTCCAGAGGGCTTACTTAGCGGCTCCATTCAGAGGTAAGTACTGGCTGGCTCAGGACCTCCGGGCACAGTCTGTCTTTTTAATGATCCTGTTTACTAAGGTACAGGAGGCAATTTTCTTAAAGTTGCTCAAAGCCCTGCTCTGCGAAGATAAATGTCTCCCATGGAGCCTCTTGGTTTGCATTTTGCCCCAGGCCTTTTCCCTCCGCTTTCCCTGTTAGTCCACCGAGAGCAGAGAGGGTGTTAAAGATTCACTTCACTAATTCATGGCCAATTAGGAAGCTTTGTTTTGAGTCTGACCGGGAGGTGGTTGGCTGTGAGTCTGGAGCCCTCCTGCCCCTGCACTCCAGGGCATAAAACTTCCTTCAGTTGGTCAGAAAACAGAAACTAATGGTGAAAACAGTTCCCAACTTGGGCCTAGCTGGTTACAGTGGCACACACAGCCTGCTTTATTATCAGAACACATGTTTGCCTGCTGTTACGTAGCCCTGGGCTAAGCCTCCACATCTCTAAGAGTTTTGTTCCATTCTTAACCCTTCTCTGTTTTAATCTGCATGGGAGGCTGATCTAGAACACACAACCGGGAAGCAGACATGCTTCCTTTCTTTCCTTATTCGTGGCAAAATGACTTTCTCCAAATTTGAATTTCGTATTTCATGATTATTTTTCTTTTCCTCGGGATGCTGTCTCAGCTTCATCCTGGATTATGTCTTGAAGGGGCTGTCTGATGGTTAACTGTGATTGAAAGCTTTCTTAGATAGGAATCCCCCAGGCTGCTTCAGAGCAGGGGGAAAGTGCTTTTGACTTCCAGAAGAATGTAAATTAGCGCGGCTAAGGGCTACATTAAGGAAAAAAAGATCTCTTAAGCAAAGCATGAGTTTTGTTCTGGGGGTAAAACAGAGCTCTCAAATTGGGAAGCAAAAGGTGTGCTTGTTCTTTGCCTTTTTGTTCTTTAATTGATGTATAAAACTTTAACCTGTGTGTCTTAAGACTTTACTTTTCTAAAAAACATCATCTGTAGCTTCCAAAAGGTTATTTTATCCAATGTGATTGATTTTTATGGCCTAAAGGTTGAACTGCATGCCTTAAAACAAAACAAAACGAAATGAGTATAAAATTCCCACCACCTTCCGGGCTGCGTTCTCTTACCTGGTTCGATGTCCAGAGAGTAGCTGTCTATTTCCAGGTCAAGTTGCTGGGCTGCCACAAAACGGAAATCCTCCAGGACCCCGTGCACTGCCTGGGTGAGGTTATACGGCACCGACTGGGCAAACCTCATTTTGCTATTCACGATCACGCTCCCATTTCGAAAGTTAAGTATTTCGAGTTGCTTAAATCCCGTAAGATTGGATTGCAGATATGGAACCAGCTGCAAAATAAAACATGGTTATTTTCTCTTAGTCGTGTTCTGAGCGCTCAGCTGCTGCTAATTCCACTTATAGTCACTTTTCATTATCTGGGGCATAAATTTCACTTCCTTTTAACTGTTTACATTTTTGTTTCTGGGTTTAATGGGAGACCAGAACACCACCCTGCGTAATGATCTGTTTGCACTGATTATGTTCCTTATTTCCACCCTTCTATCAGTGGATTGAGATGGATGGGCAGTGGTTTTCTTCATGAGGAATGGTGGGAATAGATGATTTTTAAAAATCCAGGCCAATGCTATCTGCAAAGCTGGAATGCCAGGTTCAATTAGTTAGTTAAAAAAATTTCAAGTAAATAAAAACTGTGTTCCAGACTGAGCCAGAAGCAGACTGACCTACGCCTGTGTAAATGGGACATCTGC
Organism: Otolemur garnettii; assembly: GCF_000181295.1. Taxonomy (NCBI): domain Eukaryota; kingdom Metazoa; phylum Chordata; class Mammalia; order Primates; family Galagidae; genus Otolemur; species Otolemur garnettii. Next base: position 5,316,540 of record NW_003852502.1, on the reverse strand, counting down.
TGGGAAGTGACCAATTTCAAATGATCCACAGAAACAGACAACAGCTTAACACTCGGCGCGTCTGTCTATGCAGCATTGGCACATAGATATATGCCCCCCACAAATGTGGGGTGGCGGAAATGGCAGGGAACTGGCAGTCAGGAGGCCTGGGTTTCAGTCTTGGAGCCGTCCCGGACTAGCTGAGTGACCTTGATCAAGCTCACCCACAGTGCTGTGGAGGGGCTGTGTTGTACCTCCCTGCCCTTATCTGAGATGTAAGGGAGAACAAAGAGGGGTGACGCCTTTCCAAGTCAAATAATAGTAATCTCAAAAGCATGTTCCAGGGCCTTCTGCTCCAGCTTCTCCCATCTGCCTCTGTGAGCCTCAGTCTACCTTGAGATCATTTTACAAAAAGGTTTGAAACTCAGCCATGTCTGCCTGGTCTGTGGCCCGTCACTCATGAACTGTGTGTTGGTGAACCCAGATGGCACAGAGATGCCAGCTGCCGTCTCAGAGGCTTGGCCCATAACTACTTTTTCTTTGTCCCTGCCCCACCCTGCCAGAATTTTGACTCTGACCCTTACCCACATTCTGGTGTCTCCTTCACAAGGTTCCTGGGTAAATAAAATGGAATTTCTTTTTTCAATCTCTGCTCTTCTGACTTCTCCTACTTTGGGCTCCTTCTTCATGTCTTAGCATTTCTCTGGCCTCTGGTGGGGACTCCCTGTCCCTCCTAGTGTGCAGATGGCCAGCCACCCCTTCCCCAGACTCAGTCTCTTCACAGGCAAGAAGCTGCCCAGGGGACCACATATTTGGCCTCCTTTGCAGCAAGGTGTGGCCATGTGATCAGTTTCCACCAATAGGATTTGAGTGGAGGTGATGTGGACAACGCTGGTATCACCTGTTAGAAGGAAATTGCTTTTCCTTGGTTTCCTATCTTTTGGCTTCTCAAAGTGGAAGCAGGGATGCGCCAGTGACCCAGCTTTGACCACACAAGGGAGGGGACACCTTTGGGGTTGGCAGAGCTATAAGATCGAAGAACTTCAGTTCTTGAATGATACTGTAGAGCAGGGCTGTCCCACTCATCACAGGAGAGAGAAATAAGCCTGTATCTAACTAAAGTCCCTGCGTTCTTAATCTCCTCATTGTAGCAGCATCGCAGGAACCCTCATGAGGGTACCGTGGCTAGGGTCACAGGGACTCTGTTTCCTGACACCTCCTTGTATCTACACACCTCAATGTGAGAGTTGGGAGGTGGAGGGGATGCGCCAGATAAAGTCTTACTTTAAAGCAAATATCTATTGGAGACATTAGATTTTATGTTGATTTTAATTTGTATAATGATTATACAGACGATTGCATACAAAGCATATCAGCATTTTTTCTGTTCTTGTCAGAACTGCTGCCATCTGTGTGACGTGCAGTGCAGTTTCCCTGTGAGTGGCAGGACTGCGTATCACACAGTTCAGCACTTCTTGTCGGGTATGTATTTCCCAAATGTACAGAAGTAAAATAAATATATGAGTTTTGCGGTGTTTTATTATCAACGACATATGTCATCGTGATTAACTTCTCACTTTCTCTGTTAGAGACCAGAGTGATAAGCCATTGGTTCTTTTTCTTAGACTAACAAGAGCTTGGGAAAAACTGAAGCAGGAGCCTTACCCGGAACTCTCAGCAGCCCCTTCACTGGCTCACTCTATCTTCGCGCCCTTTTCTTAGATGGCTAACGCCGTAAGAAAACTCCACTCATGCTGTTTTAGATTCCAAGTTCAGCAGGTGAGTGGTTATGTATAATTCCTGGATAAACTCAGTTAGGGAGAACTATAATGAAACGATTTCAGGGATGATTGTGTTCTTGTGAGGCTGGGTGGCAGTGACCTTCCCCTTTGGCTTCTGCAGAGCTCCCTTCCCTGCTTAGATCTGAATCCACTTTTCTAGCTGAATGTCTCCAGCAACGGTGGTCTCAGAGGCTCATCTCTTCTAACCTGCATTGCTCAGGACAGCCTCTGATTGTATTATAAAACACAGCAACAGAGAACTGAGACTCTCCAGCCGCGCCCACTCACCAGTTCTGTGAACTGCTGCTCCAGAGCTTGGTATTCCAGGGAGCTTTTGTTGAACAGGTCACTGGAGAAGTGCATGTTGGCAACACGCAGACTGAAGAACACCACCAGCTCCCGGCCCTTGGGGGCAGCGGTCACAGAGCTAGTGGTGATGTACTGCACAGCTGGGACAGGGGTGGTGTCCTCCAGGGGCTGATCTGGGGTAGAAACATAGCCACTGAGTCCTGGGACCTCACACAAGGCAGGAGTGTCAGGCACATCTGTTTTTGTCTAGGTCTCTGACCTTATCTTGGCTGCCCAGATTTGACCTGCTGTCATCTGAAAGGCAGATGGATGTGAAATTTCCAGGGCCAGTTGGCTGATGTTGGAATAATCATGGGTGGGGATGATGAGCCCTGGCCAATGGACACTGTGTCAGTGACACTTTGGTCAGCTAGAGAGAAGATGCTTGGTGCAGTTAATAAAGGCTGAGTTTCTGAGAGGGAAGTAAAGGTCACAGCAGGCAGAGACCAAGAGCTGTGGGGAGGAAGCCCCTGAGATCGATTTCGTTAGACCCAAGTATTCCCCAAAGAATAGAAAATGGAAAAGAAAACCCAAAGTTAGGCTTAACTTTAAAAAAGGTACAGCATTTGCACTGAGCATCTCAATGGTCAAATTTAAAAAGGGAAGAGAGAGCTTGGTACAGAAAGGGCAGACAGGCCTGTGTCTCAAAGTGCAGGCCCCTGCACCCACTTTATTCCGGCCCCATCCTTCTGTATAGTGAGAGGAAAGAGCACCTGCTCCTTAAAATTTCTGGAATTACTGCTCAAGCACAACACACCTGGGGACTAGGTAGTACAAACTAAGTCACAATGTGTGCCAAATCACAGCTGGTACGGGGACAGATTTAGATCTTACGTCCCCACCTAGAACTCCTGAGTAACTAGCTGGGCAGAAACGTTACTCACCTTCCAGTAACACAAGCCTACATTTTATGTGACTGAATTTTTTAGATTCCAGTTATCACATTTTGGTAGTTTACCACTTAAAATTCAAATGATGCATTTCCAAATTTGGGTAATCGCGTCAATTTGCAAAATAGTGCTGAGAGTGCAAAGGTGTGGGTGGCATATAGAATTCAAATGTTATATCGATCACAGAACTTGCCAAGTATTTAATAATATTGAAAACCTTTGCCACTGTTACATTGTTATACCCTGATAATTTCTACCACCCATGTGGAGTTTCTTGGGTAGGTACACAATGAACTACTAAAGTCCACTCTGTTGTTGGTACAAAATCAAAATCAATATGTATTTATAAACTAATAAAGTGGTTATAGGAAACTTTCAGATAAAAAGATTGATGGATTATTAAAATATTCTAATGAACCTAAACCCAGAGCTGCTGATGACATTTAAAGCATTAGGTGATCAAAGCAGGGAGCTTTCTGTGATTATTCCCGTGGCATTTTGGCAAATGTGCAGGAAAACTGTTGAAATCCAAATGCTAAGCATGATAAATGGACCGTCTAGGTGCAGATATAATCTGCGGACTCTCAGTCAGCTAATTTACTACAGTGCAATCACAAGACCGAACCCCCAAGTGATAAACAGCTCTGAAAGGTGGAATCATATTAGTTTTATTACTTTCTTAAAATAAACCTGTCTGTTGGTGAGTTATGACCAGATTTCAGAGAAGTGCTGTCTTTTCTCTCCCCTGGGCAGGGGACCTAGGTGTGTTTTCCTATAATTCACTACCTATAATGTTTCCTAACACCTAAGATCTCTTTAAATATACAATTAAAGTTTTATCCAAACCTCCATGGCTGTGGGCTAAATATGTCCACTCAAAATTTATAGGTTGAAGTCCTAACTCCCCAACATGATGGTATTTGGAGACCTTTGGGAGGATGTTAAGTCATAAGGGTCGAGTCCTCGAGAATGGGACTAGTATCTTATAAGAAGAGATACGAGAGGGATGCTGCCTCCTGCCACGGAAGGAGACAGTGAGGAAGTGGCCACCTGCCAACCGGGCGAGCCCTTCAGGAGGGACAAAGAAGAGCGGCACCTGCCACAGTCAGGGAACAGGTGCCTGTGGGACAGACTGGGAACAGGGGGAGAGCAGGAAAAATAAAATATAAAATAAAGTAGAACCAAGAATAGAAAGAAAAAAAAAGAATAGAAAGAATAAACAGAAAGACGGTTCCTGATAGGAAACTGCCTAAGCCAAGACGTTTGGGTACGGCTGGAAGGGGAAGAGTTTGTGACGGGGTTCGCTCTCATTTGGGAGGCGGAGACCCATGGTCCTCTTGGCAATGTACTACCTGCTTAAAAAGAAGCAAAGGCTGTGCTGTTAGCTTGCGCTCGCTGGCTTGGTGGTTTAGCGCTGGCTGAGTCAAAGCACTTTCAGGTTCTGGGAACCACTTGCTAGTGGTGAGAACCCAACCAGGGCTGGGGTCTTCATTGCGTCCTGACAGCTACGATGGAATTCTGTACCCTCAACCAAGCGTCAGGTGGCTAAAGATATTTTCAAATACACAGAGTCTCCACGATTTTTCCCAGGTACTGTTTCTTCGGACGTGTTTACCTAAATGAGGTGATGGTAAACTAAGAAAGAGAAAGAAATGTGATATGAAGAAAAGTTGGGGAGGTCTCCAGGAAGGAGTGAAGGATTTGCAGATAGGTGCTCCAGGTATAAAGGGCAACCGGTTAAAATTAGATTAATCTCAAGAGACAGGTATATGAGATGCTCATTACGAAGCCTCTAGTCACTGTTCCAGTTTAAAAAAATGTATTTTTCAGCTTTATTAAGGTATAACTGACAAATCAAAATTATGTGCAATTTTATTTTAACGTGACACAACCACGGGAGGATGTGATACGCAGAAGGAGAAACAGTGAGGGAAGGGGTCGGGGAGTCTGGCCAGGAAACAGGCCCAGGGAATTCTAAGGATGATAGGAACAGGGAGACCCGGGTGACAGCTGTCCAGAAGTCTGGAAGAGCAGCAGTCTAGAGAGAAGGAGCAGGGTATCCTAAATCTGAACTGAGGTTTAGCTGATACGAGACATTATACCGAAAACTGCAATGAAAAGTTTGGAAAGAATTAGCAATAAGTACAAAGAAAATTCAGTGAATGAAAAAACAAAACAAAACATTAACTCCAGGAAAACAGAAAGGAAACACAAGCAGACAGATCAGCTGTGGATATTTAATATAAGCACTGACTGTTAATTTAATAATAGTTATACTAGCACCATATTGGGAAGTTTGGTGGAGAGAGAGAGGTTGGTATTGTAAAAACCCCAAACCCTTATCTATAAGAGTGGCAAGTCCATGAAACTGATGACTCAGATATATGGAGACAAGGAGCCGGGAGAAACTGTGTCCCAGGGACGGCTTCTGGGGGGAATGGGACTGAGCAGTTAGAAGTGAGATAGGAAAATGCTGTGTTTGTCAGAATACTTCAATATGATTTAACTTTTAAAAAATTAATCTTCTCATTTTGAGATAGTTGTAGATTCAAATGTAGTTTTAATCAATAGTCCAGAGACTGATGTCTATGAAAACTGCACAGTCAGAAATCTGAAAATCTATTTCCATGAGAGCAACAAATTCTGATTCTGGCGAGAGCATCAGAATTGGCTTTTTCAGACCGCTGGAAAGTAAACAAAAGCGTACTACAACCAAGGGAATGCTTAATTAAGAACAAATAGCTGAATCTCAGTAAAAACAGCGAACTTTGCAGCATTTTGAACTCACCTGTGCTGAACCATCCCCTGCTCTCCAGCTCAGGGGCAGCCTTGAAATATCAGCCCTCACTCCCAGCACTAGTACCCCGGGGGGCAGAACAGGCTCATTCACAAAGAATTGTAGTTTCTGGTTTCAAGCTGTCTCTGTTTCTACCTGGAACTCTGCTGAAAACACACAGGCACATGCACTAAATGCCACCATTTGAGGTGATGGGTAACGGGTAGGCAGAACAACAGACCAACAAAAATTGGAGAGCGAAGGCTGGGGAATGAGTTTCTTTGGGGAACAAGTGCTTTCAAAAGTTTGACATTGTCCTGGGCACCTGGGACACCCACATGCCCAGGGCTGCATTGTGCTTAGGAAGGATCTGAGAAGAACCTACACCCCACCCCCGGCCCCAACCCAGACTTGCAGGAAGGAACAGCTCACGGGAGTGGTTGCTTTATGTCTGCAGGATTTCTTTTTGGGATGCTGAAAGATTTCGGGAATTAGAGAGTGTTGAGAGTTTCACAATGTTGTGAATAGGCTAAAAACCACTGAACCATCTGCTTAAAAATGATTAAAATGGTGAATTTTATGTTTTGTGTATTTTCTCTCCGTAAAGAAAAAATCACGCAGTGATCCTGTGTACCCTGTGCCCAGTTTCTCCTAACGTTAATACCTTGCACACCTGTGGTATAACCAGGATGCTGACATGACAGTCTAGACGAGGGAGCCCTTTCCCTTCATCCATAAATCCCTCATGTGGTCCTTTTACAGTTGTTTTTTTTTTTTTTTTTTGGCTGGGGCCAGCGCCCTCCTCACCCCCACTTCTCTCCCACCCCACGCTCTCATTAACATCCAGAAAACACTAATCTGTTCTCTTTTTCTATAATTTTGTCATGTCAAGAATGTATGGAAACAGAACACTACAGTGTGTGATTTGGGGGTGGCTTTTCTCCCTCCGCACCACTCTGCAGATTCACCCACGGTGTGTCCACCCATGATTCCTTCCTTTTTGTTGCTGAGTAGTCGTCTTCATATGGAGGGACCCCAGATGGCTTAACCAGCTACCCAGTGAAGGACAGTTGGCTTGCTTTATAGTTTTTGGCTATTAAGAATAAAGCTGCTATAAATATTCATGTACATGTTTTTATGTGAACATAAATTTTCTCCTTTCCACAATATGTGATCAGGAGTGTAATGGCTTGTGTGGTAGTTGGGTGTTCACTTTTTGGAGCAACTGTCAAACCACTTTACTGCGGGGCGGTGTCTCCGCCAGCCGTGTGTAAGGGATGGAGGGTCTCTGCATTCTTTAGCGTTTGATATTGTCACTCTCTTTTGTTTTATTCTAGGCTGATTAATGTGCTACGATCGCTCACTGTGGTTCTAATTTGCATTTCCCTAATAGTGATTTGAACATCTTTTCTGCACTTACACGTGTACCCCACCTGTATATCCTACTCGGCAAAATGTCCCTTCTTGTCTTTTGCTCATTTTCTAACTGGATTTTTAAAAAATGGTTAGTTTTGAGAGTGGTTGTCAATGGTATATTCTTGATAGTTGTTGTCACATATGTGGTTTGCAAATATTTTCCTCCATTCTGTATCTTTTCTTCTCATCCTTCCGAGTGTCCTTGGCAGAGCCATAATTTATCCAAGTACTTCCTCAGTATAGGATACGAGAGGCCAAAAAGAAACATGTGGTTTACGCACGAATTCTCCTAACTAGTGTGCTTTTCCCTGACTTTCAAAGCTGTCTCGGGTTTGTTTTGTAATAATGTTCTAGACTGCTTAGTTGCATTTAGCAGAAGGAATAGGGGAAAGTACATTGATTTCATCATTTATTTCCTGGAGGTAGAAATCTATTTGACTTTTGAAATGTGTCCTGTTTTTATTAAAAAAATCAATAACAATATGGGATAAATACATGTTATGATTTGAATGTCTCTTCTAAAGCTCAGATTTAAATTTAATTGCCAGTGTTGTTATCAACTGGAACAGTTAAGAGGTGATTAGGCCATGAAGACTGCCCTCTTGAAAGGGTTAACGTGGTTACCATGGGAGGAGGTTCTTACGAAGGCCACTCTGACCCTCTCTTGCTCTCACCCTCTCTTGCCCGTCTGCCCTCCACCATGAGATGGCACAGCACGAAGGCCTGCCCTAGACTCAGGCCTTGACTGTGGACACCCCCCTGAACTGTAAGAAGTTAATTTCCTTTCTTTATAAACTGCTGTATCTGTAGTAGTCTCCTATAGTAACACAGAACAGACTAAGGAGATAATTTGACTGAAGAGGGTCACGCAAATTTTGATAGGCTTTAGGACATCATTAAAAATTGACATGAAAAAGAATAAAGTTCATAAACTGATCATAGAAGAGATGATAAATGTAAAAAGAAATATGGAAGAGAGCCAACATCTATATAATCTATATCTTTAAAGAAGAGAATAACAGACAAATGAATCAGAAAAAGTTTTCAAATCTATGATGCAAGAAAAAATTTTCTGATATAGAAAACAAACAAGCACGAATTTAGAGGTTCAAATGATATCTAGAAATGACCCAGAATGGAAGCAACTATGCAAATTATCCTTCACTGTGGTCTGAATGTTCACGTCTCCCCCAAATTTATATGTTGCAATCTTAACCCCCAAGATGTTGTTATTGTGGAGGGGGGAGGATTAGATCACAAAGTTGAACCCCTCATGACTGAGATCAGTGCCCTTGTAAAAAAGACTCCAGGGAGCTCGCTAATCCTGTTCACCAAATACAAATACACAGTGAGAAGTTGCTGTCATCAGGAACTGGTCCTTCCTGCACACCGAGTCTGTCCTCTCCTTGATCTCAGACTTTCCAGCCTCCAGGACTGAGACATTAGCTTCTCTTGTTTACAAGTCACCCAGTAAGGTATGTTGTTATAGCAGCCTGAATGGGCTAATACATTCCTCAAGAAGGAAAAGTATTGAATCCCAAGGATTGAAACAAAGAAAAGCTAATTAAAATAAAACAAAATAAAAATTCCATGTAGGCAACTTGTTAGAAAAAGGAAGCCACATACTGTAGAAATAGCCCCCCTCCCCCCAAAAAAAAGTCATGGTGGTGTTATCTGATCCTGTAGCTGAAGATAATGGAAGCAAAGTTGGAAGTGAAAGAAAGGTGATTCAGGAAATTTTTATATGTATTCAGCCAAGCTGTCCTACGCATTTGAAAGTTACAGGCAGTGAGGAGCTGCATTCTCAGAAGCTATGGTGCTCCCCAGCCCTTTCTGAAGCAATTGTCTGAGGTATATTACAGTCAACCAGAAGACAACTCAAAATAGAGAATTCAGGAATGGAGAAACTGTGGTAGGTCTGAGGGTGAGACCTAAATCCATTTAAATCTGAAAATATGCCCATGAGGCTGCGGGAGATGGGGTGTAGAACCAATTCTAAGTTAATAAACCTTGACAATGGCAAAACACTCACCTAATTACCAGAACTTGGGGTGTGGAGGATTGAAAATGGATGAACCATCAATATTCTGATAATTACGGCTTTTATAGTGTTTTATCAAAAATTCTGCCTGATGTTGAAATGTGTAGTGTAAATGATAATGATGTCAAATTAATATTTCAGGTAATCTTTTTAACTTTTAGAGATCTTTTAAGAATAAATATTTCGTGATATAAGAAAATATCTACCTTAAATCAGCAATGTATTGAGTGTCATTTCTGTGTCTTTTTTTTTTTCTGTTAAAGTCAAGTAAAATTAAATGTAGTAAATTTTATTAGAATGGCAATGTAGAAAAATGACATTTTTATAAAAGTGCTTCTATCTATCCTTTTATGTTTTAAAATACTAAATATTCATGTCATTTTAGATTGACAGAGAGAGCTAGGATAGATATCCTTTAGTTACTTTTGAGTAGTACAATTTTAGCTTCATAATTTTACTTTTTTGGAATTTTTCTCTAACACTTAATATTTTAAACAATAAGTATGCATTACTTTTTTGGGAGATAATGATAACTATTTTTTTTTCTTGAGACAGAGTTTTTGTTGCTTTTGGTAGAGTGCTATGGCATCATAGCTCACAGCAATCTCAAACTCTTTGGCTCAAGGGATTCTCTTGCCTCAGCCTTGTGAGTAGCTGGGACTGCAGGCACCCTACATTATGCCTGGATATTTTTAGAGATGGGGGTCTTGCTTTTGCTCAGGCTGATCTTGAACTCCTGGGCTTAAGCAATCCACCTGCCTCAGCTTCCCAGAGTTCTAGGATTATAGGTGTGAGCCACTGTGGTTGCCCTTTTAACTATTGTTTTTTAAAAGTCTATTATTGTGTCTAGAAAAACAAGTACCAAATAAATACTAGTTTCTTCTCATCTCATTCTCAATCCTGCTTCCCAAGATTCTTAAAGTCCATGCTACATTTTCCTCACAAATACATACTTTTTAATTTTTGTAAACTTCAGTGACCCATCTATGTCTATTGTAGCGTATAGCTAAGATAGAAAATCAACCTAAGATTCACTGATACATGAAAGGACAAAGAAAATATAATATATATACACGATAGCATCACAGTCAGCCTTAAAAAAGGAACTTCTATAACTTACGACAACATAGGTGAACCTGGAGAACATTAGTTAAATGAAATCTCCCAGGCACTGAAAGATACACTACATGATCTCACTAATATTTGGTATCTTAAAAACAAAATCAAACTTATACAAGTGCATAGATTGGTGGTTACCAGGGCCATGGCAGGGGAAGACTTGGGGAGACATTGATCAAAGGATACAAAATTCCAGTTAAGCAGGAGGAATATGTCTGAGAGCTCCATTGTACACAACACCATGACTATAGTTGATAACACAGTATTGTATTTAGAAAATCTCCGAAAAAGCAAATTTTGAGTGTTTTAACCACTAAAAAATATTAAGCATGTGAGACAATGCATATGTTAACTAGTGGGATTGAACCTTCCAAAAATGAAATATGTACACATATTTCAAAACATCAGGTTGTACACAGTAAATATATACATGTAGCATTTTTATTTGGCAATTAAAAAAAATAGCTTCTTGGTTATGTGGGCTAAATGTGACATTTCGAATGTGTGTATACACTACGTAAAGGTTTTGAGCAGAGCCCCTACAGAATAAAAATATTTTACTACTATCTTTTTTCTTATTAATAATAACATTAAAATAGCATCTGGAGTAAAACTGAAACTGGTAATTTAATTCCTAAACCCTGGGAAAAAATGTGCTTTCTTTCCGTTTTACTTAGTTGTTTCTATGAGGTTATGGCCTTAAAATTCCCTCTTAGAACCTTAGGGGCAGGCATGAGAATGGGCTGAGAGGAAACTAACATTCATTTGGTACCTGTTTTCCTAGGAGCCATACGAAGGAAATTTTAAAAACAACCTCCATTTTCCCTAAGCCATTTTGTAAACTTCTGGCTGGTCACAGACTCTTTACTTTCTACTTGATGTGAAGTTTTGGAGTCCTTGAAGTCTCTGTCTAGTTCTGTCTTTTCTAAGTGATTAAAATGAGTAATAATTAAAAGAGAATGGCCAAGGGTATAAAGAGGGGTGTCAGCTTGACTGGTGGTCATGATTAGAATGGAATATTTGTGTCTGTTTTCTTTACTCTGTGGCTTTCCTCTTCTTAAATCATCAAAGGCACATTTTTTTTTTCTGTCTAGCTCATTACATTTCTTCCTCACTACATAAAATTGCTGAATCTGTAAAACCGTATTAGCATCAAGCAATACCTCATATAATATAAAAACGATGGAGCTCAGGGCCAAATCGGACCTTAGTATTTTCTGTCTTCATTTTGACAAACATGGTGTCTGTTTTCAGTTTAGAACCAGCCTCTACACGAGGAAGTTGGTGTGTGTGCATGTGAAAAGGGAGCCCGTCAATATCTTTCCCTGGTTGGCTGGTGGCCTTAATAAAATTTGTGATTGTCTACTCTGAAAAAATGAACATTTGAGACAAATGAAGTCATTGAGCCATCAGTCCAATGTGCAGGGATGCTGTGGCCTTGAATACCACGGTCACATTCCATGTGAGTGGCTTCTGAGTACTTACTCTGATATTATTGAAAAGGCTGCATTTTACCAGGTCTGATTTGCAAAGTGAAATAATCAACATATTCTTCTATTAATAATTTCATATGTGCCTGAGATGATAATAATGACTAATGCGAATTTGGGAGTGTGCAAGACATGTGGAACATTCCGTGGTTTGGTAGTCAGCGTCTGGGACGGCCTTTCATGATCCTCACCTCCTGTTGTTCTTTTCCCTGCATGAACCTCCCCTCATTGCAAAGGGCTACGCAATAGAATGCTGTGGAGGGAGGATGTAGGGTTCCCAGGCTGGGTTATCCTATGTCAAAGGCAGTCCTTTTTTCACTTTGCTCTCTTGGATCAGTTGTTCTGGGGGAATCAGCTGCCATGTTGTAAGGATGCTCAAGCAGCTATATGAAGAGGCCCTGAGGAGGAAGGGGCTGGCCTTCTTCTACCCAACTTGCCAGCTGTGTAAGTCACCTGGGAAGTGCATCCATCAGACCCTACAAAGTCTTATAAATACTGTGGCCTTGTTTAACATCTTGACTGCAGCCTCATGGGAGAGTCTAACCCAGAACCACCCAGCTAAGTCACTCCTAAATTTCTGATCTATAGACCATGCAAGAGATAGATGTTTATTGTTACTTTAATCCACTATGTTTTGGGGTCACTTTATGTGGAGCGATAGATAACTGATACACATGGAAACCCTTGAAGACCTTGCATGACAGAGTTTTGAGTTTGTCACTCTCTGGTATTTATCAGAATATCATAAAGAATCTTTTTTTGGTTTAGAAAGACATATCTTTCTACAGTGTATATTATAAGAATGCGTCATAATTTATGTAAAATATGCTAATATGAATGTTGTACAGTAGTCTGATCAGTGGGGACATTGGACTTCAACTTCCTATTTACAGGGACATTTTTGAACATGTGCGTGTTAATACTTATGGTAGAAAGGACACAGAGAGACAGACGCAGATTATACATTCAGCAACGTGAATGTATAATCGGTTTTGCTGCTCTGACTTGGATTTACCTAAGGTTAATTGATTATCTCCCTGTGCATACTGACCAATTTTGTACCTAGGTCGTAGTGGGTAATCTCCATGCTAGGGGCTCAACCCAATCACACTAATACCCGTTTTTGTACCAAATACAGGGGGTACCAAAAAATGTATACACATTTTAAGAAAGAGAAAAACTGTATTAAATTTGTAATACCCAAGTCACATTTGACTTCTGCAATTGTAAGAGGTGCTCAATGTGACTTGTATTCATCTTTTGTTATTGGTATATAGAGAGTATTACAATCTTAATGCAGTTTTTTCTTTCTTAAAATGTGTATACATATTTTTGCACCCTTTGTATTTTGTGCATAATGCCCCCTTTATGATCCTGAAATGAGCTTAAATCAAGAATGTAACCCAGATAATACCCAACTTCAAAACAATCACTGTATTGTTCCAACTGTCACATAAAGTAGAAATAAAAGGACAATAATTGTAATAACATAATATGTATTTCAAAAGGTATTACAACATCATAATATAGAACAATACAAGTTAGATGCTTGTTTTTATCTGTAAATTCTAAAAATACCACTGTGGATTTCACAACTACAGATGCAGACTGATTCAGACACTGTATTTCAAACATAAATATGATCTCCACTGTCATAATAGAAGCAAGTGATTTTCTGAAATGATGGTTAACTCTTATAAAACAAAAATGAATGTCTCTTAATTTATGAATTAACTGCATCCTAGAAAATTCAGGTTTAATCAATATTTTGAAAATATACTTTGTGAATTATACTTGTGTGAAAAAAGGAATGAGAGGGAAAAATCTGCAAGACTAGGGTCCCCTCTATCACAACTTCCAAGTTACCACTCTGTACAGACCTGTGTCTTTTATTGTCTTTGTAAGCTATCAGTTGTAGAAAACGTATACTATTGTAAGTTACTCTTGTCCATGGAAATGCAAAGGATTTGCAACAGGTGGATTAGAATTGATTATCTCCCTGTGCATACTGACCAATTTTGTAGCAACTTGTACATTTATATCCTCATTTCTGATTGCTGATTTTGTGTTATTTAAATTCTCTTTCAAACTGGTCATGATATCTTATTAATTAGGTTGTTAAATATAACCTTTGTCACATATTCATCTTGCATGAGAGTCATTATCTTTTACTTATTAAAAAAGTTTTATTTTAATGGGAGTTAAGATCTAGGCTTAGAAGTTTGTGGATTTGATTTTCACAAATCAAATATCTGGCAACACACATAAAGGTCTTGTTGGAATGAACTCTTTGCTGTGTAGTCCTTGCTGCATATAGCAGAATTAACTCTTCCAACTGTTTATCAGCAGTGGCCCCCATTATTATAGCAACCCCAAAATGCCCTCCCCACCCCCCACCAATTTGCAAAATGTATACGTCTCATAGACCAGTACCACCCCCACTGAGAATTGCTGCTGGCAGTGTTGAACTTCACCTGTCCCTGAAGGTAGCTGCAGTGAAGAACCAGCTCTCCTATTCAAACACATTTGTTTCCTGAAATCCTCCTGAAATCCTCTCTCCCGTTTTTTATTCTGGGAAGAAAAGGGCTAACTGCAAAGAACCACCTTTCCTCAAATGGCTTAGTTAAGACTTGTTCACTCTCTTTCGTGACTCCTGTAGACTCAGGGATCCCTCCCTCGTTTACCTGCCTCTATAAAACCCAGGACTTTGAGATGTTTATATTTAATCAACATCCTTGTGAAGGAAAAATGCAAGTTTCCTACCACACGGAGAGAAACACTGGGCTATGCTAGCGTGGAGTACTCCACAGAATTGTTACAAAATAGATCAAACAGGGCCCGGCGCCTTGGCTCACACCTGTAATCCTAGCACTCTGGGAGGCCAAGGTGGGTGGATTCCTGAGCTTACAGGTTTGAGATCAGCTTAAGTTAAGAGTGAGACCTGATCTCTAAAAAATAGCCCAGGGTTGTGGCTGGGCGCCTGTAGCCCCAGCTACTTGGGAGGCTGAGGGAAGAGAATCACTTGAGCCCAAGAGTCTGAGGTTGCTGTGAGCCTGTGCCAGGAACATATGCTCCCTGAGGGCAGAGCCTCCGTCTATACCTTGGCATCCCCTTGCATAGAGTGCTTGGCAGTGTGTCCAAGAAGGATTTGTGTTTGATGTGTGAATGAAAGCTCACATTCTGGGGTCAGTTGGTGGTGGTCGGTCGCTGGTGTGTGTCAAGCTTCTAGAACAGGCAGAGAAGCCTGTTGTGAATAGACTAGGGGGTGGGGCATGTACACGCATACCTGGAATGAAATGAGTTCTCTTCAGATTGCATTTCTGATGTCTCAAATAAGTTAATGTAGTTTTGTTTGTGTCAGGAAAAACTATGAAAGACTTTGAAATGGGTTTTAAAGATTACTGGGCATTTGCCAATAGAATGCTGAACATCACCTGGCAGGCCTGTGGGGTGATTTAATTTTGGAGGATTTTGTGCTTTTCATTGTCTCGGACTGAGCTATTTTTATAACTGAATAAACCATAGAAAAATAATGGTAATGCAAATAATTTTAGTCCATAGAGATGCAAGTGACTTTTGTCTGATGGAGGTGCCATTAATTTTCCTTCTGTGGAAGAGATGATTCCCAACATTACATTTTATTGCCAGGTAGATTTTGACCAGTTTTGCATCCATTTGTGAATTTGTGTCACCATTCTTGATTGCTTATGTCAGGAGTTGCCAAACTTTTTCTGAAAAGGGCCAAATAGTAAATATTGAGGCCGTAGAGGCCAGACGGTCTTTATCACAACTATTCAAATTTGCTGTCATGGCTCTGAAGTAGTCACTGACTGTATGAAAATGAGTGTGCACGGCTGTGCGCCCATCAAACCTTACTTGTGGGCAATGACGTTGAATCAAATATAATTTTCACATGTCACTAAATGTTGTAATTCTTTTGATTTTTGCAACCATTTAGAAACAAAAAAACATCTTTCGCTTGCAGAATGTACAAAAACAAATGTGAGGCTGGATTTTGCCCACAGAACTACAGCATGGCGATCTCTGGCTCATTCTTGGTCTGTTCTCTGAATTCTCCTTTTTGACCCAATAATAACATCTAATTGTTTTCCTCATTAACTAATGAGTTAAATTAAATCTTCAACATATGTTGATTTTATATTTGAATGAGAGTCATGATTTTATCCCTTAAAAAATTATTGCTTAGCATTTGCCAAAGGCAGTTAATAGAATTCAGCTGAGGTATTTGGAGACCGTGAATCCAAAGGCTGAGAGATTATTTGGCCTGGGTGAATGTTAGAATCCTGGGGAGTTTCCATAACTTCATCAATACTTGGGCCTTTCTGCAAAGAAATTGAAATAGGACCTCAAGAGAGGAGCCCCTGAATGGGTATATTTGAGAAACTTTCTAGGTAATTCTAATGTGTAGCCAACATTGAAAATGAGTAAATTTCAGAAAGTGGTATTTAAAAAAAATTTCTTGGTATATCAAAGGCAAGCTGTTACTTTAAGATATAAAACATACAATAAATAGTAGCTAGGACTCCGGTGATATTATTAATAATGTGTGTAATATTCTTTTAGTTTGAAGCATAATAGAGCCAATTATGTGAAAAAAGATTATAAATTGCTTCAATTAGTCTCTTCTCAAAGTTTTTCTAATTGCTAGGAACTTGGCAAATTAAGATTGCTGCTAAAGACTTTAGCAGACATTGTATTTATTTTAACTGTATTTCATTCCATAAAGAATCCAAGGTAAACTAAAGACCTGGCCGTGTTAATGAAAAACTGTGAGGTGTTACGGTTTTCTATCTTTTGAGTGTTTTTAGTTTTTTGGATTGGAAAACTTGGAGTCTTCTTCTAGTGGGAACTCTAAATTCTTCAAATCTCTAGGCTGTGAGTGACTTCATGCTTTACTAAATGGGAGGGTTTACCTACAAATTACCAAGTAATTTTGCAAAGGAATAATATATTATATCTTACAAAGTTCTTCCATATATTTTATTCGCTATGATAAATGGTTTTAATAAATATTATAAAAGATATTTACATTGCATACAAATTTGTAATTTATCTTGTACAACCAACCAGAACTTTTCTCCTCATTTGACTCATCAGTTACTTAAATACTCAATTCATGCAGCTCCCTTTGGCTTTGGTTCTTCCTCCTCTACTTCTGTCTGGTCCCATTTCCCCAACTTTCTTATATTCACGTGCACTGCAGCGTTGCTGGGTCAGGGAGTCTTTTAAGATTATGCATTTTTTGTGCTTTCTCCGTCTTTTCTTTGAATAACTCCTGGTATACTCTTTAGTTGCTGAAATATTTTGCTATTGTTTTCTTTTCTGTATGTTCATTCTTTATTTCATGTATAGCCATTAACACGCTTCTGAGAAAGGCAAGGTGGGTATTGTCACTCATTTACAGGCGAAGCACCTGAGGCTCCGAAAAATTAAAAGCCTGCTCAAAATTAACTTATGACAGAATAAGCACGAAAGTTCAGTTTTCTTTAAGTATCTATTTTCTTTCCATGGAACGTGCCAAAGCTATTTTGTTCTTTGCCAGAACTTCATTCATTCATTCACATAGCATTCTTGTTTTTTTTTTTTTTTGAGATAGTCTCAATCACCTTCTGTAGAGTGCTGTGGCATCATCGTTCACAGCAACCTCAAACCCTAGGTGCCCACCACAATGTCCAGCTGTTTTCTAGAGATGGGGTCTTGCTCTTGTTCAGTCCAGTCTTGAACTTGTGAGCTCAAGCAATACACTTCCCTCGGCCTCTCAGAGTGCTAGGATTACAGGTGTGAGCCACCATGCCTGGCCTATATATGCATTCTATATTTATTCAACAGAAATTATTGAATATTTACCATCTTCCAGGTATTTTCAAGGCTCTGTGGCAACAGCAATGAACCTTCCCTTCTGCAGGTGCATACAGTGGGTGAAAATACTGCAGTAACTGCAATGTACTGAGCACCATGTGTGTATGTTATCATACCTAAGGATCTTTGTAAGGTGTTATCACCTCCACCATGCACGTAAAGAAACAGAGGCACAGAAAGATTAATACAGTCTTAGTATGTCATAGAATATCAATGATGAGGTCCTTAGTAAGGCTGACATTGAGGCAATGTACCCACGGCTTCAAAGAACCACTGGAAGCTTTGCAAGGTGCTAGAGCTAATACCCATTGTGGAGAGTTGGATGGAAAAGGGCAGGGACATCCCATGACATGGTACCTTTGAACCTTCGTCAATTCATGCTCCTTATGGTGCAGAACAATGCTCTGCCCATCAGGGCACAGGGGTGTACTGACATGTCATACAAGACACAAGCTCAGCCTTTTACTTTTCAATCATGAATCTTTAAGTCACTTAAATCCTATTTTCCAGGTGGTATAACTATTTCCAAATGTTAGGAAAGGCAAGTGTATCCCCTGACATTTTGGTTGGGGAGAATCAGAACCCCCTTTTACAATGAAAACATAGGCTGTAGAAGTTCTGAGTTAGGGAAAATCACAGCAGGGTATTTTAACAATAGTGATCCTGACAACTTAGCAAAGGCTTGTTTTTTATTCTTCATAAAATTTCACAACAAAAGAGTAATTATGCTTATTAGCCATAAGCTTTTTCTCACAAGAGTAGCTCACCCTGTTAAACCCCTGGCCTCATTGAGGCCGATGTTGGAATTAATGAGCCAATTGGAGAGATTGAGACTGAAGAGGTAGGCTGCTTGTGATGGGACGGAGCACCCTGAATGAAGATGAGATTGGGCACCGGATTCCACATGGTGCTGGGGGATGAGCCTCTCTCCTTCCCACCCTAAGGGCAGGTCTTGCCAACTACGCCTAATATGCTTCAAGCAAGATTGTTTCAGACACAACCACACACTAAATGTTTAAAAAGACATGCCACAGAATGTACCAATTTGAAGGAGACATTGCATTCATGAATTCTAAAAAGAGGACAAAAATTATTAAATATGCATACAAGATAATCCACCCTGATGCAATAGACATTAAAATTTATGAAACAGTTTTTTTTGAGACAGAATCTCACTTTGTCACTCTGGGTATAATGCCGTGATGTCATAGTTTATAGCAACCTCAAAATCTTGGATTCAAGTGGTCCTTTTGCTTCAGCCTCTTGAGTAGCTGGGACTACAGGTGCCTGCCATGATGCCTGACTAGTTTTTTTTTTTTTTTAGCACAGACAGGTCTCACTTTTGCTCAGGCTGGTCTCATCTCAAACTCTTGAGCTCAGGCAATTCCTCCACTCTGCCTCTCAGAATGCTGGGATTACAGGAGTGAGCCACCACGCCTGGCCTGAAAAATTTTTCTAAAAAAATTAGAGTATGAGGTTTATAGGTCTATTAGGATGAGAAAACAGTAAATTTGAAGGCACAGACATGGGAGAGAGCAGGATATATCTTATCCAGGGGCTAAAAATCAACATGGCTTGGACATGGCTGGATGTGAGTGGGGTGAGAGGAGCCTGGGAATGTCTAGGTTTCTGGCTTGGTCACTGTCACTGATGGTGGCTGTATTCATCCAGACAGAAGACAGAGGGGGAGAAGCCTCAGTGTTGCTGATTTATAATCTGACAGAAGAAGACAAGCTGTCCAGTGTACCTTATGGGACAGTTTAGAAATTAGTTAATTAAATGAAAAGGCAGGAAAGAGCTTTAAAAAAGTTAAAGCCTGAATAAAATTATAGTTACAGCTATTATTGTGAGGTGGTGATTCTCTGAGTCCCCCCTCCCCAAATCAGAATCCCACGTGAGATTTCTGGGAATGCAAATGTGCCCCAGATCTACTGAATCTGCAAAGCTGGGTTTAGGGCTCTGTGATCAGCATTTTAGGAAGCTGTCCAGGAGATTCTGGAAGTTTTTGAGCACTGGAAGGGGAAGGTTTCCATGATTCGTTATGGGAGAATTTAGGGTGAAGTGCTATGATGCAGCCCCAGCTCTGCCCTGCCCTTGAGGAGGCTGAAAACAACATTTCCCTTCTGCCCTCAGGCCTGCTGGTTCCTCTTCATCCACAGCTTCCTTTTCCTTATATTTTGCTGGTGAAGATGTGGATTAAGAGGAGCTACACAAATACTTGTGTCTAATGCCAAAATCTAATAACATCTACAAAGGGGGAACTCTGCTTTGTTAACTAGTTTAATTAAAGGCAAGGAAATTCAACTTTAGGCAGAAGCTTTGAACTCTTGACAAGTAAGAAACACACAAGATGATCACATGGAGGTTCCTTCAGAAATGTTCTGCCCTTGACATTTAAAATTCAAGTGCAATGTCCTTGGTGAGTGCCATTTGGGAAAAAGAAATGACTTTTTCTGCTGCTTATCAAAAGAAGTTATTAGAAAGCAAATATTAAACCATGTTAAAAAGCATATTTGAATTTCCAGGTTGTTGTCAGTCTAAGCTGGGCAACATCATTTTCGGCGACATCTTAATGGAATATAAATCTCTTATTAGGAAGAGAACTGGTATAATAGTTTCTAGTGACTTTTGAAAAGTTATAGTCATAGAAGATGTATCTGAGCCACTTAAAATAATCATTTCTTGCCTCAAAGCATTTTGTAAGTAGATTCTGTAAATACATAATTTGAAGATGTTACTACAGTACGTTGCGTTCCATCAGCCAGAGGGAATTGTTATGTACAAAGAAGGGAAGAATTTGAGAGACTGGTTCTAAATTTCTGTTCTTAAAAGATAGTTTAGAAACATTACCTTTTGGGGGGATACTTAATGGTTCCACTTGGAGCTATTTCAAACTCAAATCTCTAAGTATCACTTGTCTCTAAGTGATCTTGGAAAGGCACTTGCGCTGCCTGGCATGCAGTAGACACCTGATGAACTTCATGTCTTGGTATTTGACAACTGTACTTGAAATATGGTATTTATTCTGCTATAATTTTACAGAAGATTTTAAATAATTATTAAGGGAAATAAATTAAAAAATCATTGCCTAATCATATATTAAAATTAAGTCATAAAAATATTCAGCTCTACAGGACATATTGTAGGGTGAAGGTTGTGGTGAGTGGGAGAATTTACAGCATCTTGAAGACTGAATGTAGAGGGAATTTGAACAATAAGAAGGACATTTGAATAATTCAGGCAACAGATTGTTATTTACTATCTGAATAAAGAAAATATGTTCCAACTCTCTGTACCCATAGTGAAGAATGCCAAATGATAAATACCTTTCTAAGCAATTCACCTCTGTCCACTTTGAACTTAACATGTTAACTATGGTTTTGATATAAAATATTACATTGAGGAGGTTCACGTTTTGCATCTGTGACTCTGCGTCAACCATAACACTTTACAGTCCTGAGTCTCACCAAAGGATAGATGGGAGCCATCTCCATATTTAAAATCAAGGGACATCGTGGTTATCATTAACATCTGTCCATCTTCTATCACCCATCCCTCCATCTATTTCTCCATTCATCTAGAGCATGTTCCCGGGGCAGAGGAAAACAAGAATATGGATAGCAGTTAGTACAAAGAGATTGAGTGAAATTGCTTCAATTCAAGGACAGCTAAAATGGATCATTGCATCAAGAAGATATCAGCACTAATTGGAAAGTATCACGAGTGATTATGCTGTTTAGTACTTTATTGAAACTGATAGGTTCGGGTACACAAGGAAATATTTCCCTGGTGTGCCTGAATCTACCAGTTTCGGTAAAATACTAAGCATCATAATGAATAAGGAATTTGATAGCAACCTTGGAATTACTTAATACATAAGGAGAGAACCTCCTGCTTTTAATTAAGTACAAGTAATAAAGGGACAGTTTTGAAATACAATGACCTATATATTTGTGGGTCCCATCATATTAGAAATCGGATAACTAGATAGGAAGCGCTCTCAGTTGATGGTGGCTGAGCAATGTTTAATGATGTTACTGTAAGTGCCACCTTGCTTGCTACTGAAAAATGGGACCCCTTATTTGGGCTCTGAGTTGAACCTAGGCCTATTTAGTAAGTCCTTGCCTTTCCTCACTCTGCTTTGTTTTAGGAAGGTAGAAATATGCCGACCCTTGTAGGCTGCATTTCAAAGGGCTCTATTTAGTGTGGTTTATGGCTGAACTTGGCCAATGCAGGGCCCTGGTGGGCAATGACTCCTCTTCCTTCTGTGTATCAAGTGGCTGTACCAGCAACAAGTCTTTCTTTTCTGTAGCCCTGGCTTCCATGGGTAGGCAACCCAGGCTACCAGCTCTCTTCAGGTGAGCTGGATCCTACATTCTAATTACACCAACTCCTCCTTTGTCTTTGAAACTCAAGGGGAGTAAAAGAGCCCTGCTTTTCCTAAATTCTCTTTTCCTTTTGACTTCTGGCTTTTTCTACATTTGAGTATCAAGTTCCCTATATTAAATTCCTTGTTTCAAAAATCAACACACAAAGATTAGTAGTGTGTCTATACACTAAGACTCTCCAAAGAAGAGATCAAGAAAACAATTTTATTTAAATAGCTACAAAAGAAAGACTTAGGAATAAATTTAACCAAGGAGTTGAAAGACCTATACACTGAAAACTATGACACATACGTGGATGAAAGACATTGAAGACACAAAGAATTGGAAGCATACTCCATGTTCATGGATTGGAAGAATAATATTAAAATGCCTCTACTACCCAAGATGATCTATAGATTTAATGCAATCCTTATCAAAATCCCAATGACATTTTTTTTCATGGAAATAAGATAGAAAACACTTAAACTTTGTATAAAGCCACAAAATACTCCAAATAGCCAAAGCAATCTTAAGCAAAAAGAATAAAACTATAGGCATCACACTATCTGATTTCAAAGCTGCTACAAAGCTATAATAATCAAAACAGAATGGTGTTATCATAAAAGCAGTACATAGAACAAATGAACAAATTGCTCAGCCAGCATCAGCAGGCTCTTCCTATCTAGTTACCCCATTTACAATATGATGGGACCCACAAATGCACAGGTCATTGTACTTCAAAACTGTCCCTGGACAAATTCCCATAGATTTGGAGGCGAGGCCACCAAAGGCTGAAGATAACTTATTGCAGGTCATGCATTTGGGAAGAAAATTTAAAACTGGGAAAACAACTTTAGAAAAGAATGATGCTTGGAATGTAACTTGTCCTCGTCAAGCAAAGTAGTTATCAATAATGAAGACTAAAAGACTCCATTACAGGGATATTGCTATACATTGCAGAGAATGCCGAATTGAATCTCTTGGCCAGCCAGAGTTTCATGTTAACAACGAGGAAGTACAATGAGACTCCCCAAGGGAGAAATGAACTGAGAAATGTATTAGTTGGTGCATGAAGGCTGCAAAGTTAAAAATAGATACAAATAAAGCAAGGACAAACCAATGAAACTTTAGATGATTTGAACGTACTGGAGAGTTTCATACCATTCATAGATAATGAAACAATGGATAAAATTGATCCACATATGACCCTTTTAATGTATAATGACGTCACAGGAAAGTTTTTTCACAGTCATTTATTTTCTTTTGCTTTTAGCCTGGAATTAAGGACTCTCACAGAGAGGGCCATGCCAAGCAGGAGGTTCCATTCCTGCAGTGAGTCTGAAGGCAGCCAAGGCGAGGTGTCACAGTACTAGTTTCCTACTTTTCTTTGGTGATGCCTAAATTCTCCTTTGTCTGAGTAAGAAAAAGACCTCATTGGGAGGGATATTCAGTGAAAAGATTCACCTGGGCTGAAATTCAGCCGGGGCTTCCCATGAGTCTTCACTCTTTGCCATTGCCTGGGAGGAGAGGGAGGATCTTTTGACTCTTAGTCAGATGCTATAAGTCTTGTTGCTTAAGTGTTCTCAGTCTCATTTTCATGGGAAGCCACTCAAAATATTTTGGCTGAGAACAATGTGGAAATTATAGGCAAAACTTATTGGAAGGTCAGAAGATTATAGGTACGTTGCACTGTAGCACACCAGCTTTGGCCAACTTAAAAGATGAGCCTGCTTCTTTTAATTGGGTCTGTTTTTCTCCTTTCCTGGAGCTAATAGGCCCTGTCCCAACCCAGGTCCGTGATGAAATGCTACTCTTTTAAATCAGCTCTTTCGGGAAAGTACCCAAGTAGCAGCCCCAGCTTCCCTTCCAGGAAGCTTCTGTCCTCAGCACCGATGTGTCCACCTGTCTGGTGTCCTGCTTAGGTACCATTCACTACTGGTCTATTTCCAAGATCTTTGGCTCATCTTTGTCTGCCCTCCACATCCTGTGATTGAAACGAATGTTGCTCACCTTTAAAAGGGCCTTTGGGCTACCTCAGTTTTGTTCTTTCTGTCTCACTTTCCTTGCTCTGGCCTTCGTCCTCCTCCATGCCACTCCATTCTCTCAGCAGTAGCATTTCTTGCATTGTTTTGTGAATATCATATATCATGTACAACCACCTCTTTCTAAATTTAACATTCATAAGGCGCTTAAAACAAAAAGGGCTGCATGTAATTTGCTTTGTACCTTTGAGACACTTTGGCTTTCAAAATAAAAAAAATTACTGAAAGATCATTCATGAATGTCACAGATACACAGTCTGACTAACATTATTGCAAACTGTCATGCAAAGCTGCCGAATCAATGGGAAATTTGCCATCCCAAATGAAGAATGAAGATTGGTTTCAGGATCTAAAGAGATACGTTTTCTTATACATATGCACATATTGTGTTCTCACCACACACACAAAACAGGTAACTAAGTGAGGAGACAGGATGTTAATTAGCTTGACTGTAGTAATCAGTTTGCTATGTATATGAATACATTATGTTGTTTAGCTTAAACATTCATAATTTTTATAACCCCCCCAAAACAATAGACATGTGCTCATTCAAACAAACAAACAAACAGAAATGCAAGTAGGCATATTCATTTACTTCCATTTACCTCTCTTTAATTTGTTCCATCCCTATCAGTGAAGTTTGGCAAGCTTTGGAAATGCTAACTTAGGATGATATGCCATAAGTATGTTATTAAAATTCTGTGGATTAGCACTTGTTTCAAATAGCATAAAACTCTTGCTAAAATACATGATCTGGAAAAGACTGTACTTAACCTGATAATACAGAGAACTTGCCAACTAGCAATGGAGAATTGTTATGATTCTATCTTACTCATTGACAAGGAAGAAAATTAGAGGAAGAAGAAACTAAAAATCCTCTTATCTATTGGTTAACTCAGTGGCCAAAATGTGTTGAATTTTCTCTGAGATTAATGAGATCCATTTAAAGATAAAAATATCATTTCCTGAATTTTCTACATTTACGGTCAGATGTGACCTGTTACTTTGGTAAGTGCATGACAATTCCAGAAGGTTGCTTAGTTGCCCTTTCTAAAAACTGACAACTGCATGCAATTTATAATCTTCTGACACATTTACAAATGCAATTTCACTTTTTAAAAAAATTAAAAACTGAAGGAAACTATTCAAGGGAGTTTGTATCCATGCCTCCCACTCCATTTTTAAATGCTCTGGTTATTTGTATCTTAGGACTGCTAAGATGTCACTTTCCCTCAATGCAAGAGCTGCTTATTTGATTAAAATGCTGATATATGTGACCAGCCAGGCAAAGAAGAAAATCAACTATCCGAATGGAGAAAGAAGAGGTCAAACTATTGCTCTTTGCTGATAATATGATCTTACATCTAGAAAATCTTACAAATTCAACCTCCTGGAATTGATAAATAATTTCAACAAAGTCTCAGGCTACAAAATAAATGTACACAAAGTAGTAGCTTTCATATACTAAAATCAGTCAAGCTAAGAATCAAATCAACAATGCACTATCTTTCATAGTAGCAACAAAGAAAATAAAATACCTAGGAATATACTTAACAAAGGAGGTGAAAGACTTTTATAAAGAGAACTATGAAACACTGAGGAAAGAACTTGTAGAAGATGTAAACAGATGGAAAAATACACCATGCTCATGGATTGGCAGAATCAACATTGTTATGATGGCTATACTACCCAAAGTGATTTACAGATTCAATGCAATCCCCACAAAAGTACCAATGCCATTTTTTTACAGACCTAAAAAAACAATTCTATGCTTTGTGAGGAACCAAAAGAGTTCCCAAATAGCTAATTTTGTTAGCTGTTCTTATGTAATAAGAACAAAGTGGGAGGCATCACTTTACCAGACTTCAAGCTATACTACAAGGCTATGGAAAACAAAACAGCATGGGACTGGCACAAAAACAGAGACATAGGCCTGTGAGACAGGTCAGAGAATCCAGAGGTGAAACCACCTCATATTTCCATCTGATTTTTGACAATGCAGATAAAAGCATACACAGGGGAAAAGGATCCCTGCTCAAAAAATGGTTCTGGGAAAACTGGATTAGCCACATGGAAAAGACTGAAACAGGATCCAGACCTCTCACCAATCACAAAAAGTAGCTCATGATGATAGTATAACAATTCTGTATGAAAATGTTGGTAAACTCTTACAGGTACTGGCCTAGGGAAAGAATTTATTTAGATCTCAAAACCAATCACAACAACAACAAAAAATAAACAAATGGAACCCAGTCAAATCGAAAGCTTTCTGCACAGCCAAAGACAAAATCAATGGAGTAAAAAAAACAACCTACAGAGTGGGAGAAGATGCTCGCATGCTGTACATCTGATAAAGGACTGATGACCAGAATCTATAAGGAACTCAAATCAGCAAGGGAAAGCAAACAACCTCATTAAAAAGTGGGCAAAAGACACGAATGGAAACTTTTCAGTGAAGATAGGCTAACGGCCACCAAATGCATGAAAAACTACTCAACATCTCTACTTATGAGGGGAATGCAAATCAAATCACTGTAAGATATCACCTAACTCCAGTAAGAATGGCTCTTATCAAAAAGTTTCTAAATAACAAGTGCTGGCATGGAAGCAGAGAGAAAGGAACACTTATCCACAGTTGGTGGGACTGATCACTAGTACAACCTCTATGGAAAGTACTATGGAGATGCCTCAAAGAACTGGAAGTAGACCCACCCTTTGATCCAGCAGTCCTACTACTAGGTATTTACCCAATGGAAAAAAAGACATTTAATAAAAGATACTTGTATCTGAATGTCTATATCAGCACAATTCTCAAAGATGTGGGAACAACCCAAGTGCCCATCAATACTTGACTGCATTGATGTGGTGTATGTGTACCATGGAGTATGAGTCAGCCATAAGAAACGGTGATCTAGTATCTTTTGTAACAACCCGGATGGAATGGGAGACCACTCTTCTAAGTGAAGTATCTCCAGAATGGAGAAACAAATGCCACATTTACTCAATACTATATTGGAACTGGTTGATCAATGCTTATGTGCACATATGGAAGTAAAACTCAGTGGAATCAAGTCGGTGGGAGGAGGAAGGAGGGGCTGGGCTAATTCACACCTCATGGGTACAGCGCACACATTCTGGGTGAAGGCACACTTACAACTTTGAGCTGAAATGTATAAAAGCAAATTATATAACCAAAACATGTGTACCTCTGTAAAATTGTGAAATTAAAAAAAATATGGCGAACTAAAAAAGTTGCCGATCATATTGTCTACCTGCACTATGCAATTCTTCATTACCAACCAAGGCGATATTCCTTTCTCACAGTCTCATGTAAGCATGTCTGCTCTTGGTCACACTCTGGCCTCAAATCACTTGCATAATGAGTGCCACCTACTCTTTGTAAAAATTTATAAAGGAAGGGCAGAACCACCTGCCTTCTCACTCTTATTCTGTTACTATCCATGTGGATTAAGATAAGGGAAACTCTGGCAGAAATTCTTATAGCTATAAATACACCATGTCCCAGTGACTTGAGGAGTGAAAAGTTAAGGGATGGAAAACCATGGGACTGCTTAGATGCCACCTCGGCCACCTAACCTACACCAGCCCTCTGCCTCTCTCTTCAACTTTCCTCTGGACAACTTTCTCTCTATTCTCATCTCACTGTTGAGTGCATATTTCCTTTCTTCTATAATGAATTTCTTTTAATCTTATAAATACTTACTACCTATCCCCACTAATGGGCAAGCATACTTTTTCCATTGTGATCAAGAAGTTCCACCAGGCAAACCCACTTTTTCTTTGCAGCAGAAGAATTGTTGATTATTACCTAATTCTGCCTATTCTGGTTCTGGCTTTTCATCTTTTCTGCTGATGTAATGTATAAACTATCCTTTTTTTTTTTTTTTTTTAATCACTATGCTGAGCTTCTTCAAGACAGACTGTGATGTTTTATTTTATGTACCAACGTGGGTCGGCCAGGATACCTAGATATTTGGATAAAATTAGTCTAGATGTTTCTTTGAAGGTACTTTGAAGATGACATTAACATTTAAATCAGTGGACTTTAAGTAAAGCAGGTTACGCTCCATCATGTGGTGGGCCTCATCCAATTAGTCACAGGACTCCGTGGAAAAAAGACTGACTTCCCCAGAGGAAAAGGGAATTCTCCCAGCAGATGGCCTTCTGACCGGAAGGGACACCGTCTGCTATCTCCTCTGCAGATTTTGGATTTGCCTCCATAATCATGTGAGCCAACTGCCTAATATAAACCCATCTCGTTCTTAAGAAAGAGAGAAAGAATTTTGTTCATGGTGTTCCATTAGATTTTCAATTCCAGGTTGGGAAGACATCTGGGTCTCATGTGTAACATAAGGGACCATGGGGTGTCCATGTGCATGGTGACCCAGACTGTTTGACTCATCCTTTCTCTCCTTCTAGCATTATTCAAAATAGTCCCTGGTTCTGTTTGGTTTTATCTTATTAATTTATTTTAATTTAATTTTACTTATTTTATTGTTTGAGACAGAGTCTTGTTCTATAACCCAGGCTGGGATGCAGTGGCATTATCTTGGCTCGCTACAACCTTCAAGCTCCTGAGCTTAAGAAATTCTCCTGCCCCAGCCTCCCAAGTAGTTGGGACTACAGGTATATGTCACCATACCTGGATAATTTTTCTATTTTTGTAGAGATGAGGTCTCACTATATTGGTCAGGCTGGTTTCAAACTCCTGGCCTTGAGTGACCCTCCTGCCTCAGCCTCCCAAAGTGCTAGGATTATAGGTATGAGCCACTATCCCTGGTCTTCTTTTATTCTTTTAAAAATAAAATGCTTCATTTATCTTCTTTCCTCTATTCTGCATCCATACCTACAAAACTTCACAACAAATAGGGGACAAAGACCCCACTGTCTTCCTTCCAAACTGCAGCCAGACTGACTTTCCTAAGCCCCATTTTGTCACTCCCCTCCTTGGCTGAAAACCCAGAACAAACTCCTGTTTCTGACTTCTAAAGCCCTAGTTGATATGTACCCTCCCTCTACATCCTGCTTTGCATTCTTCCCTGAAAGCCACTCCAACTTCTGCAACTTTGCTTGTGAAAACTTGTCTGACTCATGTACAATTTTACAATCTATTTCACATGTGGGTCTTGAATGAAGGAAATAGGAAATTCTTCATTTTGGAAGGTGTCCTCTGTGCTTGCTGAAAAATTATGTTGAAATTTTGTTGTTTTTGTAATTAAGAGTTATCCAACATGAAATTTTAACTTACCCCAAATCTAGGCCTTGGAGACACCACAGACACAGCTAACAGGGCACCATCATCTGAAGATGGGACTGCATCTTTGATAGCTACATGGGGGAAACCCCAGACTGGAGGACTCAAATGCAGAAATTCACTTGTCACAACTCTGGAGACTGGAAATTTCACAGTCCAGTCACCAGCAGCAAACCCAGCTTCTAGAGAGGGCAGCAGTCCTCTAGTTCTGTGGTGCCCAACCCCCAGGCTACAGACCTTGTTGGTTCTTGGCCTGTTAGGACCTGGGCTGCATAGTAGGAGGTGAGTGGGTGGGTGAGTGACGCTTTCTCTGTATTTATAGCTGCTCCCCATGGCTGGCATCACTGCTTGAACTCTACCTCCTGTCAGATCCCCTCTCTACTGTGCATAGAAAAACTGTACTTAGTGCCCCAAATCGGAAGGTTGGGGACTGCTGTTCCAGCTGTATTGTTATATTCCCACACGGTGGTGGTGGGAGAGCAGAGAGAGAGAATCTCTCTCCTGTCTCCTATGAACGCTGTGCTCCCATGACCCAGTCACCTCCCAAGAGCCCCACCTGCAGAGGCCTTCACACTGGGGACTGAGCTTTATCTTCTTTAAGTCTTATAGTAACTTTTTTTTTTTTTTTTGGAGACAGAGTGTTAAGGTGTCACCCTGGGTAGAGTTCCGTGGTGTCACAGCTCACAACAACCTCAAACTCTTGGGCTTAAGCGGTTCTCTTGCCTCAGCCTCCCAAGTAGCTGGGACTACAGGCGCCCGCCCCAACGCCCGGCTATTGTTTGTCGTAGCAGGCCCTGTCTGGGTTCAAGCCTGCCAGCCCCAGGGTATGTGGCTGCTGCCCTAACCACTGTGCAATGCGTGTGGAGCCCAGTAACCTTTTTCTTTTTTTTCCTGAAAACTTCCTCCATTTTCT
Source organism: Otolemur garnettii (assembly GCF_000181295.1). Lineage (NCBI taxonomy): Eukaryota > Metazoa > Chordata > Mammalia > Primates > Galagidae > Otolemur > Otolemur garnettii. The sequence goes on along the minus strand of NW_003852502.1, from coordinate 5,286,223 downwards.
ATGTGTGCTAGCTGAGTGATATGTTTTTAAGTAAGATTTCTTTTAAAATTGTCATAATAGCTTAACTTTGAAATACATTAAAGCGTTTATTCACGCAGAGACGTTCTGCTGGTCGTTAGAGGTGTTTACCAGTGAGGGACGATCAGGGAACAGAGCTGAGCACGTTTGTTCTAACTGTTTGGGGGCCCCGAGTGTGCGGGGACGCGGCCTGAGCCGGCTTCGGGGTGTCTGCGAGGGGCTGCAGAGCTCGGGCTGTGGTGCGCGCCGGGCTCCCAGCCCCGAGCTGCGGTTTCCTGGCGCAGGAAGGAGCCGGCATTTCGGCCAGAGTTAGGACGCTACAAACACAGCTCCCGCAGAGCGTCAGGGGCTAACCCCAAAGTGGAAAGTAGGACAGGCACCCCCAAACTGAAATGAAAAAACCAAATAAAAGTACCCCTCCCCACTGGGTTTTTGAACTGAAACCTGTAAATCAGGATGTGTAGGAGGGGAAAGTTCAAAGCACTGCCAGCTGCTCTCTGATCCCGAGTAATCCCGGGACAGTTTCCGAAAGCAGGTCCCGGGTGGCTGAGCCCTGACCTGACGGCACCTGTAGGATACGCCGCCTCCTCCTGGGTGAGGGCACCGCTACAACAGGGGCCTTCCCGAACAGACCCGAACACTTAACCTAATGCTCTGCACCCTCATATTAATCTGAAATTTAAAACACGTATTGTACATGTTAAAGCAAAAAACAAATAAAAAAATAAAATGTTCAGACAGAGAAACCCTGAGGCCGGAGAACTGTCCGCGTTACCTAGTTTCCTGTACTTATCGGCCTCCGCTTTCCTCTTCTCAGTGAGATTCTGGGCAGATCAATCAACAGCTTTACTCATGATGGACTCACGATGGATACTTAACGATCTTTCTCGCTGCGAGCCCGCAGAGCTGGATGGAGTGATAAAGGTGACCAGGCCACGGACCTGGGAAGGCTGGGCTCTTCTCGGAGGTGCCCACTGGTCCTATTGACTATGCAGAGCCCACGGGAAGGTAGTGTTTGGGCTTTTGAGAGGCGTAGCCAAGACCCGTTCACCAGCCCAGGGCAGAAATTGCAGACCCGTGCGTTCCCACCAACAAGCCTGCAGCCGGCCAGCCTCTCTTGCTGAACGCATGCGTGGCCTCAGAATTCTTCATGGAGGTTTTCTCTCTTAAATACCACTCAAATCAGTTCACTTCTGTCCATTTCCCCTTCTGTCGCTGAAGTCCTAGCTGTTGACATTTCCAGCCAGGATTACTGTTAAGGCTATTCTAATTGATGGCTTCCGTTTGCCCACCTCCCGCCAGTTCTTCACAATGTAGTCAGAAAGAGCTAGTTCAACTCAAATTTGATGCGTCAGGCTTCTGTTGACATCGTAATGGTTCTTAGCAGGACTTACAAAGTCTCCATTTCCAGTGCGTCATCGTTCTCTCTCTAACTTGCTGTGCTCTGGGTCCACTGGCCGTTTTCACTTCCCTCTACGTCCTGTGCCTCTCTCTGCATCAGCCCCTTCCCTCTGCTCCAAACATGCTTTGCTGCTTCTCCTCAGTTCTTATTTTTGCCTTCTTGTCATTCAGATCTCAGTTTAAATGTTATTTCCATAAGAGATTCCATACAATTGATAATAAAAAATAGTTCACTTTTTATCATTTATAAATCGTGTGCCATGTATCCTCTGTATTAGCATAATTTCATTATGTAATATATTTCACTGTTTTTAAAAAATTTTTTGAGATTAGTTGTTAAATATTTACCAGCACACCACTCGTGAGTGTCGGTGGTCACTGGGTTTCCTTACCGGCTTTCTTGGGGTTGCTCTGAAATAAGTTCTTTGTAACTGAATCCTTGTTTTAGAATCTATTTCAAGGGGAACACAAACCGTGATGCTCATGGAGTTCTTTGTTCACCAGTTTATTCCCTGCCCCTTAGAAGCACCATGTAAATATTTGTTGAATGCTTAAATGAATGAGCACAACATTCCAGAGAACCACTGCTAATTCGGGCAGTTCACTGAAGTGCTTTAAACTCTGGCGTCTATGGCACATGGAGAGTTTTGTGGGATCTGTGGTCTACAGTGCTCCTGGAATTCACCTGTGATGGACCAGTTTCCCACCTAAAGGTGTGCAGAAGGGCCGGGCACAGTGGCTCTGGCCTGTAATCCTAGCACTCTGGGAGGTCAAGGTGGGAGGATCCATTGAGCTCAGAAGTTCCAGACCAGCCTAAGCAAGAGTGAGATGCTGTCTCTACTAAAAGTAGAAAAATTAACCGGGTGTTACAGTGGGCAGCTGTAGTCCCAGCTACTTGGGAGGCTGAGGATTGCTTGAGCCCAAGAGTTTGAGGTTCCCGTGAGCCAGGCTGAGTCCACGGCACTCTACTCAGGACAATGGTGAGTCTCTGTCTCAAAAAAAAAAAAAATGGGTGTGCAAGAATCTCCACAGCCCCCCTTGGGGGATCAGTGTGTACTCGTGCCATGTGGGGTGACACTCAAGAGACTTGAAAGGTTCAGAGGAGGAGAAAGAGAAGTCCCCTGAAGGAGGAAGAGGGAGGAAAAATAGTGTTAAGGTGAGAGGAATTTGTCAAGAGTTCCTGGAGATTGCTTGGTGCCCAGCGTCATCTGAGTGACCTGAGTTACCCGTGTTCGTGGGAAGGAGTATCAACATGCCGGGACGGGAGAGAGGCAATTTCTAACCACAAACACCTCAGTGTTTGTCCTTGCAGAAGTGGAAGAATTTCTTTTAGAAACACATGGCCTGTCTTCAGTAAAATATTGGAAAGAGATTAAACAGACCAGACTACTCTGCATAAAGATTAGACAAGAACTTGGGAAGGGAGGTGGGAGCAGCCTGGGAAAGGGTGATCATGAGGAGAATTTTGAGAGCACTGGGCAGCAGGAAGGACCAGTGACACACCTCCAGTAGAGGATGGAAGGGACGTGTTAGGACAGGGATGTCTATACTGAACTTGAGGTTGCTTGCTGGGCGGTGCAACGTGGCTTCCTGCTTCCCTTCCTGCTGCAACCTGAGATTAAGCTGCAGCTACCCAGACATATCCTTTCTCTGAGTGGCCGTGAGGGCCAATTACACACATCTAGACCATTCATCTCTAGAATGGGCAGAGGAGAGAGAAGAGAAGGACTCAGGCAGGAAGAGAAAGTAGTATTCATTCAGCAGAAGGCGGAAAGCCAGAACACAAGTTTTCTTGGGAATTGCCAAAATGTGGGACAGGGCATTGAATTTCCCAAAATGAAACCCTTTAGGACATTAACTTTCCTGACATCTCGACTAAATCTAGAAGTAACAAATTTGAGGGTTTCAAGAACTTTAATTTCCTTTTCATCTTTTCCTGGGCATTGTGAAGATGGTATCTAGGGATGGACATAATTGCAAGTCTCTGATGAATGGCCACCCCTCGCCCTCTCCTAGAGGACATTTTCCCCAGGGGCTTTTCAGAACCTTTTTATAAGCAGTATACTGCTAGGAAAACCTCACCCTCTGGTAAGGAAGAACAGACAAAAATATTGACCACAGTTGCTTAAAGTTCAGCTGACACGTCCTTACAAATCTTTTCATGTCCTACGATTATTTTTTTCATCCTACAGTGGAGCGATTTAAAGAACATTTTTGCCAGGCCTTCCTGATTGAAAGCCAGGAAATGCAAAATTGTTTTTGGCAAGGAGAGTGGCTTATTGCAAATCTCTTTCACTGTATGCCTACATTTCAGAAGTGTGGTAGTTACATCACGTGAGTTGGAACTGTTGTTAAAGCTCTTCAGCACTCTCATTTTGACAAAGTATTTACCAGTAAGGAACATGCTTTACAGGGAGGTTGTCTGTGGAACCACCTTGGAGCTCACACAGGGAAGGGCCACATCCCCTGGGATTTTCCCATCTGAGACTCATAACACAGACAGGTCCAATCAGGATGACAGCAGTGGCAACTAGTTAGGAAACAACCGTTATGTACCCGACTCGGTACTGAGCTCAGGAACTTGTAAAAAAAAAGAATAAGAGCACATGCTTTTACTGCAGAAGTTCAGTCTTGGCGAGGTCCCAGACGTGTATATCAATACTTTCAATAGTACTTGGCAAATGTTTGCCAGAGGCATATATGAGTTTGTGCTATGCTGTCAGTGAACAGATGGGTAATTATGAATTCTTTCCCAAGAAGCAGTTGTGGAAAGCTGCTCAGAGGAGGTGTGAACTGGGACTGAAAGTACAACATGGAGGTCAACATGGAGGCTAGCAGGTGGGGGGAGGTAAGACAGGCACCAGAAAAAGTGACTTGTGTGAAGGCACAAAAGCATGATGAGAGATGACATATTTTGGCGGTGGTGAATGGTGTGACTAGAACCAATCCAGAATATTGCTTCTGGAGCATTGATTTGGCTCTGAGCTTCTTAGTGGACAGATTAAAAGGGAGCTAGATTAATCCCATCAAGTCTGACCTTCATGGACGTATTATAATATACATTCATTCACTCTTTCAATTCATTGAACATGTATTAATTGCCTGTTAATACATGGCATCTGGCTGGGTACTGACACTATGCAATGAGTGAATAGAGACAGACCACACTCCCTGATCTCATAAAACACCAGCAGCTGGGTTTTCTATTGAATTCATTCAATTTAGCTCATTTCACTGATTCCCCTTGTTGGAGTCAAGGCTGGGCTGAGATAAAGAAAAGTTGGCAACGTGCTGGTTATAACATACTGCCTGGATGGGAAATGAAAGACAAATTGATGCCCAACAGTGGCGTGGCCCTGCCTAAAGTTTGATTCTTCATTTAAAATACTGCAAATTACAAAGAAACCTAGCTTACATTTTAAATGGAATGTCTTATAAGTGAAAAGTCTATAACTGGGGAGGGAGAGCAGTAAAGAGCTTTTCTCTTGACAGATCGGATGATGGTTCTAATGAGCTAGAAGAAATGTATTGCCACCTACACACGCCTAAACCCAGCCACACGGCACCACAGAAGACTTTCCATCCTGCAGACTCGATGATATTTCTGAGCAAGAGAGATACAGGTTGTGTAGAAGACAGAAGATTGAGTTCATGGCTCTCATTTTTATGCAATAAGAGTGATTTGAACAGATCCTGCTGCAAAAGAATGGCTCTGCAGAAAAGAACTTAGAATCAACTACTCTAACACACATTAATAATAGAAGCCTGCACGGTTCTGTTCAGCACACCAATTCATTTAGTGTTCTAGGGGCATATTTGGCAAGTCTTTTATCTCAGAGAATTAACTGTTAAATTAAACTGCTTAAGTTGAAAGATTTCTATGAGTGCTTTACTGAGATTTTAATGGCTTGGTGGGCGTTTGGTGACACTAACCTTAAAAATTTCCCAGATAAAATTATCTCAGTAATACCATGGCACCGAACATTAGAGCCCTAATTTTCATTTTACCTGTACATGGGAGAGACCTGGAATTGTTCTGTGAGGGAGGGAAGACTTTGTCTTGTCCAAAGGGCTCTTTTTGCCTTTTTTCCATGTATAAATGGGATGCCATCTTATCAGGAGTGTTTCCTAGTTATGGTCTTGATTTTTTACTCATTTCTATTCTTAGCTGGGCTGATTATGAGAACACATTAATTGGCTCTACAGAATATTTGCACTCTAGGTCCTGCTCAATACTAATCAAAATCTTGGTTATGAGAAATAATTTTTACTTATAGAGTGTTGACTGGAGATTATGCAGCACATTCATCCTTCTAAGGACTCTAAAATCAATCCTTGAATTAAGGCAGACTGTCAGGACCCGGCCCTTCCGAGAGCTGCTGTGATGAACCAGGCTTTGGCATTCATTGCACATTCCCACAGAGGGCCTTAAAGGAAACACCTGACACTAGTTTTACAACGTAGGAAGCTTCATGTAGAAGGACATGGTCTACCATAACCTCCTTATGAAGACTTACCGAGAAATATTTCTCCTAAGCAATAGTGTGCTGTGAGCTTGCAGATCTTAGTTATGTGGCTGGGCTGGGCAGGGTGGCTCACACCTATAATCCTAGCACTTTGGGAGCCTAAAGAGGGAGGATTTCTGGAGGCCTGGAGTTCTAGCCCAGCCTGAGCAATATAGAGAAACCGTGTGTCCACAAACAATAGAAAAATCAGCCTGGTGTGGCGGGGTAACCTGCAGTTCTAGCTACTCCAGAGACTGAGGGGGAAGGATTGTTTGCATGCAGCAGTTTGAGCCTGTGGTGAGCTATGATGAAGCCTGTAGCCTGCCTCCAGCAGGATGCTGTATTATTAAACCACCACCACCAATGATAACACGGGATTGACCTTATTGTCCTCTTTGCACAGCCTGCTGAGAAGCTCAGAGCCAAATCATGAACCACGTAAAGCAAACTTACAGAACTCCATGATATTTTTTATATACAATTTCCCTTACTGTACTATCTGATTAAAAGAATTATTGAGGTAAAACATATAAAATTAACTATTTTACAGCAAATGATTCAGTGGCATTTATTAATTTCATAATGTTGTGCCTTCTCTACCTCTAATTCTAATCCATTTCACCAAAAGAGAGATCTTTGCTTTATTTTCTCTTCCATTTTTCTTTCAATTCTTTAAAATAAAATTTTATGTATTATATCCATATCTCCATGTCCAAAATCTTTCTTATTTCTTTCTTCCATTTCTTCCTTCCTTCCTTTTTTTTTTTTAAATAGAGTCTCACTCTGTTGCCCAGATGGAGTATATTGGTGTGATCCTAGCCCACTGCAGCCTACAAATCTATTTTTTTAATGGGGCAGGATTTTAATAAACAAAATTAAGAATATCGAATTACAAGCCACATCGTAGGAAAGTGAGAAGGGGCAGTCAGGAAATAGGAGAAGAAATACAAAGAGTCATGTTGTGGAAACCAGATGAAGGGGTTTCAAGAAGGGAGCTCTCGACAAGAACTTCGTGCCGGAAACGTCAAGTACAATGAAGATGAAAATGAGGCTGCTAAGTTGATCAGTGAGGAATTGGTCTGTGACTTTTGTGAAAGTCCTGCTCCTGTATCATGTGGTTGGAGGTGAAAACTTGGGATTAGGAGGTGAGATAGCAGAGGCTATTTGGAAAAATCGACATAGTAGTATAATGGAGAAGAGGCTATGGTTTGAGAGCAAAACAAGTTTAAGGATATATGTACATACATCATATATATATGTATATTACTTAAGAATAGCATTGCTTATGTCAAATATAGTACAACAGAGGGAGAAACTTGAACCATAGTCCTGGCTCTGTGATATTGAGCAAGGTACTTCACAACTGTAGTTTTGGTTTTCTCAAACCAAACACAGAAGCTTCACTATGTCATCTCTCAGATTTCTTCCAACTTTGGTGTTCTATGGTGTATTTGTGAATGTATGGAAGGTATAAATAAAATGGAAACAGTAAAGCAATTTGCCAATATGATAAGGCTTTCATCATTATATAGTAGGTAGACTATTATTTTTACTAATCTACCTGGAATGCTGATCTTATAAGTAAGTTTTATGACTTAATGCAAGAAAAGAATCTAGATGGCATTGCACATCAACAATCATTTCACTAAAGGTTTTGTTTTATTTAGGCAACTCTAAAATGATTTGGAACTCAAAATAGGTGTTGATATGGCTTGTGGTTAATTATTGACACTTCTCCTATCAAGATATATAAAGTTTCCTCCTTTTGAATCTAGGTGGGCTCGATATCTGTGATGAAGCCCAAGCTACTCTGTGGAAGGACCCTGGATAGAGAAGAACTGAGGCCCCAAGCAATGAGCTCTGGGTGAGCACCGATTACCCAGTCAGGTGAGTGAACCGTCTTGGAAATGGTTGTTCATTGCCAGTTGAGATACTCCACCTGACACAGCATAGAGCGGAGAACTATCCCCACTGATCCCTCCCCAAATTTCAGACCTATGGGCAAAATAAGTAATTGTTGTTTTAAGCTAGCAATCGTAAGGGTGGTTTGTAATGCGAAGGTAAGAAACCGTCAGGGAGCAAACATTTCTCCACTGCGAATCATGCAAACCAAATCCGATTTGTACAGATAGTTCTTCTAACATCCCGTATATACAGTCCTGAAAAACTTGGCATTCTCTAAATTGGCATACTAATTCTACACAGGGTTTATGAGGAAAATGGAATTGAGGCGAACTGATCAAAACCTGTAGAATTTTAAAAGAGAGCCCTAATAAAATCATAATAATCTTATTAAAAATGCTGCCCATATCACATCTCCACTGGCATTTGCTCTTAGAATTGCAATGTATTCTTATCAATCTTGTATCCTGGGTTTCCTTAAAGGCATTTTAACTTGTAATTTTTCCAGCGAATAGGGGTTCTTGGAGCCACTAAATCAGCTACTTTTTGCATTAAAAAAGGCTCTTCTGTAGGATTTTTTTAGTCTCCTCCACCCAAAGTCTTCATATAGTGCTAAAATTTTCTCTTTAACTGTAAGAAAATTTGATTTTATTGCCTCAAAAGTCAACCTTTGGAATTCAAAAGTAGATCAACAATACTTCAGTGTTTATGGACTTTCTTCATGTATGTCAATTACATATGTGCTAATTTTGACTAAAGAAACACCTGCAGCAGAACAGACAGCATCGACAGCCAGCCTGTCAGAGGCATGTGGTCATGTACACGCAACTGTAAAGGCCTGTAGGTATCAGGCTTCCCTGATCATGATCTACCCTGTGCTGAGGTATGCTCAGAAGTCAGGAAGCCCAGAAGAGACAGTTGTTCTGGGTGGGCAGCAGTGGGTGCTGCTTTGGTTTCTGCTTCTTTGAACAGAACCACCGGGAAAGAGCTGCAAGTGCTGGCTGTGGGACGCGGAACCAGAGCTGGAGGAAGGATGTGGGCATGTCCTTCGCTCCAGAGGGCGTGGGTCTATGGATTGCTCTTCAGTTGGAAATGTTGGTGAGAGAAAACCTTCTCCTGAGTTAGGGTGGCTTTGCACTGGTCTTTAAGGCAGGGTCATGAATGGATTCCTCAAGTAGGTTATTGTCATCTAGCACAGATTTTGTGGGAATAAACTCACCAGGTAGACCATGCTCTGCTCTGTCCACTGTCTCAAGCGTGGGTTCACCCAGAGTAATTTCAGGACTCAAAGTAGCATCCTGAAGAATGAATTTGAAAGATGTCATAAGAGAAAAACTCAATTCAATTCAAACTGGGGGTTGGGGGAATGAGGGAGAAGGAGGGGAGGAGGTGGGATTGGTGGGCTCACACTTAATGGGCACCATGTAAAAGTACACAGCACACCTCCCGGGTGTGGGATACAACTGCAAGAGGGACTCTACATAACAAATGCAACTATTGTGACATAGTTGTTTGTACCCTTACATTAACCTGAAATTAAAAAAAAAAAAAGATGTGGGCGGTGCCTGTGGCTCAGTGAGTAGGGTGTTGGCCCCATATACTGAGAATGGCAGGTTCAAACCCGGCCCCAGCTGATCTTCAACAACAACAACAAAAATAGCCGGGCAATGTGGTGGGCGCCTGCAGTCCCAGCTACTAGGGAGGCTGAGGCAAGAGAATCACCGAAGCCCAGGAGTTGGAGGTTGCTGTGAGCTGTGATGCCACAGCACTCTACTTGGGGGCAACAAAGTGAGACTCTGTC
>NW_003852502.1:5259334-5276576 GCF_000181295.1 Otolemur garnettii | reverse complement strand
AAAAAAAAAAAAAAAAAAAAAGAAAGATGTTAAGGTGGGACTTTTTTTGTTTTTATTTTCACTTAAATTTCAACAACACATTTTGTAATTGACTTGAATCTACTATGGAGGAAAGTTTTAATGTAGAAAGTTGTTCTGAAAGGAAACCATGCATTAATGGCATTGATACCATGGTTAAATAGGATCTATTGGCTTCTTGGATAACTCAATCTGCCCAAATAGGGTTTATAATAATGAAAATACTTTGAATTGTGTTAATCATGTTAGAATTTGTGAATTGTTTCATTTTGAGAAGGAAAAGAGCTTAGTCAGCACTTCTATTTATGACAACCCAGGTGATAACTTCTGGCATAAATTAAATAAACATAGCTTTAAATTGAGTACAAAAAATATTATTAAATTTGTTATTTTTACTTTCTAAGACATTAATTGGTATTTGTCAACCCCTCTGTAAAAATATATATAGATGAGACCCTCAGAATTCAAAAACTAATTCATAAAGTATGAATTAAAATTTTTACCCGCTGAGAATCATAGTTAAATAATATATTCTGCTTTATCCTTTTCAGTTCATAAAAATGTGTTTGCTTTATCAAAAATGAGCACATCCTGATTATAACTGAAGCAAAGATCTAAGTAAAAGAAACTTTGAATTTTAGGATATTTGAAATGCAAGTTGGACTATATTTCATTAATATAGATACTGAAAGTGGGTTAACCAAGTACTGCCTATAAAAACAGAGAAGAATTATAATTAGCATTGCAGAGGGAATTTTGCTCTGTTTAGTCCTTAAGCTGATTTATTTTTTGATGAAAGGTTTTGAGACTATATTCCTATTTGATGACTATCAGGACAATAAACTCACTTACCGTTGTGATATCAGCAAGGGGCGTAGGCAGCCCGGATTGGGTGTCAGGACTGGAAACCGGCAGTGATCCAACAATTTCTGTGGGCGAAAAATCACAAGATGTGGGTATATCTTCCTTTTTTCTTTTGTGATTGGGGCAATAAAATAGTCAAGGTTGAAAAATGTGTCAACAGCTAATCTTTAAGGAGCACTATAAGAAAATGGTCATTAATCTAATTAATATATTGAAGGACAAATGTGAAGGGTGCACCTTGCATTCTTATGTGGCCAGAGTAGTTATTATGGTGGGGTTTTGGGGTATTCAGTCTTACTCTACAGATTTGGATGGCTCAATAGCAGGATGGCTATTTGGCTAGACCTGTGGGGATATGACTAAGCTGATAAAAAATAAAGGGCTAGAATAAATACTAGAACTAATGACCATTTGTGAATACCCACTTCTGTCCTAAAGCCTGATTTTCAGATCACCTGCGAGGGCTCAAAAATCACAAACCTACCATATCAGACGAGCTCTGGGATGAGGCTGAAGTTGACCTTTCCTTGTCTATATGTTCCTCCGTCCCTGCTTCCCAAGAGACTTTTATGAAGTTTTCCAGTGTTAAGAGTTAATATGAAACCAATATATAAATAATTACATGGCCACATGAATGATAAAACACAAATATAGTCAGCAAGGGGGAAGAGAGAGTAAGGAGAGGAAAGAGGGGCAGAGGAAGGGTGACTGGAGGGGTCCCACCTGATGTCCACAATGTGAGGGTGTTCAGCACGCCCCCTGGGTGAAGGGCTCTAATATAACTTAAACTTTACCTTCAAAGTGAGAACAATGTAACCTAAAAATTTGTACCCTCATATTAACTTGAAATAACAAAAAATAAAATAACAACAATCAAAAAGAGTCGCCTATCTGATCCAGAAAAACAGAGCTGGTAAAGAGAGAATGACTGGTTCATGTTGTACTGAAATGTCATTTTCACTGTCCACTTGTTTTGCCCTTTCCTGAGTGTAGAGGGCTTCCAGTTTCCTGGGTCCCCCCAGGCAGCCGCTGAGGATGCTGAGGAGGCCTGATTATTTGCTCATTTGTTTGTCCCTTCCTCTCTCTGCTACTTTCTGCCCTGCGAGGTTGACTTAACGTGGTCTATATCAGCGGTTCCTTGCCCTCTGTCTAGGGGATGCTTGGATTATTAGGTAGCCCTTTGGGCCTGGATGTAGCAATGAGGCTTTGCTGCTTCTGGGCCCTAATCCTTTAGTGCAAGCAAACCTTTATAAATAGTCCCTTTATCAAACTCTCCCCAGATTTTCCTAATTTGAATGTGCCATCTGTTTCTTGCTGGGACCCGACCAATTTACTAGATGTGGAAATGTGTTTCGGTTGTGCAGGGGAACTGAACTGTCCATGGTGGTTCTCCCTGCCTGAGATCCACAGGCTGACCATGGTCCATCTGGGCTGAACTGAAACCCTTGAATTCTTCAATTATATCCTTGGTGGTTACCAAAGACTCATCAAATGACACCCAGGTGGGAGCAAGGGAAGACAGATACGGAATCCTATGTGATGTGCCTATCACAGTAATGACTGGCTTTGTAAGGCCCAAGTTGAAATGACAGTTTCCATGAGACCCTCACACTGCCCAGTGCAACCTCCGACTGACCATCAGTGAACTGAATCGCTCCCACATCCAGGGATTGTTCTTGCTCCAGCACTTTGCGGATGAGCTTTTTGAGGTCCACAGCTGAGAGGGAGATTTCAGGTTGCCTGTCCTCCACAGTTCCACGAGGCGCTCCCTCGCTTTCAATTTTGTGGGAATCGAAAGTCAGGAGGTCACTTGCAGGGCTCTTTGGTTCGGTGCTGTCTCTCTTAAAGGTGGCTGTAAGTCGCATCTCTGTGGAGCTTGAACTGTAGACAGCAGAGGACACCCCCAAAACCATTGTTAGACACCTCGTAAAAAGAGTCACTACATTGCTATACAGCTCAGGACAGCTTCCTCCTCTTTCCTGATGGGCCTATCCCACTTTAAAACATTTTAATATTTATCAGAAATTCGAAATGTGAAAATAAAGGAATTGACACCATATTTTAATTCTGAAGTCGAATGCTTACCGGGGAGTTAAGTCCAGCTAGCAGAAGGACTACTAACTGAATCCAGCGACCATAGATTTTTACTTTAGGTCTTGTTGAAAAAGTGTAATTGTCAAGAGTTGCTGGTACTGACCAGTGTTCTCGGTGTTGTGAAGTGATGCATTGCCCATCAGGAAGAAGGATGGACAGTCCTTCCTTGCACAGACCCCCCCCTAGTGTAGAAAATGGCCGTGGGACAATGGACACACATGTAACCAGGTCAAAGCTTCATTTCTTAAGACTATTTCTCTTCTACTTCTGTTCCAAGGAGTATTTTTTAATAAAAAAAATAAAACTCTAAGTGAAACATAACACTCTTTCTCCTCAACCCACTTTTAAAATAACATCTAAGAAGGAAGGTGTGAGGAAAGAGGGAGGGAGGTGATACACATCAACTGTATTTATTACCGTATTTATTAATTCAACGCTTGTTGGCATGTCAAAACGAAACAGGATTCTCTATGCTTCTGTCCTTGGGAATCAGCTTTTGAATTCACGTCATGAATCCACACAGAGGGATATGGAAGTGTTTGAAAGGCCGTGGGAACTGATAATATATGTTTCTGGCAGCTCTTCAGCCCACCCCATCGGTCAGACTGTACAGTTTTTTATTTCACTAGTCAATAATGGAGCAAAAGCTGGGTTCTTATGCCTGAGCTCTCCAAGGTAAAAGGGGTCCTTTGTCTAATTCGCATTGACCTTGGAACCAAGGAGCAAATTAGTCTCTCTGCTTTACTCCAGGCTTAGGTTGGCTGCGTGTACGTGTGTGCGTTCAGACACACAGCTTTCCACCGCCAATGATGTTTAAGAAAGAGCTCAGGCATGCTCGTACTGCAGCCACCTGTGTTTATGCTTTCCTAACGAGACCTGAGTTTTGTAGTATTCTGTCCACCTGACCGAGTCAATGTTTACCTGCTTATCAAGTAGTGGCTTTGACTAGACTGTTTCTTTTCAACTATTGAGTAATTGACCAATTACTTCCACTTAGATAAGAAAGCATCAGAAAGACACTGGCTTATTCCAGACATTATATATAAAAATTATTCGTACAAAACCAGCATTTAAATTGGCAGGGGGAATATGTCGTATTTCAAAACATAAAAAATAAGTCTGAATTACCCATCTTTCTCTTTCTTTGGTCTTCATTGTATCAAACACCATGGAAGCATGCAAGGGAGAAAGAATATTTGTGACATTTATAGAGATAGTCAATGAATTATTTCATATACACGGAAAACCTATTCCCTTTGGTTGTTTCTTTCTTTGCCCCAAATGTTAAAGAAACATTAACATTTAAACTACCATTGGAATTCAAATGGAAATTCTGAGAGCCATTTGAAATTAAACATCATATGTGTTTTTGTTTAGGGTTTCAGCTTTAGTTCAAAGATTATATGGACTTTTGGTGGTCTTTGCAAACTTCTTGATTTCCTCATATTCCTCTTAAAGAGGTTGCAAATATATCCTAGAAATCTTACATTTTGGGTGGTGCTGGTGCCAGGAATTTTTTGGAAAGTGTTTTTTCAATGGATTTCTTGCCTCCCAAATGACATTAAATGATTAGTTTGTTCCTGAAGGTAATTTTCTAAGAAAGAACCCTGGAACTGGGGTTTGTTGTCTGATTATTTTTTGAATAGCTGTGATCAGTAAACTTTAAGGGATTAGTCCAATTCACCTTGGGATAGCTCACAAGAAAAACAACCACCTGCTATGGAGTGGGAGGAGGCACCAGGTAGCTTACATGCGTTCTCACTGGAACTTTTCAAAAACATAATCCCCACTTCACAGACAAGAAGAAGGAACAGAGAGGGAAAGTGGCAGCTGCAAAGTGGCACAGCCAGTACTGAGACCCTGCTCTGCCTGACCTCGAGCCTGGGCTCATTTTGCCACCGCCTACTTGTGCCTGAGAAGAGGCCCTTTGGTCACCAAACTGATGAATACATTTTGCTTTCCTTGGGCATATGCAGAGGGTGCCAAAAAAGTATACAAAGGAAAAACCTTCATTAAAATCATAATACTCAATATGTCCCAACAACAATAAATGAATACAAGTCATGTTTGACCTCTGCAATTACAAGAGGTGCTCAGAGTTCAAGCAATCCACCTGCTTCAGCCTTCCAGCGTGCTGGGATTACAGGTATGAGCCACCTCACACAGCTCCTCCCCTCCTCTTTTATTTGTTTTCAATGTCCATTATACCATGTTATATCCATATATACCCGTTGTTTAGCTCCCACTGATAAGTCAGAATATATGGTATTTGTTTTTCCATTGCTAAGGTTATTCACGTAGGAAAATGGTCTTCAGCACTATCTAAGTTGCTGCAAAAGACATTATTTTGTTCCTTTCTACGGCTGAGTAGTACTCCATGGAATATATTATATATACCTTATTTTATTTAACCACTCATTAACTGATGGGAACTTTGGATGATTCCCCATCTTTAGAATTTGAATTGTGCTGTGATGAACACTCAGGAGCAGGTGTCTTTCCTGAACAATGACTTCTTTTCCTTTGAGTAGGTATCCGGTGGCGTGATGGCTGGATTGAATGGTAGGTCTCCTTTTAGTTCTTTGAGGATTCTTCATACTGTTTCCCAGGAGGTTATACTGATTCACATTCCTACTAACAGTGTATAGCGTTCTCTTTTCACTGCATCCGTGCCAAAATCTGTTGCTTTTTGACTTTTTAATAATGGTGGGCGGCTTCTGTGGCTCAAAGGAGTAGGGCGCCGGCCCCATATGCCAGAGGTGGTGGGTTCAAACCCAGCCCTGGCTAAAAACTGCAAAAAAAAAAAAAAAAAAAAAGGCCATTCTGGTAAGTATATGGTGCTATCTCATTGTGGGTTTAATTTGCATTTCCCTGATTATTAGTGACATTAACCTTTTTTCTGCCATTTGTTTCTTGGCTATTTCTCTTCTTTTGAAAAAAAATTTGTTCACATCTTTTGCCCACTTTATAATGAAATTATTTGTTTTTTTTTTCTTGTTGACTTGAGTTCTTTGTAGATTCTGAATACTTGTCCTTTGTCAGATGTATAGTTTATGAATATTTTTTCCCACTGTGTTGGTTGTCTATTTGCTCTGTTGATTATTTCCTTCCCAGTGCAGAAACTTTTTAGTTTAATTAAGTCCCATTTATTTATTTTCGTTGTTGCTGTATTTGCTTTGGGGTCTTAGTCATAAATTCTTTGCATAGAGCAATGTCCAAAAGAGTTTTTAAAAATATTTTCTTCTAGAATTTTTATGGTGTCAGGTTTTACATTTAAGTCTTTAATTTATCTTGAGTTGATTTTGGTAAGAGATAAGGATCCAGTTTCATTCTTCTACATGTGGCTGCCCAATTTTCCCAGCATCATTTATTGAATAGGGTGTCCTTTCTTTAGTGTATCTTGTCACTTTTATACTAGTACCATGCTGTTTTGGTTTCTATGGCTTTGTAGTATAATTTAAAGTCAGGTAATGTGATGCCTCCAGATTTGTTCTTTGTGCTTAGGATTGCTTTGGTTATTTGGGCTCTTTTTTGGTTCCATATGAAACTTAGGATTTTTTCCCCTAGTTTTGTGAAAAATGATGCTAGTATATTGATGGGAATTCATTGAGTCTGTAAATCACTTGTGTAGTATGAACACTTTGACAATATTGATTCTTCCAACCCGTGAGTGTGGGAGGTTTTCCCACTTATTTGTGTCATCTGTGATTTCTCTCATCAGCATTTTAAAGTTCTCCTTGTAGAGACCTTTTAGCCCCATGATTAAGTACATTCCTAGGTATTTTATTTTCTTCACAGCTGTTGTAAATGGTATTGAGTTCTTGATTTGACTCTTAGTGTGACTGTTATTGGTATATATAAATGCTTCTGATTTAGGTACATTAATTTTGTAACCCGAGAATTTACTAAATTTATTTTTAATTCAAGGAGTCTTTGGGAGGAGGAATCTTTATGATTTTCTAGCTGTAAGACCCTCAGCAAACAGGGATAGTTTGGCCTCCTCTTTTAAGATTTGGATGACCTTTCTTTCTCTTGCCTGATTGCTCTGGCTAGGACCTCTGTATTATGTTGAATAGAAGTGGTGACAGTGGGAATCCTTGTCTTGTTTCAGTTCTTAGAGAAATGCTTTTAACTTGTTCCCTTTCAGTATAATGTTGGTTGTGAGTTTGTCATATACGTCTTTTATTATTTTGAGGAATTTTCCTTCTATGTCTTGTTTATTGAGGTTTTTATCATAAAGGGGTGCTGGATTTTTATCAAATGCTTTTTCTACATCTGTTAAAATGATCATGTGGCTTTGTCTTTAATTCTGTTTATGTGATGAATCACATTTATTGCTTTGCATATGTTGAACCATCCTTGCATCTCTGGAATGAAACCCTCTTGGTCATGGAGAATTCCCTCTTTGACGTGCCATTGAATTTGATTTGCTAGTATTTTGTTCAGGAGTTTGCATCTATATTCACAAGGGATATTGCTCTGTAGTTTTCTTTTTTTGTGTATCCTTTCCTGGTTTTAGTATAAAGCTGATAGTGGCTTTGTAAAATGAGCTGGGGGGATTTCTTCCTTCTTGATGTTATGGAACAGTTTTGCTAGGATAGGTGCCAGTCCTTCTTGGTAGATAAGTAGAATTAAGTTGTCAATCTCTCTGGGTATTTTTTTTAAATGGGAGATTTTTTAAATTACTGCTTCAATCTCATTCATTGTTGATTTGTTTAGGATTTCTATATCTTCCTGATTCAAGCTTGGGAGATGGTATGTTGACAAAATTTTACCCATTTCCTCCAGATTTTCTAGCTTGTTTGCATAGTGGTTTTTGAAGTATTATCAGATGGCATTTTGCATTTCTGTGGTATCAGTTGTAATGATTGAAACTTATTTGAATTCTTTCTCTTCTATTCCTTATTAATCTAGATAGCAGTCTATCAATTTTGCTAATCTTTTCAAAGAACCAAATTTTTGTTTCATTCATCCCTGTATTGTTTGTTTGTTTCAGTTTTGTTTAGTTCTGCTCTGATCTTTGTTATTCCTTTTCTTCTAGCTTGGGTTTGGTCTGGTCTTCTCTCTCCAGTTCCTTGAGGTGGGACATTAGGTTATTAAATCTGGGATCTTTCTGTCTTTCTGATGTGGCATTTAGTGCTATGAACTTCCCTCTTAGCACTGCTTTTTTTGTATCCTAGAGATTTTTGGTAGTTGTGTCATTTTTGTTGTTCAATTTGAAAAGGTTTTTTTAATTTCCATCGTGATTTTGTCACTGACCCAGCAATCGTTTAGCAGCAGGTTGTTTAATTTCCATGTATTTGTGTAGTTTTGACAGTTCCTCTTGAGGAATTGAGGTCTAGTTTTATTTCAGTGTGGTCTGAGAAAGTACATGACATAATTTCATTTATTTTTTTATTTATTTCAGATTAACATGAGGGTACAAACGATTAGGTTACATTGCTTGTGTTTGTTAGGTAGCGTCCGGGTCATAGTTGTGTCCCTCACCCAGGGACATACCCATCTATTGTGCTTGTTAGGTGAGATCACACCAGATTTCAATTTTTTAAAAATTTGCTGAGACTTGTTTTGTGGCTTAACCTTGGAAAATGTTTCACGTGCTGATGAGAAGAATGTATATTCCACAGGTAATGTGTTCTGTAAATATCTGTTTACTGATTCATTTTCTTTCACTGGAGATCAATTTTTATTTTCCACACATGGAATCGTACTTTCACTTGTCTTCTTTCACTCAAGACAGATATTTTGGGATGTACCCATGGTGCTGTGTTTTCCAATATTTCCTTCCTTTGTTAAGAAGGAGTCTATAGTGAGAACATGCTACAACTTGTTCTTCTATTGCACTGTGATGGATTTTTGGGTTGCTTCTGGTTCTTGCCTATTACAAATAAAGCTGCTATGAGCACTTGTGCACAAGTCATTGAAGGAGTATACCCTCCAATTAGATTAAATGTTTGTTAATAGTTTTCTACTTTTGCTGTAAGAGATAAAATAATATTTAAAGTGTATCTTTCACTGTTCATACTCATAATTTTGTTAATAATAGATGTCTTAACTCCTCAGTTACATTGAGAGAATCAAATGAGGTCACTGATATAAAGGTACTTGTTAAATTGTAAATCAGCCTTTACAGAAGTGAGCTGGAGGAAAGACAGTAGCAGGAGATTCACAGGCTTTTAGATCTGTGAGTATCTGGCCCCACAAGAAAGCAATCTTCTTCACAATAAGTTTACTTTACAATATTCTAAGCATTGTTATGAATGTTCAAAAGTTTGCCATCCTCATAAACTTATCATTTATTGTACTCAGGGGTCAAGATACATTCTGGTTGACAAAGTCTTCATGTCATAATGAAAATCATTGGGAAAATGTGATCAAACTTATAAGCATCTTAGGTAAAAATAAGAATTAATCCATATGGAGATAAACACTTGGGACAGAATCAGCTTCAAGGGATATATCTTTAAAATCTAACCTTGCAGAATTTCATCACCTAATGATTTGGTTTTCTTCTGAAATAGATTTTTAAAAAAATTAGATTTGCATTTCTTGAAGAGAAGGAATAGTGAGCATTTGAATCTTCACCAAGAGAACTGTTCCTATCATTTCCTTTAGCTCTAAATTAGAAATTTGTTCTTTAACTGCAGTGGTTTATACAGAAGACCTTGCCACCTATGTAAAATATTTTCCTATCAACACTTATTTTTCTCTCATCCATCTGATTTCACATGGAAAGAAAGGAAAATGAGTTTGCTTTAGTATATGTCAAGTGTTTCATCTTCTATAACTGTTACTTTTTGGTATTTCCATTCTCTGGAGTTACATAAATCAGAGGGGCCTAATAGCTTTGGAAGAAACAAACACCAGGAGAGCTTCCCCACAGCGATTTTTTCTGCGTCTGTGGAGCCCCCGCACTGTGCACCTTCTTGCCTTGAGAAGGAGCGGGAAGACTTCTGGTGAGACTGACAAGCCCCTCTCAGGGCATGGGGTCTCACTCAGCTCACACAAGGGCTGATATTTATTCTGTGGCACGTTTGAAAAAATACCATATTATGACCCCACGTGTGTATGTTTTGAATAATGAAAACTTAAAATGTAAAAGGTTTTTCCAGAATCATGAACCCACATTAGTGTTGGGGTTCTGCTGGACACAGCAAGCCTGCCTGTAGTGTGGCACTATTTTATGATTTTCTTTTATTTAAAATTTTAATTCAATAATTTTTGAATGGGAACACATTACTATGGTTTGGACATCAATATCAAAGGTGTATTTGGGGGAGTCTCGTTTCCCTTCCTGCTTTTGTCCACTTCGGTTTTCCGGCTCCCCTACCCCGCTAGGGACCATTTTTTATTAGGTTCATGTGTCTCCCTTTGGGCAGTGTGAGTTGTTTAAATGGTGATGATATTTAATGTTCGTAGGAAACCAGGCAATCAGACACCAAGACAAATGCCACTTTTTGGGATCTGTCTCTCCCGAGGCATTTTCCTAAGAGTTTTTTAAATAACAACATTGGCGGGGACAGCAGACAAACCCTCTGCCGAGAGCAGTATCTGGTTCCCGTAAGGAGGAAGGAATACAGCTTCTTCCTACCTCTCAAAAGTTACCCAGACTTCTGTGCTAACCAGACAATTTCTTTACCTGTAACATATTCAGTCTGCAGGATTTGGCAAAGCTAAACAATTGTGGAAAAGGAAATTCATAACCCTCATGATACTGCTTTTAAGAAGAGGATAGGAAGAGAATAATTTAAAAGTTAAGGGGAGTCTGATTCTCTTACTTACCTAAATCCTAACACATGGATCTTTTTGAATCCTGGAAGTTTCTTGAATACCTTTTGCATCTGCAGAGAGAGAGAAATTTTTTGAATATTCTTTGGTTCTACTGGGTCAGATCTTCACCCAACTGGAAAAAGCCTGAATGGCTTTGATGAGTTAGGGGAAAACTGGAAATGAAAACTGAAATGATGAACTAAGAAAATGACATGAAGGCTGTGTTAACCAGTTGGATGAAAGTATTTCAGATTGTATATAGAAACAGCACTCTGTACCCCATGATAGTACTAACGTACACAGCTATGATTTAATAATAAAAAAAATCTTAGTTTTCTGTTACTTCTGAAACTCAGGGGAAAATATTTTGCTATTTATTTAAAAGCTGCAATTAGGTAGTTCTGACCTGCTTTGATGATTACATACAATATGAAATAACTTCAAGGTACCGTTTGGAGGAGAATCATTTAGCTATAGGATTTTCACTTACATACATAGAGTAATAATATTTTCTGAGTATAACTATCCACAGTTAACTCTAATATTTTAACCACAATATTTTCTGAATTCATTATATGATGTGGAAAATATCTATAATGGCAAAGGGACTACTACATTCAACATGGCTGCTGCACATAAGTAAAATGGTAGAAACAGATTCCCATCTCATAGACTGGATTTCTTCTTAGATTCATGGGGGGCCTCAGGAAATCTTCTGAATTAATTTGACCTTACTGCTGCGGCTGTCACCAGAATACTTGACAACTGCCATACCCAGCAGCCTCCTTGCCCACCACAGCCTGGCTTCTGCTCCTGGTTCTCTGCAAGCCACTGTCTCTGCAAATGCAGTGGCATTTCCCACTCGTTCCCACAGCGTCCCTGGTCTTCCTTGGTTTTTCTTCCATCCCTCTGACCAACCTCTCGGTCTTCTTAGCTCACTTGACTCCTTTTTCCACCCTTTGCTTTAAACATTAGGAGTCTGCAGGTTGCCATCCTCAGCCTCCTTGCCTCGCCCACTCCCATTTACTCCTTAAGTTTGACTGTGGGCCCTGTGTGAAGCCCTGGGGATACGGCACGTAGGCCTGCACTGCCCCACCCGGCTTTCCCGTTGGGAGGCAGGGAGGCCGGAGAGATGAGGGGGAAGGGCCAGTGATCTGGTGGTGAAGCTTGGAGGGCAGAGCAGGGTAAAGGGGGAGGCTGAGCAGGTGAGCGGACACCAGGCCCTGTCCTCTCGTCCTTGTCCCCTCTCTACTCTCCCTCCTGCTGGGGGGTCTCATTTTCTCCCTTGGCTTCAGTAATCACCTGACACACAGCTTCTGCAGGAGTATTTCAACATTTACCACTAAATAAATTTGCCCCAACCAGAGTCATTCTGGTCCTCTCAGATCTGCTTTTTGTCCTAGCCTTTCTACCTCAGGGCGATGAGCATCCAACTTCTTCCATGCCGCAAAGCCCGGCGTCTCTAGAAACCTTTTCTCTATGGCCTCTCCCAAGGCAGCCACCAATTCCTACTGGTCCAAATCCGCCAGCATCATCCGTGCTTACCAGGCCCTTCTCACGTGCAGGGCCAGTGCTCTCTCAGCCCTTGTCACGTGCAGGGCCAGTGCGCTCTCAGCCCTTGTCACGTGCAGGACCAGTGCTCTCTCAGCCCTTCTCACGTGCAGGGCCAGTGCGCTCTCAGCCCTTGTCACGTGCAGGGCCGGCACATTCTCTCAGTCTTTCTTACACTCAGGGCCGGCACACTCAGCTCTCTTCCTGCACCGCTGAAATGGGATTATGAGTGTGGGTGGCGGAGGAGGGCAGAAGAAATGGCTTTCTGGGCGTGTGGGCAAGGGAGGCGGTCTCTCCCTGAGTGGAATCTTTGCTGAGGGAATCATTCCATATTCTGTTGCTCTTTGCTAAACATCCCTTGCTGGGCTGTGCTGCCTGTTGAACAAGGCCCAATTCTTTAGAACGGCATTTAAGACCCTATGAAATCTGCACACTCACACCTCTCCCCCAAGGTGCCTTATTACTACGTCTACACTCCGTGTCATCAGTATCCCCTTGGCCGATAGCACACCCTCCATCGACACTAAACTGACCCGTGTCCCTCCCCACGTACAACTCGCGTGTCTATTTCACCAGCGTCCTGTGAACTATTTCCCTTAGTCCAAGATGCATTTGCTCATTGGCCGCCTCCCCAGCGCCCATTTTCAAAGCCAGCGCAAACATCTTCTCTACTGAACAGCACTTGCAAGGGGCCCATGGCCAGTTATTTCAGGTGTTTTCCTCTTACTACTCTAGAACTCACCGCAGCATGCCCACAAAAGGCTGTGAGGCACATTTCCGTTCCCCCACTGAGGTGATGCACTTGGCCTCGGGGGCTGGCCTTGACTCAGTCAGCTCTGTTGCCCTCCCACTTTCCTGGTATCCAGCAGATTATCATTCTCGCAGTGGGGACTCGGCAAATTTCAGCTGAGCTGACTGCGTCTCTTTGTTCTCTAAACTCATCAATATGCCACTGTGTTGTCCCTGAGCTGAGATAAACGCCAATTCTGCGCTGTTGCACCAAGGCCTGGAGCAGCGACGCACAGACAGTCCCCAGTCACCTGCACTGGGCTCTGGAGCACATCCTGAACGGTTTGTCCCCAGCTGACTGATTTGCCTTCTAATTGCATTTTCTTGTGCCAACACTAAAAATAGTTTTCATTCCTTAAAGGAACTGCCATGATGATGGCAGGCTCCCTTTTTGGGTGACAAGGAGATACTTGTGGAGGCCGGCCTGGGTTTAAGTATCTGTTTTAATACTTTCTAGTTGCAAGACTTTGAGTATTGCTGAACGTTCTGAGACTTGGTCTCCTTAGCCAAAATGGAATAACAATACCTACCCTATAAGATTGTCGTAAGGAATAACTAGCAAGTAAGAAGTGCCTGGCACACAGGTGGGCAGGGAGTCGGCGATCTGGTGTCATTGCTTGTTTACTCCCCACCTCTCCTCCTGGACTGCTGGCTGCTGAAGGCCGGGCTTTCTCTTACTTCCCCTAGTGACCACACAGCACAGAGCCTGGCAAGGGCAGGTCAAATCTTCAGGTGGTCATGTTCGAAAGACATAGTGAGGGGAAGGACAAGATGAAGGCCTTATAGAGGTTGGGGCAGGGAACCTGGGTAGGAGGTTTCTTAAGTCCCTATCCACAGCCGGTCATGGGCTCAACAGAGAAGAACTGGGAGGTGGGGCTCTACTGAGCTGGTTTTTACTCTGTGATCTGGTGGGAAGGGCTCTGTACACCTTCAGGCATGCCCTAGCCTTCTGGGACAAACAGCTTTGGGACCACTGGGAATTTGTCATGCCATTCCAGTGATAGCACCCAGAACCGAGTGTGTAAGTATGTGCTGCAAATTCTTTTTTTTTTTTTGGAGACAGAGTCTCACTATGTCGCCCTTGGTAGAGTGTTATGGCATCACAGCTCACAGCAACCTCAAACTCTTGGGCTTAGGTGATTCTCTTGCCTCAGCCTCCTGACTAGCTGGGACTACAGGCGCTCACCATGATGCTGGTTATTTTTTGGTTGCAGTTGTCATTGTTGTTTAGGAGGCTGGGCCGGGCTCCAACTCACCTGCCGGGGTGTATGCACCCTGTGCCCTACTCACTGAGCTACTGGGGCTGAGCCTGAGCTGCAAATTCTGTAGGAGATTCAGCCCCTGAATCATCCCCCTCTCATGTCTGGGATTCTATGCAACTCATCCTGGGCTATATGCATGAAAACAGTCAATCAAGCACAGAATTGCCTCCTTAGAGGTCTGCAGCATCAGTGTCCCCAACTGGAGGCACCGCTGGGACCTGCTCCCCTCTCCTGGTTGGCGTGGAGGGGAGTTGTCGCTCCTTTCCCCGCCCCTTTGTGAACCCGTCTGCCATTGATTAAGAATCAGCTTTGCTTAGGAGTGTAGTTGAGAAGGCATCTAGGGAGAGGATGACAAAAGCCTCAGTTAATTGTGCTAAATAAGCTTCTGGGGACCTTCCACTCACGGGGCACTAGCCACTAAATTGCTAATTAACCTTATTAATAACGCTAAATGCACAGGGCCTCCCTGATTCTGCCAGAATCTAAGTTAACGGGGCTGTAGAAGCACAGCCCGTGTTGAGTCCTCATAATGTTTGCACAGTAGAAAGCGTCCTGACAACAACTAAGCGATTCCTTTTGACATTTGTATTAAATTGCTCATTAGGCTTATTGTGGAAATTAAATTACCACTAAGCACTGTCCATTAATTTCTGATTAGTCCCAAATGGCTGTGCTGAGCTAGGCGAGGGGCTGTGGCAGGGCGGACTGGTTATTCGAGGGCAGGTTGGGGGGCAGTCGGGGCCCCGCTGGGAGACTGGAGAGGGACAGCTGCTGTGAGCAGAGGGGCTCCGTCTGGGAGGAACCGGTGACTGTGCACGTGGAAGCAGCGGGAACCGTGACTGTGTACATGGCACCAGGCTGGGCGAGACAGACTCTTCTTTGGCTAATACGTTTTTCTGAGTCCAGAAGGGGCTTACTGACTTAATGATGACACGATAGTTATTTACTCAAAAATACATATTTGGGAATAATAGGAAACTCAGCACTGTGGTTAGGAGTGTTCTGGGACCAGGCTGCATGGGTTGGAATCTTGGCTCTGCCAAATAATAGGTGTGTTATCTGGGCCTGTTAATCTCCTTGTGCCTCAGTTTCCTCTTTTAAAAAGGGGAATAATATTACTTACAGGATTGCATGAACAATTAAGCAAGTATATATACATACATAAGAATTAAGAGCAGTGCCTGCCATTCTTTCTATACATAGCAGTTTAGAGTTGGAAAGGGAGTGTAGGGTCATCTTCTGTAATTTCTATATGAGGAAATTAAGGCCAGGGAAAACTGGTGTGCCCCAAATTCTCATGGCAGATTTTTGGCAGAAACAGGACTAGCATTCAGGTTTTTAAAAAGCCTCAGTGTATTTGGATTATTCTACATCACATTGTTTTAGGGGCTTAGAAAATTGATAACAAGTCGGTAAAGAGTCTGCATCCAATTATCCAACTTTGAAGATCCTTCAGCTGCACTAAGGATTTGCTGGAAAGAATGTTTTAAAGGAAAATACGGAAAAGTTAACAAGCTATTCTTTAATTCATTTTATCTAATAATCCATGTCCAAGTGCTTCTCTGGTTCATAAACACCGCAGGCTGATTCTTTCTCTTTGAAGTTTTTAGAAAGGATTCTTTGCATTTTATTGACAGAGCGCTGCTGCAGGGGGAGGTGGGAGGTTAGGAGGGTTTCATTTCTTCATCTCTCCAGGTGAGAGAAGGTGTGTTTTAAGTTCTCCAAGCATGAGAAGTGGGGCCTGTTTTCCCCCACCAGTGCTGAGTGAGATCGAGTTTGTGGTTATGTAATCTCATGGATGCTTCAGTTTTCAGTTGCATTTATGGAAATAACTGCTGAGTGGTTAACTGCATCTCAAGCTCTGTATTAGGACATTAGGCTTCAGAGATGCTTTCAGAGAACAGACTCTGCTCTCAAGGGGAAACTTACAGCCTTAAAAAGAGGAGTCTCTGCTCTCAAGGGGAAGCCTACAGCCTTCAAAAGAGATGGCAAAGGCCATAGATATGTGAAAAAGTAATCTCGAGACAGGATGATTAGTGTGGTACCAGCAGTGGGCATCAGGTATTAGCAAGCCCAGCAGAGAGGTGCTCAACCCAGAATGGCAGAGGGAACTTTCCATGATGAAGTACCTAAAATGAGGCTTGAGGAAGGGGCATTTCAGACAGAGGGGGCAGAACATGTAAAGGGTAAGAGTCAGGAAAATTTGCAGAGTTTGTACTTCTGGAAGCTAGTAGTGTAAAGGAGGGGAGTGACAAGGAACCAGTATAAAATGAGGCTGGAAAGGAAGGCAGGGGTCATATCACAGTACCGAAATGCTGTGCTCAGCAAAGTGGTTGGATTTATCTTGCAGCGGGTTGAAGAGTAGTTGAATTTGATCAAGGAGAGACATACGATTATGGTCAGAGACGGAGGAGACATAGTGGAAAAGCTGCTCGGTTTAGTAATTGATAACATGGACAATGGAATTGCCCTCCATCTATCACCCAGAAAAAGTAGCATGTATCAAACTGCAAAAATGAAAATATTATGTAAAGAAAAAGTATTATGCCATGGAACATCATGCAGCCTTAAAGAAAGATAGAGACTTTACCTCCTTCATGTTTACATGGATGGAGCTGGAACATGTTCTTAGCAAAGTATCTCAAGAATGGAAGAAAAAGTATCCAATGTACTCAGCCCTACTATGAAACCAATTTATAGCTTTCTTATGAAAACTATAACCCAATTATAGCCCAAGAAGAAGGGGAAAGGGGAGAGGAGAGGATGGGTGGAGGGAGGGTGATTGGTGGGACCACACCTACAGTGCATCTCACAAGGGTACATGTGAAACTTACTAGGTGTAGAATATAAATGTTTAAACACAATAAGAAAATGCTGTGAAGGCTATGTTAACC
>NW_003852502.1:5243592-5259111 GCF_000181295.1 Otolemur garnettii | reverse complement strand
TTATGAATTTGTCTATAAATGTATGTCCCTGAGACCATCATGATAATAGTCATTTAGGCATGTAGAATATCTGTATAGCAGCTTTCAGTTGAATGAGATTAAAAAATTTACTATCATTTAAGGAAAATCTAAATGCAAATAGTCCTCCCTTATTTCTAGGAGATATTTTATAAGACCCCAAGGGCATGTCTGAAACCTCAGATAGTAAATCTCTACCTATATATACTATGTTTTTTTAATACATACATATCTATGATAATTTAATTTATAAATTTAGGTACAGTAAGAGATTAGATAACAATAACTAATAATAATAAAATAGAACAATTGTACCAATGTAGTGTAAGAAGTGTTATGTGAGCATGGTCTCTCGCTTTTAAGAGAGCTCAGTGTACTATACCCACCCTTCTTGTGATATGTGAGATGATACAGGGCCGATGTAATGAGATGAAGTGGGTTGGATGATATTGGTATGTGACATAGTGTTAGGCTATTCTTGACCTTCTGACGATATGTCAAACTTATGAGTTGTCTATTTCTATAACTTTTCATTTAATGTTTTGGACCAGGGTTGACTGTGAGTAACTGAAGTTATGTAAGGCAAAATTGTGAGTGGAAAAGCTGGAATGAAAACTTTCCTGGGATCCTTTTGTCCTAATATTCTGAGACCCATTGTAGTTTCTGTTTTCTTTCTATCTTTCTTTTTTTTTTTTTTTTTCTGTTTTCTCTTTGATGAGAAATGAATGCCTAGTAGGAAGACGTTGGAACAGTTAGGCAAATGGATTTAAGTCCTGTTGGTGCTCAGATTCTCAGCCATGACGTAAATTGTGGTCATATGGGCTGGGTCCACTCACCTGAAGCTGGGACTTCACTGCTAGCTCCTGGTAAGATGGGGACTGGGAGTCAGCAAGCTCTGCCTTGAACAGCTGGTTCACCAGAGAGATGATCAGTTCCACCTTCTGCTCCAGAGGGCCCTCAGGCACAGTGAATTCTCTTTCTCCTTCCTGAGTCAAAAAGAAAGGGGGAGTTCTATTTGTACAAACCACAAACAAATGACTATATTATATAACATATATTGATATTGTCTCAAGGAGTGAATCATAAAGGTTCATGTGCTTTTGAATAAAAGCTCTCTCAACTAGAAGTGGCCCCTGAATCTCAGTGAGAGACAAGTATCAGGGCTCCAGTGAGCAGTCTGTCATTTTATGGCTGTGTGGTTTTCATGAAAGCATCGACTTACATGCACAAACACACACATCCTCTACACACACATGAACATACGCCCACACACACACATATATTTATTACATATTTATTGCTGGTGCATCACCAGGATTGTCCCACGTCACTGTGTTACTTTATAAATACTACAGTGAGGGCTGCATTAGACAAAATAGCATGCAGATGCCAAGATATTATTTGATACATTCTTTTTTTAGAGTCGACTAATTTAATTGGAACATTTGAGCTTAAACTTCACATTGAAATTATTTAGTTAGAAAGTATTTTCATGCCAAGAGAGGGTCTGGAATTTCCCTAGGAAGGAACAGCACTTCTGGGCCCCTGGGGATGCACATGGCTAAGGACAGAGCACTATTATGATGCTGCGGGTTTGGCCTCTCTCCCAAAGGCCTAGGGCTCATCCTTCTTGCCCAACTGGCCTGGGAACCAGCAGGGGCTTCTCACTGCTCTGAATTCACATGGGCTACCAGGGCCCAGAGCAAGCCTGGAGCTGGTTTCAAACTTGGGTTTGACAGATGTTCTGTGTTGGGTGCCCAGATGGTACTGAGATCTGCTCAGCTTTCCCTCAAAAGAAAGAAACATGTCTGTGGAAATGGAATGTCTCTGGTGACAAGCGTAGTTTCTTATAGTGAAATTAGAGTTAAGGAAGCTGAAAGTGGAGAAGGACCAGGGGAAACTGCCGTGTAGGAGATGATGGATTTCCTCCTCCTGTCACAAACGCCCCTCGTCCATGAGGATGGACAACAGTACAGCCTGCAACTTTAGCAGGACACAGGAGGGTGTGGATTCAGAGACTTCTGATGTTTGTTTAAAAGAGCTTCATTCACTCAAAAATCACACACTGAGTATCTGTCTGAGTGTAGCACAGTGCTGGGATCAGTGGGCCATTCAAAGAAAAGTGTGGCACATGGTATTATCTAGAAACTTATTGGTTCACTAGGCAGATTTGAAGCTTATATAAGACATTTATTTTCATTTTTATTTTTCTGAGATGGAGTCTCACTTTGTCCCCCTGGGTAGAGTGCTATAGCATCATGGCTCACAGCAACCGCAAACTCTTGGACTTAAGTAATTCTCTTGCCTCAGCCTCCCAAGTAGCTGGGACTACAGGCACCTGCCGTAACACCCGGCTATTTTTTTAGAGATGGGGTCTTGCTTTTGCTCAGGCTGGTCTCAAACTTGTGAGCTCAAGCTATCCACCTGCCTTGGCCTCCCAGAGTGCTAGGATTAAGGGCATGAATCACGGCACCAGGCCAAGACATTTAAATAAATTCTTTAAATATCTGAGTGAGGAGTCTCTTGACTTAGCCTCAGCCACCAGATTAATTTTTCATGCTTCTCACCTAGCACCTTCAGACACACAGTTTACAAACCAGACTTTTTCCCTGGTATTCAAGGTTCTCCACAGTCTAATTCCAACTTGTTTGAAAAATTTTAATTCTCCTCTGCCCTGACTGCGGGGCCTTCTGTTCATGGTGCTGAGATGCCTCATTGCCTGTGCTCATCTCCTGACTGCAGCTCCTCCTCCCTGGACTCCAGCCCCTGCCTCCTGCCTCCAGCAATGACACACACACACACACACACACACACACACACACACTTTGCCTCTTCTTACCAACTGGGCTAGAGGAAATCTTCCCTCCTCTGAACATCAGAACTGCTCATTTGGCCCCTGTCATGCAGTCCCCTGGAGTCTTTTTGCCACCCCACAGGTAATCAATCCCTTGGATTCTGCATGATTCTTACTCTTCAATGAATCCCAAAGCAAAAAGCACAGGGACATTTATGCACAAACTCTCAGAGAAGACACATGACTGAGGTCACCCCTCTGCATCCTGTCCTAGCATATCATTTTGTCCCAGGCTGTATGCTGCTGTCTTCAGCCACAGCTCTTACACTATGTTCTGGTACCTGATCACATTAGAAATTCCCCGAAAGGAGGGATGGCGTCTTGTTCATCTCAGGATCTTCAGTGCAGAGCCTGACGCCCGGCACATCAGCAGATTTTTGTAATGTTTGCTAAATGAAAGGCTAAGTGATAGATGCAGGCGGTGAAAAGGATATTAGGAGGATGATGCAATGAATAAGAACTGAAATATTAGATGGGCCACGGGGATGTAAGAGAAGAGAAACGACAGACTGAAACGTTGTAGGGAATAAATATTGAGTGACAGTCAGCAGAGTTTTTTTCCCAACAGCTATTTTCACTGTTGATGGAGCAGCATTTTTCAGAATAATACAGTATTTTCATTTTTTGTTCGTGCCAATAGTTCAACCAACCCCCCAGCCATCTGGCTTAAAGGGTAGATACAGTGACCAGCAGGAGCTAATCCCTGATTTCTCGTGCAGAGCTGTGGAGACTAAACTCTGTGCTCTGGTCCAACAGCTTTGACTTGTGCCTCCAACAGGGGTTGAAAGGAAGCGGAAGGACCAGAGCCGCTGCCCAGCCTGGGCCCGAGGATGAGAAGAGCCAGGCTCTGGCCGCTGCTCCTTATCCTCACGCCATCTCCTACGGTGGCTCCCTGCTTTGGCCCTGGGTGTCTGGTCTCAACTGTTGAGGGAAGTTACAATCCCCCCCTTTTGATAACCAACATTACTTTCTGCAACTGTTCTCTCATCTGCCCACCTTTTACTCAGAGAGGGACAAGTGCCCCACTTTGCCTTAGAACATGATTTATTTTTCCAGCTTGATGCACAGGATTTTGATCAGTTTGATTTCTATGTGACCTATTCCTGCTGGAGAAGACGGAGAACAAAACCTTCACTCTTGCTGTCAACAGGGGATTCTACTGCAGTGGGGAAAGACCTCAGTGACTGACGGATGGACCCGCTCATTCTAATACTTGGTGACGCTAACTACAGAATATATAAGGGCAGTTAAGTACTGGGGGGAGGGCCCCTGCCCTCCAGAGCTTAGATTAAGTTGTTTCTTGTCATTCTTCCCACTTTATCCTAGTCCTCAATCTATTTTTTTCCCTCTCTGTTCCTAGCAGAGGTGAGAATACTGTGACCAGGACAAAGCCACTGACTCTTAATTACAGTGATGAAAATACAGCACTGATATTGCCCAGTGGCCAGTTCATCCATTCTCTTTTCTTGTTTTGCTAAACGAACAAAAACAGGCGTGTGAAGAGTGAGGATCTACCCTCGGAACTTACTGCTGTGTCATTGAGGAGTGTGTCATCAGGAGGGAGAAGGAAGGGCTTGAATGAGACATCGGCAGCATCTGTGGGAATTAAAAAAAAAATCACAGACCCCAAAATGAGAAACTTAAATTAGAACAAGGGCAAAATCCCATATGCTTTTTCTGTCATTCTTCAATTTACAGATGTTTGGTGGATTCTAAACTCATATTTTTAAGATCACATAAATATGTCCTTGAAAAAATATGACTCATACTTTGTAAAAATCTTAGTTAAATTCTTCATTCTACCTCTTTAGGACCCAAGTTTTGTGCTACCGTAGCTGCGTTCCAGTCTAATGCTTTCGCCTGATGGGATCCCATTAATTTTCCTTTCTGAGACTATATAAAAGATGCATAGACGGGTATTTACCTGGAATGTGTTCTTCTGAGAAAAGTTTTCTTAGGACACTTCCTAAGTCTTTAAAATTTAGATTGCTTTAGCAATCATTGAGCCATAGAATTTTAATCAGAAATTCCAAGAGACAGAGAACATAAAGTTGTTGTTGATTTCACTCCTTTTAGAACAGACCACTGTAAGCCGTGCCAGATATGTGGCCAGGTCTGGATGCATTTAAAGATCTCCATAGAAGGGAAGTCGAAGCGTTTTTCATGTTTTTTAAAAAGGCATCATTGTAATACAAATGCATTTCTATTTATAAGTTATTATTTTTAAAGTGCTCAGGGAAAATAGTGTTATAGTTAATTGTCTTATATTTAGGTGGAAGTAACTTTCCATTTCAATCTTAATTAGGCAAAAACATAGAAAGCATTACTTTATTTTTGTGTTTAGAAAACAGGATATACCCCAAAATGAATTTCTCTCTCCTCACTTTTTGAAGAAGTGATGTGATATCTGGGAATCAGCAGTCATAGGGGGTCACTTGTAAGTGGGAGGTTCTGGGAAGTCATTGTACTGGGTGTGGAATTGTGGTTCCTAGTGATGGGGGTGCATGAGGGTGGTTACCAGAATCATCTGGGAGAAGAGTTTTCCTTTTTTGCCTAATAAAATACATATCAGAATCTGAAAGGATGTGGTCCCTGTCATTTCTCCCTTCAGCCCTAGCTATAAGCATTTAGGATGGATGTGTTTCTGTATCCTGAATGTCACCAGACGATTAACAACGTCAAGTGTCTTCAGGTTTTATAATTCTATAAATAATCTGTTCATACCAAGTTTTTTGGTTACAGTAAAAAGTTCTTGGCTATTGTATTGGAAGAATAAATTTTTTGCTGCTATTTGGGTATCCTTCCATTTTTATTGCCTTAGAAAGAGAAATTATCCACCCCATGAAAACTCAGAACAGATGTAGGCCTCAGAACAGGCCAGGGCTTATGTTCCAGGCTATTTCGCACTCCTTCTATTTCAGAGATGTCTCTCTCTTCCCCTCTGAGGCACCTCATGGCATTTCTCCATCAAAATTTTGTCTCAGGAAACGTTACTGTAACTGACAAATTCAGTTACAATCAGTGAGCGACCCCACTTACTGTCCTTCTCTCCTAGGGAGTGGTGCGTTTACATTTTAAGGGTTCAGGTTAAAGATGAGGGAAACAGTTTTTGAATTGCACACTGAAATATCCATGTTCCAGTGCACCTGAACGTTTTATCGATAACGATGATGGAGGGACTGGGCTGGAGAATGAAAGTTAGGAGAAAAAATAGTTTTCTTTTGAGTAAAGTCTTCAGAGCATCTCCAAGTGTACATGGTTAAGATTTTCTACTGTCTGTATGAGATCAGCACTGGGGCTCTCTCTGAGAACAGCGATGAGAGTTGCTTTCATTGTACTTAGGGTCTGGCAGGTTTTGTTTGTAGCTGCATTTTAGAAATTATTATATCTTTAAATTTCGGATTAATATGAGGGTACAGAGGATTAGGTTTACGTTTGTTAGGTAGAGTCCGAGTTATAGTTGAGCCCTTCACTCAGAAGGTGTGCCATCTACCCTTACATGTTTCCTGTCAGGTGAGAGCACAACCCCTTCCTCTCTGTCCTTCCCCCTCTCCTTCCCCTCCTCTCTCCCCTTCTCTTCCTCCACACTTGAATGCAATTGTGTTTTACTCTCATGAGGACTTACATTTGTTCGTCTACTGGTTTCATATTAGTATTGAGTACATTAGATACTTGCTTTTCCATTCTTGTGATACTTTACTAAGTAGAATGTTCTCCAACTTTATCTAGGTTAGTACAAAAGATGTAAAGTCTCCATCCTTTTTATGGCTGAAGAACATTCCATGGCATACATATACCACAGTTTATTAATCCATTCATGGGTTGATGGGCACCAGGGTTGTTTCCACAGCTTGGCGATTGTGAATGGAACTGCTATAAACATTTGAGTGCCCATGATAAAATGACTTTTGTTCTTCTGGGTAGATACCTAGTAATGGGATTGCGGGATCAAATGGAAGGTCTACTTTTAACTCTTGGGAGGATTATCTGTACTTCTGTCCACATAGGTTGTAATAGCTTGCAGGCCCGCCAGCAGTGTAAAAATGTCCCCTTTTCTCCACATCTTTACCAGCATCTGCAGTGTAGCAGATGTGTACAAGTATCTGCATGTGAATCTCAGCCTTAGGTGTCCAGGAGGTCTGAGGAAATAATGCTAAAACATTTGTTGCTGGAACTCTAATAGATAGTGGTGATTCATTATGTCGTATTGTATCATTTGTCCACTGTTCTCTCAAAGTTTTTTTAAAGAACAAAATGAAAAACAATTTATATCAAAGAGTTCATTTTAACTTACTGTTTAGTGTATCTTACTAAACTTAAACTTGTTTTGTGAAAGCTTCTATCAGCTAAAATAGACTAACTGTAAATTCTAAAAATAGAAGTACAAATTTCCCATGATTGCATTAATGTACACAGTTATGCTATAAGAAATAATAAAGGAAATTTGAATGGGAAAAAAAAGAAATACAAATTTCAATTCTTTCATTAATTTTGGTTATTTTCCAGTGTTAAAAATGTAGTGCAAAACATCTTTTTATATTATTCCTTCTATAAATTATACTTTTTTGAATAAGACATTATTAGATGCCACAGGTCAAGTTTGAGCTGTTGATAAGAGCTCTTAACAAATATGTGTCTTCTTATTGTTGAAAATGTGTTTTACCACGAACATTTGTATAATTGAAATTGACCTAGGATTGCTGTACTATTAGCTGCCAGTCAGTCTAGAAATGGTAAATTGGCTGACCTTACAAAAGGTACTAAAATATAGTCACAGCTTTCTGAAATACTGAAATATGGCTTTCTCTGCATGTCAATAAATAAAGAAATGGGAATATACTATTATCATTTGTTTAAAAATCTCTATTTTCTCAATTTATAGATATTTGGTCATAAAAATTTGGTTTCTTGAAACATTATTACATAACTAAAAGTCAAATATACCGAGGAAAAAATTGCCAAAAAGATATTTTTACATTCTATGAGGTCTGGCAATTAAGTGTGAGAACTTGCCCTGTAGGCTTACATTGGCAGCACTGTACAAACAGCTCGGCCAGGTTTCATAACCTACGTATATCAGTGTCTCACAGATGTGTTAGTGTCAATGTGTGGTAGTATCTCATTCATTACTGTTATGTTTTTGTGTGCTGTATAACACAGCTGTGATAGTTATTATGGAAAAGGAGTTCCAACATTACTTTGAAGGGTGCTGGGATCAATGCATAGCTTCTCAAGAGAAGCACTTCAAAGGTGACCATAGTGATTGATATTCAGCAATGACGTATGCAGCACTTTTTCTAGGATGAGTTCTCAGACTTAATTATATCTCATATATTTAAAAGTATTCTTAAATTATATGGGAAAATAGAAATGCTTTAGTAGAAAAATACATGAATGAGAAAATTTAAAAATCTAATAAAAATAGAAAATATTATTTTCCCTTTCCTTTTGGCACACGTTAAAACAAATAGGACCATTTAACATCAGCAAATGTGCAATGAGACAGACTCTTTGACCAGTGTGTTATGTAAATTGTAACAAAATTTCTGGAAAACTAATTTGGCAAAATCTATGAAATGCCTTAAGATTCATAGTTTTTGATTTAGTAGTAGTCTATTTTAAGAAAGCAATGATTTGACCAAGATTTCGGTCTACATATGTTTATTAAAGCATTATTTGTGGCTGGGTGTGGTGTCTCACACCTGCAATCCCTGTACTTTGGGAAGCTGAGGCAGGAAGATTGCTTGAGACCAGGAGTTTAAGACTAGCCCGAATGATACAGTGAGACTTTGTTGCTGTAAAAACTAAAATGTTTAACCAGGCGTGGTGGCATTTCTGTAGAATGCCATCATGCCTCTTGCTACTCAAGAGGCTGAGGCAGGAGGATCATGAGAGCCCAGGAATTTAAGACTGCAGTGACCTATGATCATACTACTGAACTCCAGCTTTTCTCAAAAAATAAAATAAAATAAAGCATCATTTGTAACAGGCTTTAAACACAACAATGATAGAATGGTCGCATTGATTTTATTTGTATAAATATAATAGAATTTTGGAAGTCATCAAAATGATGATTGAAGTTTTAGTGCAACTATAAAATTCTCTTTACATTAATCATGTTAAGTGAAAAAAAGATACCAACTCTAAATATGGTCTTAGTAATACATAAACATAATAAGAGAAAGATGGCAGAAAATAGGCAAAAATGACAATATTGTTTCTAAATTGTAGATGATAGAAGATTTGGTTTTACCTTTTTTGTATATTTTCTAAGTTTTATACAATAAAATCTAAATTATTTTATAAGGTTAGGAATATGAGTTAGTTCTGAGAAAGTCATTATAAACTTTGTTAACTTCAACTAGGTATTGCTTTGTAAATAACATGCTTTCCTGATGATTTGAATTAAAGTTTGGAAGCAGACGAAATGAGAGCTAACCTTACCTGTTGGAAGCACAGGGGCCTCACTGGGTTCTCCCAGTGTCTCTTCTGTAGATATTTCATCTTTCCTATTAGGTCAATGAGAAGAAAACAGAGGTGGTGACAAGGAACTTGATGACAGTAGGGGACATACATTTAAATTTGCCTATGCTGAATAGACCTAAAAATGAGAAACAAAGTTTACTTTAAAACTGGAGAGGTAATATTTGAATGTATTCTCATGGAAGAAAAATTCAAACAACCTCCTAGAATGGTTATGTTTGACTCTAGGGTTTTCCATATGAGTTGTGTTTTGTGTGGTCTCAGGGAGCTTTTCTGCAGTAGGTGGTGTGGACCTTTAGGGCTCCATGTTTTACAGTTTTATAGAACCTCTGGATTCTTGACAATTGATGAAGTATTCTGTGACTGAAATATTCCTGCTAAAATCCCAGACCCTCAAGCCTGCCTCTCTAGAGACCTTAAGCTTATCTTATAACGAAACTTTTGTGGTTAGAGTAATGGGAGAGAAGTTGATTTCTAGATAATGTAGGTGGATTAAATCTGCATTCTGGACACAACCATTGTCTACAATGGCAACCACCCAAGGACTTGGGGACAGGCTTGCAGTGGCATGTAATGATAGTGTAGCAGATGTTCTGGGGGGCCAATCCAAGGTCATGGTGGCAAAGCTGTCTGCGTATAATGTTGGCCCATTTTAGCAAGTGTTATTTAGAAGGGAGTATTGATAGTGATGTTTTTTGAAGCTCACTGAAAAATTTGTTGCTGTCCACTATTAGGTACCACAGATTTGTGTTTGTATTAGTATAATATAAAAGCAGTTGACCAATATATTTGATCTAATTATCTGTGGCTCATGATTATGGTAAGATCAAAGGGAATGGCTAGATGTTCTATTGTTTCAGAGTCATCTAGACTGGTCATAGCCAATAGTACCACCTACATATCTCTGCTACACCCAATTCTGCCAACGTGCTAATTAAATATAATATATAAAATATTATTAATCAGCCTGGCACTGCCTCTGACCAGCCACAATAGATGTCAGACGTAAACATGGGTGACCACAGGGGTGCACACAGGCCAAATATAAACTAAGACCAGCAGGGAGAATGGGGACTGAAGACCCTATTCTTGGCAAGGGAAAACACCCCCAGAAGAGGGGAAAACCAGAAATAAGCTGAGCAAGGTGGAATGAAACCAATTTAGCCAGTCTTCGTTTAATATAACAGTTGAGTTACCCATCTGGGCAGTTTCTGCTTTTACTGGAAGCCTGGTCTGTAAGGGATACAGCATACAAACACCCCTCCTGGGTCTGTAAACACTCTGGAGAACAATGGCTGTAGCAGAAGCTGTGTGCAAGGCCTGGGAAGGAACATTAACTAGGCCACCTCCTGCCCAGTCAATAGTCAAAGCAAATACCCGCTGTGGGGATTTGTATTATGGCCAGGGCAGAGATCAAGGGAACAGCTTGAGCCCTGAGATATGGGCAGGAGGCTGGTACACTAGCCAAGGATATCCTGCCCATATCTCATGGAGATAAGGTGAAAATTCCTCTTTTCTACCAATTCTTCCCAGGAGGCCTGACTCCACCATTATCTGCTCTGCAGAGAAATTAGAGGGGTCTAACCTCTCCCCAAGGGATCTGTGTGTGTGACCCCAGACAGGAGGCTGCCCCTACAGAAGGCTCAGGTTCCAGATTTCTTAAGCCTGCACAGACCCATAAAGTTAGTGATTATAGATACAATGAGATAATAAATATGTGTTTATTCCGAGAAACTGCTGACATTTTTATTCTCTTCCTCAGCTTGTCCTCTCAGCTAAATGAGAAAATAGCCTTCAATAAAAGCTGGGTGGAACAAACCCAGGGCCACTCATTGAAGCCCCACAGGCTAACGGTGGACCCCTGTGCCCACTTTTTAAAACTCTGTTCTCTGTGTCCTGTCTCTCTATCTCTCACTGCTTTTAATTTCATTTTTCCCAGTTGATCATTGCCATTTCCACAGGTCTTAAAGGACCCCGTGCCTGGGGCAGGACTTCTGGCAGACTCCATAGTGGAATCTGGGACCAGCTATTCTTGTTATTTTTTTCTGGTATTATACTGTGCAGTTAATAAGTAGTTTTTAATGGAGAGTATATTTAATAAACTCTCATCGCATCAAATATTATTGTGTTTAGACAATTTTTAAAACTTTGTAGATCTTTGTTTATAGCGAGAGCTCCCTTCCTCCCAAATGACTTGCCTCCTTGTTTTTCCCAGGAGAGTAGATAGTAAAATGCTGCTGTGGCTTTAGTTACACGTTAATAGCTCCCATGTGCAAGACTCCGTGTGGGATGCCATCTCCTTATCCTTCACTAAAAGGTGTGATTCCGCCACTCCACTGCCGATCTGCACTATCACCCAGGAGCTCGGCGTTGGGAGCTGAGCACTTGGTCCTTCCACTAACTTTTATTTCAAAGTCATTTGAAATTGGCAGATTTATGGGCTAGTCAGGTGAGAAAATTTTCTGTTTCATCTTCTTGGAAAGGTTCTAAGTAAAAGAGAATTTATTTTCTTTTTTCTTTTTTAAAACAATTTGGTAACCATAGCTAATGTAAAATGTCTGTTTTATGCTTCTTCCTCTCTCCAGCGGTGCTCGCGGGCACAGCGGTGGATTATATAAATGCTTTTCTTTCTTTCTCTTTCTTAGATAATTGTTTCTTATAATTATTAATATGTATAAGCATTTGACAGATCCTTTTGATTTTTTTCTTATGGATAGACTCTGCTTGGCTCTCTTTCTTTTGTCTCTTTCTTTCTTTTGAACATGGAGGAACCAGTAAAGCATCATCCTATGTGAGGGTCACTGTGAATGTTTTGAGACAGACTGTGTTGTCAAAGACCATTATTTCACTTCCAAGAAACACAGTTGACAGAGACCTTTCTGATTCACCCATGCGAGTTTCAGCGTGCTCAGCTTTTGGTGTTGCTGAGAGGGTTTCATTTGCGTCTGTCCATCTGGATTATACATTTCATGGTT
The DNA here is from genome assembly GCF_000181295.1 of Otolemur garnettii. Taxonomy (NCBI): domain Eukaryota; kingdom Metazoa; phylum Chordata; class Mammalia; order Primates; family Galagidae; genus Otolemur; species Otolemur garnettii. The sequence goes on along the minus strand of NW_003852502.1, from coordinate 5,246,781 downwards.
TTTTGTGTATCTCAAAACTTTCGTAATGACCCATGTATTTAAATTAGAGTTGTCAGTATGTCTGTGTCCTGAGAATCAAGGCAATGCTCCAGTACTAGGATTTTCCTAAGTCATGTTGTTTTAGAATTCCTAAAGCAGAGGCTTGGTAGACACGACTGACAACCTCAAACATATAAGGACTTTGCTCAGTTTTGTGCAGGAGGTGGAAAAGTAGGAAACAGACCCTACTCTTGAGGAGTTTATACTCTCACGGGAAACAGGAGAAAGAGAGGAAAGGTTAAATAAAAATCTAGGTGCTGAATGAGAAGTACAAGTGGCAGGGAGAGTTGCTGTGGCCTCAAATAGGCTTTTGGTGGGACTCTGCCTGGGGCTTGGCCAGGAGCAGCCTTTGTCTGGGAGGGGTGTAGGAGGCAGGTTCTTCCAGGCAAGAGGGAAAGGCTTGGGGCCAGATGAGGGGTGTGTGTCTGTACCCAGTGTGTGTGTTGGGTGTCAGCAGTTGGATCCTGGCTAATGGGAGGTTGAGGTGGAACTGTCGGGGGTGTAAGGTCGTGACTAATCAGGTGGGTTTCTGCCTCAGTCAAGGTCCCAGCAGGAAACATACTTCATACCTCATACCTCATACCTTTGAACACAGTTTAATGAAGAGATTATGTACGAAGTTGTGGGAAAAGTGGAAGCACAGACACAGGGAGAGTGCAGTGCCTGCCGGAGGGCGAGTAACAGTGGGGTGCTGGGACTGCCCCAGGCCAGGACAGGGGAGAGTAATACCCTGAGGCAGAGATAGGGAAGGCTCTGGGGAAACAGGCCTGATGGGAGCTGAGCTGAGCTGAAGCTGAAGGAGATGGTGACCCTCAAGGACTCTGCAGGTCTGTGTGTGTGTGTGTGTGTGTGTGTGTGTGAAAGAGAGAGAGAGAGAGAGAGAGATATCAAGATCCCCTGCCTTCATTCTCCTCCTGGTGCCAATGAGAAGCCAGAGGGCAGAGACGTTCCTTAACCAGGCAGTTCTCACCACACAGCCTCCCGCACACAGGTGGGCTGGAGCAGGATGGGGAGTGGACATTCAGAAGGGCAAGGAGAAGACGCACAAATCTTCTGAAAGTCATTGAGAGAGGTTTGATATAACAAAAAATAGTTCAGATTTATTTATTAACCTAGCAGTAGTTATGCAAGTTAAGGAGAGATTAGGACAGGGACCCCTATTAGGGAGAATGGATCCCGCATTTTTCACAGAGTGAATTAATAGGGTCTTGGATGAAGTGGACAGCAAAGGGAGCAGAAACAAAGAACAAATGTGGAAGGCTCGAGGAAGTCTCACCAGTAACTCACAGGCCTCATTTGTGTCTCTCTTGGTAGTTTGTCTTCAGATTTAGATTTTGAGATGTTTTATGTATGTGTTTTGTGAGTTTAGAGTTTGACAACATCTCTCTTCTTTAATCATTTTATCTAATGCATTTCTCCTTTCCTTTCTCTTCCTCTTTTCCTTGTTTTGGTTGCATTTTAATTTTCTTATTTGATATTCAATTCTTGTTGAAGATATAGCTCAGTGCTTTAGTACTTTAATTTGAGAAATACTAACACTTTACAGAATACCAAATAAGAATTCAAAATTCAGGTCACTCTTTGATTGTATTAAGTATTTTCCTGATGTGACTAACAGTTTACCATACGTTCTAAAAATCAAATTATTTTAATGGCTCTAGATCTTATAAGCGAAGATACGCATTAAATACATATCAACCAGTGATCAATTCATTTTATCTGAAAACAGTGCAGACATCTATCCCAATCCATAAGGTCTTCCCATTTCCCTTTAATGTTCCGTTTGTCCTCAGCCCAATCTATGCATGAATTGTCTGTCAGAATAACCTACACAGATCTTCATGGCTGACATCAAATTAAAAAGGTACAATTGCTTAGTTTCACTCTATTATATGATCTTTCTGAAGTCAAGAGCACACAGCACTCTATTTTGGATACTTACCTCTCAGGAAAGCTTCTCTGCTTTATTCTCTGCAAAGAGAAGAAAGGTAATTTGACCAGGAGACAATGCCGGCTGGGGAGCTGAAGTCTTTTTTTCTATTTTCATTCCCTTCTATCTTCAGCTACATTTCAATCTGTCTGTACAATATTATTTTGCAAGAATAAACTTTCTTTTGGCCTTTATCAGATATCTCCAAGCATTTCTTCTTTTTCCTTTTTTTCTTGAGACAGAATCTGATTCTGTCACCCTGGGTAGAGTGCTGTGGCATCATATCTCACAGCAACCTCAAACTCTTGGGCTCAAGTGATCCTCTTGCTTCAGCCTCCTAGTAACAGGACTATAGACATCTGCCTGTTAGTTTTTCTATTTTAGTAGAGACGGAGTCTCACTATTGCTCAAGCTGGTCTTGAATTCCTGAGCCCAAGCAATCCTCCTGCCTCGGCCTCCCAGATTGATGGGATTACAGGCGTGAGCTACTGTGCCTGGCTAACCAAGCATTTCTTTAACTAACCCTCATGCTGATGGAAACCACTTCAAAGGGAGGCTGGGGCTGGAGGCCTGGGAGCTCTTTGGCTAGTGTTCTGACAGCCAGGCATTGTTTAGACTCACCTGCTGTAGAAGATCCAGGTGCTCCTGGGAGTTACTGAAGTTATTCCCAATGTCAAAGAGGCAGAAGGTCTCCTGCTGGCAGACGCTGACCCAGTCTTGGTATTCCGCTGTGTCGGGTATGCGATCCAGAAAGACCCGATACGCTTCCCACACCACTTCCTGACACACTGCAATACAGAGCCGTCATGGTGGAAAATGGCCACGTCTTCAGAAGACCTCTTTACCCCAACGTGGATACAACCTCCCAACATGGAAAGCTCTTTCATGTTGACACAGTAAGTACAAGCCCGTAGAAATTCATTCATTTAATGCATACTTATTAAGCACCTACTATATGCTATGGAGAATAAGAACAGAAAGAAAATAGGGATTGGGCATTTATTCAAAGGAAGAGAAACCAGTATATTGAAGAGTCATCTAGATGCTCATGTTTATTGCAGCACTAATCACAACAGCCAAGATGTGGAATCAACCCACGTGTCCACCAACAGATGAATGGACAAAGAAAATGTGGTGTATATACACAATCGGACATGAGATAGCCATAAAAACAGTGAAATCCTGTCACTCTACCACATGAATGGAACTAGGAGATATTA
>NW_003852502.1:5238639-5242501 GCF_000181295.1 Otolemur garnettii | reverse complement strand
CACACACACACACACACAAAATTAGTGTGGTTGAGGAAGATCTCACTCTAAAGGTGATTTTTCGAATAGTTTGGGAAAAGTAAAGACCCCAAGCTGGGGACTACTAGGAACACTGAAGGAGCAGTGAGGATGTCAGTGTGGCCAGAGTGGGGCTGAGAGCACTGGAGAATGAGGACAGAGAGGTGAGGGAGGCAAGCACAGATCAGTAGACTCCAACCCAGAGTCGGGCACCTGGCTGTATCTGGAGACGTCCAAGAGATATGCAGGCACACAGACACTTGAAGGGAAGCAATTTCCAAGTCTCAAATAGAGGAGCACAGGGAATTTCACCCCCAAACATGACTACTTTGTATAAAGAATATTTTCAATTAAAGGATGTTTGAGATCAAAAAAGCATAGAAGAGGCTTCCCTCTATCCGCATAAACCAGATCAAAGAGGAAATGGGCCTCTCTTCCTCTCTGAGATCTCAGTGTGTTAGAGAATGCAACCGGACTCGGCCTAAATTATTTAAAACGTAATACCTGTCTCTCTGGGTAGTTCTAAATTAAATCTATTTCCCCACCTGTTCATCCTCCTTACCCACTGTTTATTGCCCCTGCACAGAATTAGCTATACTCCTCTCAATTTTCTCCTTTCCCTCTAAAAGGTGCGTCTAAAGGGGGCTTCATGGGGACATTGGGAATCACTCTGCAACCCTCCCCACGTGCTGGATAAATAAACCTTCCCTTATTCATCTGCCTTAATTGTGAGTTGATTTTTCAGCAAACTTTTCGCGCAAAGGCAGCTTTCCCTTCACCCTACACAACTTTCCTGTGCATGCGTCCCTAAAATTGGTCTCCCCGAGGACACACCTCCGTTTCCTTTTCACCTTTCCTCACGTCCTTCCCTCATCCATCCCCAATCCTGCTGTGGCACAGCCCCTCCAGATCGCCCCACAAGACAATTAGAAGGAACAATATTAAGATTAAGAAAGGGAATGAGCCTCCTGGAGGGATAACGCACATTTTGACAACTCCAGTGATTTCTGAGTCCCTGCTTCAACAAGTTGGAAGGAATCCCAGAGGAGCTGACAGCTGATAGATCATTAAAAATAATCATGAGAGATCATGATGTGATTAGCGGCATTTAATGCCAAAGGAATTTGAAGAATAAAGACACTGCTATAATAAAAACCCATTCCTTCCTATCTACTTGTTTACGTAAACAAGTTTCCTCAGCACTTAACTGAAACTAAGGAAAATAATGGGTGCAAAATTGACATTAAACTGTCATATTTTGGCAATGCACAATATACGTAATGACTAGGCGTATATCAATTCACTGAGCCACAAAACCAAGGCAATCTCATCCATCTTGAGGTGGGCAAACCAAATTAAAATCTTCAGGCTCCCTCTGGGACTGACTGACCAGATCCCCTTTTGGCTAAGGGGCTGCCTAAAACTGAGTTGCTGGCCCTGAGAAAGGACAACAGAAATGCTCATCAGGCCCCTCCCCTTCTTAGGGACGTCCTCTGCGACTCATTCACAGGTCAAAGGCTCTGCCAGACATCTGCAGGCCCGCAGTATTCACAGCGCTGCCTGAGTCTGGGCACCTGTCTGGTGGTTTGTCTCTGATTACAGACCCTTTTGGTAACTCAGCACTCCTTTCCACAAACTCCTGGTCTAATAGACGGAGCCTAACTCTTTCAGCCAATTATCAGCTAAAGAATCTTTAAACCCCTCATAACCTGTGAGCCTGTAGCTTTGAGATGTCCCATCTTTTTGGGGCCAAACCAATGTATGCCTTCCACAGATTGATTATGACTTCCCCTGTAATTCCTGAAATGATTCTACCACCCATCTTAGAGCATTTTCACTGTGTTGCTTTAAGCACTGGGAAAAGAAATAACTCAATATTCCATTTGAATTAGGAATATGGGAGCTTTCTCTGCTATGTTTGAAAGATGTCAACAGATAATTTTGTAAAAGTAGCACAAGAATGAAATTTTTTCCCTTTTACTCTGTCAAAGGAACACTGCTCTATAGCAGGCTCTTCTTTCTTATTTTGTTGTGAACCAATTTGTTAGACTTGAGAAACCCAGACTGATGAATAGTAAAATTTCACGTCACCTGGGGGCAGCCAGAAAGATAATGGCCTGTCATTGCTGTGGGGAAAAACTGTGGTTTGTTTTATTCAGGGAAATAGAATGAAAGGGGCAACCTAATCAAGGAAGAAAGAGCTAAGAATAAAAAGGCAGGAGCTGAAAATGTGGTTGCAGCAACAAGTAGTCTATGCTACAAACACCTGCAGTGAATTCTGAGAGTGGTGCAAAGAATTAGAAGTCGTATGAAAACAGTTAGAAATCGTTGGAGTCATATCCAGTGAGATGCAAATACTGTATGTTTATACTTCTATCCCTGAAAAAACAAGTAGGAATTTGCCAGAGTCACTGTCTGATCAATGTATAGGCACACTCAGAGTGAGTGAGTGACACAGTCACTGTCTTTCCCTCACACCCCTATGGGTGCTCTGTCATCTGTACCCACCAATACGTATTTACTGAGCTCCTGCTTTGTGGCGAGGCTGTGCCGGGACCTCCCTGTCTTACCACAGTGCACTTGATCGTCTATAATTAGAGTCCTCCTGACTGTGATCTAGTTCTTTCCACTTTCTGTGGGTGTGGCTTCCATCAGAAAGCAAATATCTTTTTATTTCCATATAGAATGAGACATACAAGGAACATAAGGCTTGATATTTTTGAGACTGATAGTTCGTTATACCTCCAAGATCCAGTAAGAATGCCTTGGATTAATTTTACCCGTGCACAAGAGCTTTGCTGGGTGTCAGCAGCGTGGAACGGGTTCTCAGTTGTCATAACACGTAACATGTCACAGGCTGGGATTGAACCAGCCTGTTCTAGGCTTTAAATAGAGTAGGGTGGCTGTGCTGTTTGGAATGGAAGTGAACAACTACTGTGATGGAGGTGGTGTCAGTAAGACCCTCAACTTTCATGGAAGATGAGCTGAGTTTAGGTGGAAGCCCAGCAGGATACTTTGTGTTATTTGCAGATACCTGGAGAATTTTAATGGCAGTGACTAAAGACTTTTTTTCTTTTAATGAAGAAAGAAACCATGGGAACTTTTTTTCATCCATGGTGAATGACGGAACTTAAGAAATTTCACACCAAAGTATAACACTTGGTAAAAAGAGTATTTTGAATTACAGGCCTTAGATTTCTAAGGATCTCTTAGATCTCTTGGAAGGGGCTTTCTTTCTGTCTGCATAAACAGATGGACCCATCAGTTAACTTCCTTTCCCTCCCCGTTATCTCAATATATTACAGGAAAAAAAAATCAAGAATGCAACCAGACCTGTCTCAAATCATTTTAAACATAATACCTGTCTCAGGTTCATTTACAATCTCCCAACTATCTATTCATTTCCCCAGCAACCATTTATTGCCCCTAAACAGAATTGCCTGTATTTCTCTTCTCTCCCTCCCTGCTAAAAGGAAAGTATAAAAATATCTCGATCCCTCTGGGATCCTGGGTAATCATTCTGTAATTCTCTCATGCAAAAGGTAAACAAACCGCTTTCTTTTATTAATCTGCCTTAATTGTGAGTTAATATTTCAGTGAACTTTTGGGAGAAAGGGCAAGTTTTCCCTCACCTCCACATAAGTAAATGAAAAGGCCAGCCACTGATGGCTGTGCTCTGATTTAATTCCTCCCTGATTTCCCGGGAAGGATTCCCCAGAATCCTGTTAGGCTATCTCAGGATAGGAACTGCATGGTAACTCCGCTAGAAACCATAGTCATCATGTTGTAATCTGTGAGCACACTGCATTCTATCTCGGTAACTACTCTTAACTACTTCTGTGAA
>NW_003852502.1:5235944-5237626 GCF_000181295.1 Otolemur garnettii | reverse complement strand
CTTTCGATTCTTGGGGCTTTGTCTATGCCTTTATATTCAGAATGGTATGTTTTAATGGAGATATCTGTAAAAGAAAGATCAAGATCCTGGTGAATATACACATTTATGGGATATAAATGACATATATGGATAATTGAATGAGATAAACTAAAAAGTAAAATTATCTGGCTTATGACGTTTATACTTTGGGGCAACCGCCAAATGTAATATTCCAAATGACAAGGCATTTTTAGAAATAAGAGAATAGTGTAATGGGCTGATCAAGATAAAAAAAGCCAACATCTCAAATCATCCATCTTGCCTTTAAGAACTGCCAAATATTGAAGCCATTTCCCACACATCTCTCTAAAAATCACTCCCCACTTAGCACTCGAGCTTCCCGAGAGATGCTTCTTTTGATAGACATATTTATAATATATTTCAAGTGGGAGATGATAGAGCATTGTGGTACCCAGAGGCGCGCTCCTGATGAGGAAGTGGGGCATTTCTAAAAACCTGAGAAAAAAAATGCAACAAAATAAACTTTCCGGCAGCCCTACGATTTCTATCCTGGCAGAGGTCAGAGGGCAGCAATGTGGCTGAAAGCGAGTTAGGACAAGGGTGTATCTTAGAGCTGTATTTACAGAGCAAGCTTGCTATTTTATGGGGATGGTGGTGGAAGAATGAAGGGGAGGACCCAGAGAAAGGCTGGCAGAGAAAGTCACAGCCTCAGCCATTTTCCCCGGCTGGCAGGCCAGGTCCACCAGGGTTGGCCTAGGCTTCGTTTTTGACTTTCTAGACCTTTCATAATAATGACTTACATTCATGGAGCTCCATTTTATTTTGAATTTTTTATATGGATTAAGTCATATCATTCTCACAGAAGCGTTACCCTCCATAGTATAGATGAAGCAGACACTATTTTTCTCCATTTACCACGTAGCAGAATACGGAGGCTTGGAGGTGGCAGAGCATGGAACCAGCAGAGTCAGATCTCAGCCCCCCCTCCCCTCCATCTCTTTCATCCATTCTACCACGTAAGAGAGGAATTATGGATGAACAGTTGGGACCACTTACTATATATGGTCCCTGGAGATTCCAAACGTGGTTTATAGTGATTTATATTTAATATTCCCATTTTACTAGGCAATGCTCTCAAACGCAAATCTTCTTGGTACAGATGAGGGCAGTCAAGCAGAAATCTAAGAGGGTAGCTGGAGAGCAGTTCAAATCTTGTCAAAAAGTGTAAACGTCTCTCTACGTGTAGGTGTGGAGAGAGTCCTGGTAGGAACACGCTTTCTCTGCCACTTTGAGGAGTCTCAGAGTGGTCAGTCAGCGTTGGGCAGTGGTGAATTCTTAGGAGAGAATCCCCAGGGAGGAAGGAAATTTAAAGATTCATCAGCTCACCCAAAGACAAACTAGTCATAATCTCTGGGTTAGAATACAGGCACCAGTCATTTTTGAGATCCTCAGGCAATTCCAATAGGCAGACAGGTTTGGGAACCCCTGCTTTATAGCTCTCTACGGATGCTTCCAGCTGGAAAATCTGGATCACCTACCTCAAACTGGCTTAGGTAACACGAAAGTTATCACATCCAAAGGAGAGGCAGAGGGAGGGGATGCCTGGGAAGACGAAACTTGGCTCTGCCTTTCTGCCTTTCTCTGGGCTCTGTCCCCTCATGTGAGGTCCTCACCCCTGGTGA
>NW_003852502.1:5228900-5235442 GCF_000181295.1 Otolemur garnettii | reverse complement strand
GTCTGGTGTGGCACAGACCAGACAGAGGGAGGCCCTGCCCGTCCCATTCCTGTCACAGTGCCAGCCGGCAGTTGGGGGGGGGCTGCGGTTGCACTGGCCTCTTCTCCACCTCATCCCCACAGTCTTCAGTCCCTTGGGGTGGGCCCTGTTCTTACATTTTATGTTATGCTCTGAGTAAACTGAGTAACTTGTCTTGGGAACAGTACTTACTTCCTGACTCTGGGATCAGTGGATACTGTATATATCAAAATAGAAGAGCAGATTTGGAATGTTCTCAAGACAAAGAAATGATAAATGTTTGAGGTGCTGGAAATCTTAGTTACGCAGATTTGGTCATTACATATTGCATGCTTATATCAAAATATCACATGTACCTTATAAATATGTACAACTATTATGTACCCATGAGAATTACAAAATAAAATAAAAGTGTTGGGCACAGTGTGAAGGCACAACAAGAACTCGTCTACTATAGGATGACTATAGTTAATAATAATATATGGTCTCAAGGAGCTAGAAGGAGGATGATGAGTATTCCCACACACAGAAATGATGAATGTTTGAGAGGATGGATATGCTAATTACCCTGCTCCGAGCACTCTGTGTTACCCGTATCAAAACATCACTGCAAACCCCACGAATATATACCGTTATTATGTGTCAACTCAAAGACATTTAAAAACACTCAGAACCTTACCCGGTGAGCACTCACACGTAAGATATTATCCTTTGTCAGATAATCCGGGCATTCCACTTCCTGGTATCTTGTATCCGTCCTAAAGTGACCCTTCTCTGTCCCACTCCTCTGTTCTAGACGAGACCAGCCTGTGCCCTGCACCTTCCTGCGCCTCCTGACTGCAGCAGGGTTCGTCTGCGTTTCCTACCTGAGGGCCCTCTTCCTCCTCCTCTGTTTGCTGTGCTCCCACTTTATTATAAGGGCAGGTGAAAGGCCACCTGCTCTTCTGAACTTTCCTGGGTCTCACATTCAGAGTTCACTCATTGCTCCCACTCACTCCTACAGCGTGGCTCTTATCTCTGTGAACACTCTCTATATATCAAAACATCACTGAGTACCCCGTGAGCATGAATGTCAGTTCACCAGTATTCTTTAAGTGACTGGAATGTGCCAGGCCCACTGGGGTACACAGCTGTAAACTTGATGAACAAACGTCATGGAATTTGTATGGTAGCACTTGTTTCATCTTTCCTCGAATACTAATTTGTTGTAAATACATGGGTGCCTTCCTTTAAACTGCAAATACCTTGAGGGTTTCTGTTGTAATCCTGTCTTCCCCTCCCCTGTTCAGCTAGTACACTGTTTTGTCTGTGACAGATATACAATGTATGTTAATTAAGAAACAAGGAAAAATGCCCACGGAAATATTTATGGTTTTTAAAAAATATATACATATGAGTTAGATTTGTTTTAAAAACCATTACTCCATGAAAAATAGCTTCATATGTCCTGTCCACCCACAATATCACAACTTCCCTTTTAAATTTCTGCCCCTTCCTTAGTGTCTAATATCAGAGGCTAAGGACACAGTCATCTGACTGAAGATAATATCCTAAGTGAAAAAGCCAATAAAAATTCTTTTGCGAGTGAATACAAAAGAATGGAAAAGAGATAGTTTATGTTTAAAGTGTGCTTTTTGGCCCTTTAAATTTATCCATAAATAAATAAATTATAAAGAATTGATTAAGAAAGTGGGTATCGCTGGGAGGAATACCAGCATCGCCTGGCTCGTTACAAGGCCAGGACTGCAGTTCTCTTGCCTCCCGATTATTGACCCTGATAGATAAAACCACACTTATGATATGTGGGGTCAGCAGCACTTCTTCTAGGAAGAGTTCATAAACTTTACTGTCAGACCTTGTACATTCTGTCACTAATTTGATAATTGGTTTCAGCTCCTACCTAAAACCAACACCCTCACTTAGACACTGCACCCCATCCTTTCTTACCCCTCAGGAACATTCTTCCAGGAACTCTGTACTCATTTCCCCACATCGTCATTTTCAGTTTTTTTCTATCGGATCAGACTTAGAAGCATAGAAGCTCACAAACATGCTATTACTTTTCCTTTACTGAAAAACCCTCTCTTGATATCATTTAATACATCCCTTCCAGCTTCTGACTCATTTTTCTATTTGCTCTTATAGCTCAATTCTTTTTGAGCTTTTTCTTGCCTGGTAGGTTTGAAAAGTTTTGAAAGCATTAGAGGGCTGTAAAAAAGCATGCCGATTCTGAGAGGATGGAGCAAGATGGCGACTGAGTAATAGCTTTTTTGCAACTGGGTATGGTGATATTGGGGAGAGAAGACTCCAGGCATCTCTGGCTGATGGGATCTCCCCCAAAATATCCCTCTGGGGACACAGGGAGACAGCGAGAGACTTCTGGACCCCCAAAGGAGGACAAAAGCAGTGGAGAACTGGCAGGTGGTTACGTTCGTTAGGCCTGAGGCTGCCTGCAGCTATAACTATAGCAGCGGTTAGTTCCCTGCAAACAGGGAAGGCTTTCCCTGTGGGCTGCTTGGATTTTTTGGACTTGGGCACTTGGTTGAACTACCTTGGGGGAACTTGGGTGAGAGTGCGGATGACTTTAAGCATTGTCTAGGGCCTTGGACTGAGGCACTGAGCTGGAATGGAGCTAATATCGTTCAGTTGTGGGCTGCCTGTGCAGTCATTGTGGGAGAATTGCCCCTGTAATCTCCGTCCTCAGGGTCGCAGAGTAAGGATCAGGCTGGGGGACCTTGGTGAGTAATCTAGTGACTGAGCAGCCCAAAGGCAGGGACTGAGACACTGGGGGAAGAATGGAGATTTCAGTGATTGGCACTAGCAGGGCTACCTTACAGCCTTGGCCCTCAGGGGCATAAAGTGAGACCAGTTTTGGCATACTGCATGAGCAGGCAGCCACCTCAGGAAGGATCCCAGCAAAAAAGTGCTTTCTGGGAAAGCTTGTGCTTAGCCAAGGTTAACAGTTTAAAGTGTCTTTTAAGTGGGCTGAGGGGAGATTTAGGCTCTCAACCCTGCAGGGTTTGAGAATACAGCAGAGGCCCCCAGTCTCCATGTTGTACAGCTATATTAGCATGTGATTAACATCTTATACCCCAGAAGATCACCTATTGCCCAGACAATATTAAGCAAGATACATATACTGCTTTTTTTCTAATTTCAACATTTTCCCTCTAGATTTTTCTTTTTTTTTTCTTTTTTCATTTTCCAGTTTAAATATAATTTTCCATTGGGAAAGTTTCATTTATGGTATTCTCTAGAATGGCTCCCATATCTCTAGGGCATTTTTTCATAATTAGAACTTCATTTTTGCTAGTGTTTCTGCCCCTATTATTTGGTTTCCCCCCCCCAAATATTGTCCAGTAAGGTTTTCTGTTTGTTTTGGTTTGATTTATAGCATTTTTGTCTTTCCTCTCTACTTGGTGGAGGTGGGGTACTGTGTCTGAACAGGCTGGCAAAGAGCTGCTACGCTCAAGGGAACCACCCAACCCAGCATTCCTAGAGGTTCAGGGTTTTAAAGGTTGGGTCAAAGTACCCTAATGTACACTCACATTACTCTTATCTCCTTCTTTTTGTGCCTCTCTTCTTTATGTAAATATTTCTGTTTACTCACCCCTACTCCTCTTTTTTCTTTTTAAAATCTTTTTTCCCTTCTTGCTCTTCAACCTTGTCATCCTTCTGGTCCTGTACCAAAAGGACTTATCAAAACCTTAGGCCAGAGGCATGGTAATTTAAAGAGCAAGAGGAAGTAAGAAAAATTGGGGCAAGGAAACAGATAAAAGAAAACATTCAAGAGGAAGAATCAACAGAAAAGTCCTGGCAACATGAAAACCAGTCCAGAGCAACCTCCCAAGGGACTGTGAGGTAGCTACTGTAGAGGAGTCCACCTATAAAGAAATGTTAGAAATGACAGAAGGGGAATTTAAAATAGAAATGATGCAAAAAATGAAGGAAATTTCTGAGAAGGTAGAAAACAACCAAAAGGAAATTAAAAAACAGAATCAAATAAGATATGAATGAGATGAAGAATATAGAAAGGATATAGCAGAGTGGAAGGAACTGAAGCAGTCAATTAGGGAACTTAAAGATGCAACAGAAAGTATCAACAACAGATTAGACCATGCAGAAGAATCTCAGGGATAGAGGACAAAGCTCTTGAGATAACTCAGGTAGTTAAAGAGGCAGAAAAGGAGAGAGAGAAAGCAGAATGTTCATTAACAGAATTATGGGACTTTATGAAGTGTTCAAACATATGAGTTATAGGTATCCCAGAAGGGGACGAAGAATGCCCCAGAGGAATGGAAGCCATTCTAGAGAATATTATAAATGAAAATTTCCTAAATATCACCAAAGATTCTGACACACTCCTTTCAGAGGGATATCAGACCCCAGGTTGCCTCAACTCTAATAGGGCTTCTCTAAGACACATTGTGATGAACCTGTCCAAAGTCAAGACAAAAGGAAAGATTTTACAAGCTGCCAGGAGTAAGCACCATTTTACCTATGGGGCAAATCCCTCATGGTGACTGCAGACTTCTCTAATGAAACTTTTCAAGCCAGAAGACAATGGTCATCTACCTTTAATCACTTAAATAGAATAATTTCCAGCCCAGAATTCTATATTCTGCTAAGCTAAACTATAAAATTGATGGCGAAATAAAATCTTTTACTGATATGTAAACATTGAGAAAATTCGCCACAAGACCAGTGCTACAGGAAATACTTCAATCTGTTCTACATACTGACCATCACAGTGGACCACCAGCAAAGTAAGTGCCCAGAAATTAAAGAACAGAACCTAGCTTCCACAATGTTGCCAAAGAAAAAACCAAGCAATGGACTTTCACAAAATAAGATGAATAGAATGTACCACACTTACCAATTATCTCAATAAATGTCAACAGCTTGAATTCCCCACTGAAGAGGCATAGATTGGCTGATTGGATTAAAAAACAAGCCATCCATTTGCTGTGTGCAGGAAACACAACTAGCCTCAAAAGACAAATTAAAACTCAGGGTTAAGGGTTGGAGACAATTTTTCAGGCAAATGGAATTCAGAAGAAAAGAGGAGTTGTAATCTTATTTTCAGATACATGTGGATTTAAAGCAACTAAAGTAAAAAAAGACAAAGATGGTCACTTCATATTGGTCAAGGAAAAATACAACAAGAAGACATTTCAATTCTAAATATGCACCCAACTTAAATGCTCCAAGATTCTTGAAACAAACTTAATTTAGTCTGAGCAATATGATATCCTATAACACCACAATAACATGGGGCTTTAACACTCCTCTCACAGAGCTGGACAGATCCTCTAAACAGAATAGATTGGCTGACTGGATTAAAAAACACAAGCCATCCATTTGCTGTCTGCAGGAAACACACCTAGCTTCAAAAGATGAATTAAAACTCCGAGTTAAAGGGTGGAAGACAATTTTTCAGGCAAATAGAATTCAGAAGAAAAGAGGAGTTGCAATCTTATTTTCAGATACGTGTGGATTTAAAGCGACTAAAGTCAAAAAAGACAAAGATGGTCACTTTATATTGGTCAAGGGAAAAATACAACAAGAAGACATTTCAATTCCAAATATTTATGTACCCAATTTAAATGCTCCCAGATTCTTGAAAAAGACCTTACTCAGTCTGAACAATATGATATCCTATAATACCATAATAGCAGGAAATTTTAACACAGCTCTTACCAAGCTGGACACATCCTCTAAACCAGGCGTCCTCAAATTACAGCCCGTGGGCCACATGAGGCTGGCCTAGGACATTTATCTGGCCCAGCAGGTGTTTTTGCTACTGCTTCCTGTCCTGCTTAGCAGCTGACTCATCCTGGGGCCTGTAGTCTGCCCCTCCAATGGTCTGAGTCCCCTTATTTAAAAAGTTTGAGGACCCCTGCTCTAAACAGAAATTAAACAAAGATATAAGGGATTTAAATGAGACCCTAGAACAACTGTGCTTGAGAGTTGTATATTCTTTATCTTTGGGATGAAGTGTTTTATGTATATCTCTCTATATAAATCTATATATATACCTATAATATTATTTATATATATATAAAACACTTCATCCCAAAGATAAAGAATATACATTCTTCTCATTGCCCCATCAAACATTCTCCAAAATTGATCATATCCTACACAAAACCAAACCTCAACAGAATCAAAAGAATTGAAATTTTACCTTGTATCTTCTCAGACCACAAGGCACTAACGGTGGAACTCAACTCCAACATAAACATTCAACTGCACACAAAGGCATGGAAGTTAAATAACCTTCTGGTGAATGACAGTTGGGTGCAGGAAGAAATAAAAGAGGAAATCATTAACTTCCTTGAGCATAACAACAATGAAGACACAAGATACCAAAACTTGGGGTATACAGCAAAAGCAGTTCTGAGAGGAAAATTTATCGCTTTAGATGTCTACATTTGAAAAACAGAAAGAGAGCGCATCAAGTAACTCACAAGCCATCTTATGGAGTTGGAAAGAGAAGAACAATCTAAGCCTAAATCCAGCAG
>NW_003852502.1:5228055-5228808 GCF_000181295.1 Otolemur garnettii | reverse complement strand
AAAAAATAAATACAATAGATAAACCTTTGGCCAGACTAATTAGAAATAGAAAAGTAAAATTTCTAGTAATCTCAATCAGAAATGATAAAAGGGAAATAACAACTGATGCCACAGAGATACAAGAGATCATCTCTGAATACTACCAGAAAATCTATGCTCAGAAATTTGACAATGTGAAGGAAATGGATCAATATTTAGAATTACACCCTCTCCCTAGACTTAGCCAGGAAAAAATAGATCTCCTGAACAGACCAATTTCAAGCACTGAGATCAAAGAAACAATAAAAAAATCTCCCAACAAAAAAATGCCCTGATCCAGATGGCTTCCCACCAGAGTTCTATCAAAGCTTCAAAGAAGAGCTTATTCCTGTACTCTAGAAATTATTCCAAAAAATTGAGGAGGAAGGAATCTTCTCCAACACATTCTACTAAGCAAACATCACCCTGATACCAAAACAAGGAAAAGAGCCAACTAAAAAGGAGAATTTCAGACCAATTTCACTAAAGAATATAGATGCAAAACTTTTCAACAAAATCCTAGTCAATAGATTACAGCTTATCATCAAAAAAGTCATCCATCATGATCAAGTAGGTTTCATTCCAGGGATGCAAGGGTGGTTTAACATACACAAGTCCATAAACATTATTCACCATATCAACAGAAGCAAAAACAAAGACCATATGATCCTCTCAATAGATGCAGAAAAACATTTGATAAAATGCAGCATCCTTTTCTTTTCTTTTTTTTTTTTT
>NW_003852502.1:5213973-5227835 GCF_000181295.1 Otolemur garnettii | reverse complement strand
GCCGGTTGAGCTATAGGCGCCGAGCCGCAGCATCCTTTTCTAATGAGAAAACTAAAGAGTATAGGTATAGGTGGCACATTTCTTAAACTGACCAAAGCTATCTATGACAAACGCACAGCTAATATTTTACGGAATGGAGTAAAACCGAAAGCTTTTCCGCTTAGAACTGGAACCAGACAAGGTTGTCCTCTGTCAACATTACTATTTAACATAGTGCTGGAAGTTGTAGCCAATATAATTAGGCAAGACAAGGAAATAAAGGGCATCCAAATGGGAGCAGAGGAGGTCAAACTCTTCCTCTTTGCTGATGATATGACCTTATACTTAGAGAACCCCAAAGACCCAACCACGAGACTCTTAGAAGTCATCCAAAAATATAGTAATCTCAGGATATAAAATCAATGTCCACAAGTCAGTAGCCTTTGTATATGGCAATAACAGCCAAGATGAGAGGCTAATTAAGGACAAAACTCCTTTCACCATAGCTTCAAAGAAAATGAAATACTTAGGACTATACCTAATAAAAGAGGTGAAGGACCTCCACAAAGAAAAATATGAATCACTAAGAAAATAAATAGCAGAGGTTTTAACAAATGGAAGAACATACCATGTTCATGGCTAGGAATAATCAACATTATTAAAATGTCTATACTTCCCAAAGCAATCTCCTGATTTGATGCCATCCCTATTAAAATACTAACATTGTACCTTCAAGACTTGGAAAAAGTGATTCTGCATTTTGTATGGGACCAGAAAATACCCCATATATCTAAGATAGTTCTTAGTAATAAAAACAAAGCCAGGGATATCAACATACCAGATTTTGGGCTGTACTACAAGGTCATATGGTCAAGACAGCCTGGTACTGGCACAAAAATAGAGACATAGACATTTGGAATCGAATAGGAAATCAGGAAATGAAACTAACATTTTGTAATCACCTAACCTTCGATAAACCAAACAAGAACATACACTGGGGGGAAGATTCCCTTATCAATAAATGGTGCTGGGAGGAGTGGTTATCCACATGTAAAAGACGGAAACTGGACCTGCACTTTTCTCCACTAACAAAAATTGATTCAAGATGGATAAAAGACTTAAATTTAAGGCATGAAACAAAAAAAGTCCTTAAAGAAAGCATTGGAAAAACACTGGAAGATATCGGCCTGGGGAAAGACTTCATGAAGAAGACTGCTATGGCAATTGCAACAACAACAAAAATAAACAAATGGAACTTAATTAAACTGAAAAGCTTCTGTACAGCTAAGGGGACAACAACCAAAGCAAATAGACAACCTACACAATGGGAAAGGATATTTGCATCTTTTGAATCACATAAAAGCTTAATAACTAGGATCTATAGAGAACTCAATCCACATGAAAAAAGCCAGCAATCCCATATATCAATGGGTAAGAGAGATGAATAGAACCTTCCCTAAGAAGCCAGACAAATGGAATGGAGTAACAAGCTGTGGTATGTATATATTATGGAATACTATTCAGCCATTAAAAAGATGGAGACTTCACATCCTTTGTATTAACCTGGAAGGAAGTGGAACACATTATTCTTAGTAAAGCATCACAAGAATGAAGAAGCATGAATCCTATGTATTCAATTTTGATATGAGGACAATGAATGATCTAGTACATGGTAGGGAGTGGGGGAAGGGGAGAGCAGAGAAAGAGAAGGAGGGAGGGAGTGGGGGAAAGGAAGAGCAGAGAGAGGGAAGGAGGGAGGGGGTGAGGTCTCAGTGTGTGACACACCTTTTGGGGGCAAGACACAATTGTAAGAGGGACTGTACCTAACAAATGCAATCAGTGTTAACTGGTTTCTTTCCACCCTCAACAAATCCCCAGCAAGAAAGAAAAAAAGGATTTTTCTTGCCTTTTCCAGAACAAAGCAAGTCCTACGTGAATGAGAATCCCTTGATAACACCTGTGTGAGTACTAACAGCCCGTCTTCTCTTTCTCTCTTTCATCCTCTTTTTATTTCAACACATGTGATGTGCTCATAGAGCCTGGTACATTCAATATGTACGGTGACACTCTGCCAGGTGTCACTATCTAATGCATTTAATGCTCTGAAATTGAACATAAACTATAACAATGATCACCTCTGTGAACTTGGATGTTATTATTTGCTGATGGAAGTGGTGGCGACAGAGATGATTTTGTAGCAAAATAGACCATTTGAGGAAGGGCCGAGATTGATTGTGGTAGTACAGGCTTGCTTGAGTTGGGAGATTCTCATGAAAGGCCTGGCAGGGAAACTTCCAGAAGCATAAGGAAAGTGGCTGACATACAGAAGTTTACCTTGAGAAGGGTGGTTTTATCTTGTTTTGTTGTTTCACTTCATTTAGCTGCTCTACTCTGGAGCTGACCCAGACTCTGCAGCCCAGTAGAACTATGATACGTTTGAAAATTAAAGGAACAGCTGCTGGATTCAAACACTAAATTCAAACATTTCTTTATCCTAAGAAACAGTAAAATCTGGCCAATGATGGGAGTGGTGGTTCTGAAATGGTGAGCTTTTGACCCTTCATTTATTGCTTAGATATTCGATTTGGATGGCCTAAGCACGTCTGTGAGCAGAGGTGAAGGCCAGATCTTTAGTCAAGGTGTCCTTTCCACTCTGGGTTGTAGGCTTGTGTTTATGAGGCCTGTGTTGACTGGCACCCGTGAAGCCACTACAGGCTATATCATCTCCTTGTCATGTCAGAGAAGAATTTATTCATTTGTTAATTTTTTTTTCTGTTTTTCCTTCATTTTCCCCCCATTTATTGAAATTTTTTTCCTGTTTTTCTTCTTATTCTTTCTCCTCTTGGGGAATTTCCTCCACTTTATCTTCCTTCCTTCCTTCCCTCCCTCCCTCTCTTTTCTCTCTCTCTTTTTTTTTCTCTCTCCATCCTTCCTTTCTCTCTCTGTCTCTGTCTGTCTCTCCTTCCTTTTTCAAGAGGTTTTGCTTAGGCTGGTCCTGGTCATGAACTCCTGGCCTCAAGTGATCCTCCCATTTCAATCTCCGTCTTCCGAAGTGCTGGGATTACAGGTGTGAGTCACTGTAAGAGAGTTTGTTGGTTTCTTTTGGGTATTAGAGTTGGCCTCCAGGCATAAGCGGTTTACAAAGTTTCCATTTCAGGCTCAGCTTTGCCCAGGAACCACTCTCTTTTTTGGTTATGTATTCAAGTACATGCTTACCAATCTGTTTGGACCAGTCCTCATCAAACTTTCTCATCTAGAGGAATACTTTTAGTCATCTAACCCTACCGGCCTACAATACAGGCTTACTATACACATATAGTGACAGTTATAGACAATGAGAATAGGACAATGGGCTTTCTTGGCAGCATTGCTATGAAAGCAACAGACACTGGTACTTAGCAAAACCATTATGTCTTCCTAGGGGAAAAAGCCTGTCCTAATGAATGAATTAACGGGAGCAGAGACAAGATTTACTGGAATTCCGACAGAACGAAATCTCCATTTCAAGAACAGAACTCTGTAGAGAGAACATGATTGACATTTTAGGATCAAATCAATGACTGGCAGTTTTCAATAATAGTAATTTAATTTTGCACATGCTTTTCTAACTTTACTAAAAAAGAAGCGAGGGGCTGTGGCCTTTATGCAAGTGTTCCTCTTGTTTGTGATCCATGATATCCTGGTCCTCCCCCTACATTAGGAGATTCTCAATTACGCACCTGAGAAAATTTTTCCAAAGAGCAAAGGCAATTAAATACACATCGTGCTTAACATACTGAACATGTACCAACAAATTATGCAGATTTCACTGAGTGTTTCTTTCAGTCTATTACAGAGGTGTTGGGAGGTTTTAAGCACACTGTTCTCTGGATAATGAAGTGGGGGACACAGAAGCTTCTGCAGCCTGCTCTCCGGAGTGCAGTTCCTGATACATGTACACAAAGCCAACCCCAGTCTATGACCTGAGTCAAGGCGAAACTTGTTGGAATAAATGATACAAAAGAGGATCACAGAAAGTAAGGTAACGGCAGCTATTTCCTTTAAGGAATCGTGAAGTAATGAGCTTTTCCAATAGTCAGCATGCAAACTGAGTATCGACGGCATGTGGGGCAGACGCCACAGCACTTCCATCTCTCAAAGCTTTTGAATATCAGTTGCCATGGCTGCCTTCCCTACCTCCCAAACTGGCATTTGTTTGGCAACAGTACTCCCTACTGAGAATGGAATCAGTGGTCTCTTCTCTGAAATAACTAGAGTGGCTGCATTATCTTTGTCTTCATTAAAAAAATGTGGTTTAGTTATTGCACTTGCAATGTCAAGAAGGGCGGGGTTGGGATAGTGGCAAATCATTTCAAGAAATGAGAGGTTGCTAAAGCCTAGTCTCTATTCCATACATATGTATACAGATTGAGTCCCACCTTATTGCACTAAGAAGAACTGAATCTATAGGTGAGAGGTACGAAGGGGTCTTGCTATGTTGCTGAGGTACGAAGTAGCGCTGTGGTATGAAGTAGTGCTTTTTGTTGAGGGCATGTGCAGCTGGGAGGAGCAGAGCTGAAGTTGAAGGGAGAGGTAGAGGAAAGAAAGGAGATTGCCTCTTTTGTGTTCAAAGAAAACGATCCTCTGAGCAGGCGGAGTTGCTAGTTCTTCAGGTCAGGTGAATGTCAGGGAGTGAAGAGGCTGGAGTCTGGCAGGGCTGTGTCCTTAGCTGTTCCCTGAACTGCCTGCCCATCTCAGTCGGGAGCAAGCACAGGGCACAGTGAGAAGGGGAGGCGTGTTCTGAAAGCTGACTGGCTCTGTGTTCTGGGAAAGGAAAGAAACACAGCCAAGGTCCTTGTGATGGGGTGGTGAGAAGGCACGGTACAGCCTGCCTTCATCTAAGCCGGAAATCACTTGATAACGCAGCCTCTTGGCCGAGGTCCTGTCACATCCACCTGTCAGCTCCTGAGGTGCTGCCCCTGCTTCAAGTCCAGAAGCACACCTCTAGTAGTGGGGAACGCCCTTGCCTCCCAAATAGGGGCACGGATGCCCTCTGGGTATGCAGTGTTGTGCCAGGGGCTGTGAGAAAACAGTGGATCAGCACACTGCATCTTCGTGGAATGCTAAATTTACTTGTGAATTTTAGTAAAAAATGTAAAATGTTAAGGATGAAGTGAATACGTGGGCAGATTAACAAAATCCATTCTCCTCACACATAGGCCAGTCTTGAAAGCTTGTGGAGTAGTTTTATAATATAGGGTGTGGTCAAATGTAAAATGTAGTATTGCTTTGAAAAAATGGGGACTGGAGTTGGATTAATGCTGAAGTCAAGATGAAGGGAAGGGGCTGTGAAAATGGGGTGAGAACAGCTCTGTGGGGTAAGGGTTTGCACACGGCCGCTTTGCTGTCAGGAGCTGATGAAAGGGAACCAGTGGCTTCTCCAGCATCTGAGTTTTTCTTAGGACTCTCATGGCTTCCCGGTTCTAAACCCTTTATTTGTGCTTTTTTGACACTGTCTTTATAGGTTTCAAAATGTGGAGTTTAAACACAGGTCACTGATAAGGGAATCGGAATGAAATTTTACCAGTAAATCTGAGCTATGTGGATGCTGAGTTATAGTTGTACCTCAGGAATGTATGAAACATCATACTTTTCAGAGTACTCTGACAGCCAAGCTTGACACAAAGGTTGGAAATCAAGGGATTATCCCAGAGGGTACCAGGTCATTCACGAGCAGGAGGCAGATTCAGCCTCCTCATCTGTGAGGCTGACTTGCAGGTATGGGGGTCAACAAGTAAAAGGAATTCAGAGACTCACTAAAAGCTAAAAGCCCATAAAACACATTCCAAAAAATTCTGGAGTAAGCTAACGTGGAAAGCTGGGATGTGCTGAGGAAGTACCAGGGCCCAGGAATGTGGATTTATTCATGGAACTCAATGCTTTGGGCCAAATACCCACTTTCCTTGTGGACCCAGCTTTACTGGGGGCTGTAATACAGGGGATTTTTCTTCTTGTGATTGCTAGGGGGGCTATATATTTGGGGCATACTTTATTTCATTAGAGCCCTATCATATCTGAAGTGGTGAAATCAGAGTCAGCTCAAATTTAGCCAGGCACCTCTGTTTTCTGGAACTTCGTGCTACCCATGATTATAATATTACAAACCTTTTAAATTACTGCTCTCACAAAGTCACACTTAAAAATTGATGCACTTAAGGATATATAAGTATACAAAAAAAAGTCAACAGACAATACAAAACTAAAATCCAGACGGCAGATACATTTAAGATAGCCTTCTTGATTGAGAGAATGAGCAAACAACCATCAGTAAAGAGAGATTTGGAAAACATGCCAAATTCCACCTAGTGGGCATCTATACAGCACTGTACCTCCACCTTTTTCTCAAGCACAGGAAAAATAAACAAAAATCAGATATATACTGAACTAAAATGAAAATCTTGATAAAAGTAAAAGAATTATATTATGTATATTATGTTTTCAGACTAATAGGAAGAAAGCTAGAAGTCAACTTAAAAAACAACTGGGCAGAGCGGAGAGAGAAAGAAGGCGGGAGGGGTGGGGGAAAGGAAGAGGAGAGAGAGGGAAGGAGTGGGGGGTGGGGTCTTGGTGTGTGCCACACCTTTTGGGGGCAGGGCACGATTCTAAGAGGGACTTTGCCTAACAAATGCAATTAATGTAACCTTGTTTCTTGTACCCTCAATGAATCCCCAACAAAAAAACAAAACAACAACAACAAAAACAAATGACTGGGCAGTCTTCCAATATTTGAAAATTTAAAAGGTCCTCCCAAATAATCTATAAATCCAAGAAGAAATTAGTATGTTATTAGAAAATATTTTTGTTAAATGATAAAATTGCTACATAATAAAACTTGTGGGATGAAGTTCCTAAAAGTAAAATTACCTCCTTAAAATACTCATTTTAGAAAAAGAAAAGAGCTGCATATTAATGACCAATGCCTCCAACTCACGAGGTTAGCATAAGAAAACAAAATACGCCCCAAGAAAATACAAAGAAAAAAGAACAAAAAAGCAGAGAGTCATGAAATATAAAAGGGAGCATAAATATAAAAGAGAAAGAAAGAAATATAAAAGTCAAACGTTTTTCCTTGGCAAATACTAATAATCAAAACAAACAAGTGAGATTGATCAAGTTAAGAAGATGAAACCAATATCAGAATTGGGACATTATGCTTTTTGCAAACATTCTATAAATGTAAAAAAGGTAAGAAGATACTATGAATGTTTTGCCAATAAATTTGAAATCTCCTATAAAATGAATAAATTTCTAGAAATATATAATTTACCATAACTAACTCAAGAGATAGGATAATTATTATTATAACTTAAAAAAAATTGAGAGGTCAAGTATCTTTTCCCAAATCTCTTTCTCTGGCTTTTACAATGGGTGCTACCAGACATTCAAGAAAAAGATAATTTCATCTTAATACAAACTCTTCAAAACTGACAAAAGACAGTTTTGAGAGCTCTTCAAAATTGACAAAAGACTGAGAAAAAAATTAAATGGTCAAGCTTGCTTATGAGTGTAAAATTAGAAATAAAATGTTAGCATACACAGAACCCAGCACTATTTCAGCAATATATGACCACACTTGATGTATCTCAGGAATGTAAGGTTGGTTTAATATTTGAAAATTGATTAAGGTCATTTATCACATTAATGAATTGAAAAAGACAAAAACAGGCAATCTTAACAGATACAGAAAAACAATGAATTTCTATGTTCATAATTAAAAACTCTTAGTAAATTAGAATTAGAAAGGAACTTTACTTGGAGAAGAGCATTTACAGGAATGAGACAGACAAGCAAAAAAAAAAAGACAAAGTAATCATTGTATTTAATGATGAAATATAAAAGCAGTTGATGGATACTTAGATTGTTTCCTTATCTTGTCTTTTCTGAATAATGCTGCAGTAAGTGTGGACACAGGTACCTCTATGTGGTGCTGACTTCATTTCCTTTGGGTATATACCTTGCAGAGGAATTACAGGACAGGGATTATGGGGTGTGCAATCCTATTTTTAATTTTTCCAGGAACCTCCATACTGTTCTCCATGATGGCTGTATGAATTTATAACCCCACCAACAGTGTACTAGGGGCTTCCTTTTCTCCACACCATCCATAACACTGATCTCTTGTCTTTTTGATAATCGCTATCCTAACAGGTGATAGTTCATTGTGGTTTTGATTTGTATTTCCCTGAGGATTAGAGTCCCTTTTCATACCCGTTGGCCATTGTCATGTTTTCTTTGGGAAAATGTCTACTTAAGACCCTTGTTCATTTTTAAATTGGTCTGTGAGATTTTATTTTCTTTTTCCTCTTTTGCGACTGAGTTGCGTGGGTTCTTTTTGAATTTTAGATATTATAGCCTTATGAGATATGTGGTTTGCAGGTGTTTTCCCCCAGTCCACAGGCTGTCTTTTCTTTTTGGGACTATCTTACGGAAATTGGTTATAAATGGAATTAAAGTGATAGGAGGTAGAAATAACATTAACAAAGATATGAAATCCTTTTATTCTCAGAAACAAAAGAGAATAAGAAGAGTTTAGACAAATGCAGAGGAACTCTGAAGTGGGAACAGGAGATGTCAAATGGGGTCAAATGATTTCAGTCTCCTCAGTAAGTAGGAGGAGGTGATAATGGCAGCAACAGCAGTTGTCACAGCCATCTTAGGAGCTGGGATGATTGACCATCTTTGTAGCAAATGCCTCCATAAAGCTTTACTCTCTGAGGCAGATGCTGCTATTCCAGACAAAGAAACCATGAGAGTGAGAAATATTTGAGATTGAGCAGCTAGCCAAGGTCACCCAGTACGTGGCAGAGCTGTTTGGTGCAGAGTTATGTTCTGTGCAAGCCTTAGAAAGCCTTGCTTCAGGGAATGAGGGGAATCAGGCTGTAGGCTTAAGGTGAGAGGGGAGGGTTGGCAAAGCAGGGTGGGGGACTTGCCAGGCAATCACGGGTTATGATGGCCGAATAGCTTGTAGGGCCCAGCTAAGGTCACAGGGCACCATTTGTTTCATGAAAGAACTCTGTTATCTGGGTTTCTCTAATAACATTTGGCAGCACAGGAAGGAAAGGAGAAAAAGAGAAAGCTAAGTTTTCCCAGAGAGGGATTCACAAAGCAGATGGGACAGAGGTCAAGGAAGAAGGTTCTTGTTATATTAACGAGAAGGCTGCTGAGAGCCGGCCAGCAGCAGGCTCAGGAATTGGAGAGGCCGGGAGAGAGGCTGGAGACGGGATGTTTGATGAGAATAACATCAGATCAATAGAGGGAAATTATTAACAAAGGGTGTTTCAGAATCTGATATCTCCAGAGGCTGAAACCACTACAACCCTGGAGGTGAAGTCTCTGTGTTTTGATGGGGGATGGGGGACATAGTTTTGGTTTAGAGGAGGCTTTTCCACTGTGTCTCCTAAAACCCACCAGCACTTTGTGGGTCTCCTAAAACCCACTTAGTGCCTTTAGATACCTAACCCCACCTCGGGTAAGTCACTTCCTCCTGAACTTAGGCTCTAATACTGTGTTTCCCCGAAAATAAGACCTACCTAAAAAATAACCCCTAGTAGGATTTCTATGCATTTGTGAAATATAAGCCCTACCCCAATAATAAGACCTAGTGATGGGGTCTCCATGCATTTCGGCGCAGAGAGGAAGACATCCTCTGAAAACAAGCCCCAGTGTGTCTTCTTGAGAATAAATAAATACAAGACAGTGTCTTGTTTTTGGGGAAACACGGGTAGTGCACATTTAAAGAAATGAACAAACATAAATTAACCAACTCCAGTTCGTTGAAGAGTTCGAAAACCTCATACCTCTTTCTTAATGAATAACAGAAGACCTAAGATAGGAGCTTCCTTTTCTAGGGTAGAGCTGAAGGATATTATCAGGAGATCAGTCATGAAAATAGAGGTTAGAGATAGCTCAGGACCAGCGATCATCTGGTGGTGTTAGCAGAACAAAGTTGGCTTATGAATTAATAGTAAAAGCCATATTAATTTCACTTGTCATATTGTATTGGACTGATTGTTTGATTGAGTAGAGGTAAGGTAGAAATGGATACAGCTCACATCCCAGCTTTAGTCCTGGCCCTCTCAGCTCAAATGATTTTAGGAATATTACTTAGGCTTTAGAAATATTACTCTGCCTTATGCTCTGGACCATAAATGAGCAAAAATTAGATTGAGCTTTCATAAAAAAAAAAAGCTAAATGCTTATTAACATAATTACCGTCTGCAAAGTGTTTTGATCAGGCCTGCACTGATCTGAGTACAATGGAGTAATAACAGTGTCACTCTGTTTCATAGTTCAGCTAAATTAAATGCGGCTTGTTTGTTTATAAATGCAGCTGGAAGGTTAAGACAGACACATTAGCCTGACACCTGTTATTTTGTATACAGAGTTAAAGTATTTCTGAGGTAGAAACTTCACTAATTTCAAAGTCCTGACTTTTCTCCACAAAATTCTTTTACTTTATTTTTCCTTAACTTCTCTCCTGAGGGCAATTATGAAAATAGATGCCGGCTGTGGTGAAGAGAATTGCAATGCCTGAATGATGAAAACCAAGTTTGAATGAATGAAGATGACTTTACAAAGGCATGCGGGTAGACATCGTTTCCTCAAGAATGACTGAGTGTAAATGGGAAAATAGTTATCTGCTGAATAGAAGCATATGCTCCGAAGCAGTGTCACTGTTCTGTGGCCCTTTCATATTCTTCTAACATTCACTGTGGCTGGAAGAGAGAGGCAGTGTGGGGGTTCAGAACACTCTCAGTAAATAATTATAGCACTGTGTGTTGTAGTTTGGTGCCCGACAGCAACATTTCCATATGTGAATTCTCATTACCAGGCTCTGCCAGGCATCTCATCAACCCCTTGTAAGATAAGCATGGGCACATTCGTTGCCTTGGATCCAGAACAAAAGGTGCACCCCTCCCTTTATTTAAACGGTCTCTCTGCTTGGTGCTTTTGTTCTATGAGGCTAAAATTCTATTCTTGAGTGAAAATATCTTAGACAGTGAGCTTAGACCCAGTGGTTGGTGAAAACCATCCACTTTGGGAGGTTAAAATCGACATTTTGGTTAAGAGGCTCTCTTTTTCAACAAAAAGGTTAGTATAATTCTCCTCCCCACCACTGCGGAAGTATCTTTGCTACCCTTAACCAAGGAGGACTGGTATGGGTGGAGATCCCAGTCAGCCCTGAGTCTGATATTTTGTAATGTAGTGATGAGGTCGGGACTTTTTTTAATGGTTTTTACAACACATATGCTGAATTATAATACAAACCTGGATACTGTTATGAAAAACAAACTTTGTTGCCTCTGAAGAATTATTTTAAGATGGCATAAAATCTTGGAAAATAATTGTGATTCCAAAGGTATATATACAGGATCCAAATTTCCAGAGATAATTAGCATGCAAATCCAGCTGATGTGCAAGATGGTTGATATCTCATGATTGACAGAAAGGGCGAAAAAAGCAGGAGGTCACGCCAGCCCTGTCTAATTAGCTCCCACGTAACATTAGTCTGTTAGCATGATCAGAGATGCCAGCACACGGGGCAGAAAGGCAGCCTTTGCTTGGTATTTTTGAAGCAAGTATGGAATCTACTAGATGGTTTTAGGTACGTTGCATGGTTTGCTCATTTGGGCACAAAGTATTTTCAACTTACACAACTTTGGTTTTAGAGGCATCTCAGATATAATTGAGCAAAATAATCTGCCATGGAAATTTTGAATTACGCTGGAGACTGCACAGGTGAAAGTTAACGTGACTGCCACTGGGCAGCCATCGGTCACAGGCCAATGAAGCCACACGGAGCTGCAGTGAAGAGAGAGACGTTCCTAGGTAGTTTCTTTTATATAAGAGTTACCCCAGTAGTCAAAGGTTAGCTAGAAGGAGAGTCTTCAGATGCAAATTTCCTGATATTTCACAGCTACTGAAATAATTATCCTGCCTTGGTGAACTAATTATAACTTAGTAAAAGGTTTCATTTAGTATAACCAAAAGGCACATGCGAAGATAAGCACCATTTCCATTCTTGAACTTGCCAAAGGTGGATTTTCTCTTTACTCTTTTTTCCCTACACATTGAATGTCACAAGCAATTAAATGAAATTATTTATGTGAATTGGAGAGCAGGAGCTTAAAGCCGGGCTGTGCATATCAGATGCAATTGGTATTCCCAATATGAATCCCACAGAAAGGAGCTTTGGTGTCTCGATGAAGTAATTACTCTTTGAAACTCCTGAACTATCATTTGTTATGCTAAGACAATTTTATTTAATGAATGTTTTGAAATCAAAGCCACTTCACCTTTATGCAGCTATGAAAAAACTACATTCAGAAGCCACAAGGCTTAAAGGAGATCTTCTGAAATATTGACATTTCTCTGAATCTCTTCCTCTTCTATATCTGGCACTGAATTGAGTACATGGTAAGTGCTGTCTGGAATCAAAGGGGAAATCATCACCTAAGGGCATAGGGAAACTTTTGAGAAGCAATTTGACAACATGAACCGAATCCCATAAAACTGTTTATATTGCTTTGATCCAAATATTTCACTTCAGTGACTTTATCTTGAGTGTTAAATACTGAGAGAGACTTATGCACACAACTAGTCATTGTGATGTTATTTGCAATAACAAAATAATTAGGAACAGTTCGTTTTCTTTTGTTGAATATTTAGGGAAAGCAAATCTTGACACATCTACCAAATGAAACGTTATGCAGTCAGTAAAACGATGCTTGTCAAAATCAGATAGCAATGGAGACCGCTCACATGCCGCAACAGAAGTCCTACAAGCCTGGATAAAATTCTGTGTGTGGTCAAGCTGCAATCACTTGAAAATAAATATATCTAGGAAAAGAACTGAAAAGACATATGAAGCTGCCAGCATAGGTTGTGTTTGGATGGAAGTATCACTTAAGATTTTTTCATCTCTGTTTTTGTTTTTATAATTAAGAAAAGTATTTATTTCCAAATACCAGGCATATGGGGAGAATCATAGGAGTGATTACCCAATATAGGCTACATGCAATTAGGTTACATTGTTTGCCTTTGTGAGGTAAAGTAAAGTCCAAGTTGTAGCTGAGTCGTTCACCCAGGAGGAGTGCCACATACCTCTGAATGGTACCCATTAAGTGGACTTTATCAAGGCCCCGTTTTTAATTTTTTTGAGACAGAGTCGCACTCTGTTGCCCAGGCTAGAGTGCTGGGGCATCATAGCTCACAGCAACCTCAAACTCCTGGGCTCAAGTGATCCTCCTGTCTCAGTTTGCCCGGTAGCTGGGACTATAGGTGTCCACAACAATGCCTGGCTAATTGCTCAAGTTTAGTAGAGACAAGGGTCTTACTCTTGCTCAGGTTGGTCTCAAACTCCTGAGCACAAGGGATCCTCCTACCTTAGCCTCCCGGAGTGGTAGGATTACAAGTGTAAGCCACCACACTGGGCCAAAAGGTTTTCATCTCTCTGATTTTTTAAATTTATACATTTTTTAAAAAGAATCTAAATGTAAGTAAATATCCAATTGTTATGCTTAACAGCTAGTGGTATTGAACTGAACTTTTCTTTTCTCTTTCCAAACCATTTTCTATGTAAATATACTCATGATAGTCACAAGTAAGAAACAGTCTGGCTGAGCTATGTAAGCTCTGATTAATTTAGACCTCACTAACTGAAGATTAACATATAACACATATTCACATATATGAGATTCTTATGAAATAAAAAGCCCCAAACAATTAGCATATTAGGAGTTTTAAAATACAATTATAGCACATTGTTTCACAGAAGTAAGCATATAACAAATTATAGCTTTCTTGGTGAGCTTATTTCATTTAACTTGCTATGTATAATTATG
>NW_003852502.1:5207976-5213634 GCF_000181295.1 Otolemur garnettii | reverse complement strand
ACTTACACACACAGTAACTATTTATTTTGCTTTTCCATTGACTTTTCAAACCAATACTTCAGTTAAAATATTCATTGTTTGAAGCTATTTCATCCTTAAAGAAGAACTGAACATTATTGATTTCAAATGTCTTGAAAAGATTGAATATGTTATAATGATTACACTTATTTTTTATAAAAGTCAAGCTTTCTTCAATAGGTTTTTAAAAAAGTACATTATTTTTCTTACAAATGCCTGTTTCATGGCTTGCTTTCACTTCAGATTCAGTTGACTTACCATAATAATCTACACCACCTAGTTCTTTATGCAAAGAACTGGAAAGCTGGAAAACAACCAAGCTTCTAAGTTGGTTGTCATTGTGAATTCTGAAGATGACAGCGTTTCCTATTTTCTAAGGGAAAGCAACTCATGATTTCATCGTGACAATGTAAGAAATACATTTTTTGCCAGATCATAAATGACTTAATACATTATTTTTAGATTTTTATTTGTCGAGTTTAGGTGAATATATGGAATTAGTTTCAGGGACCTACTAATGTTGATATTAAACATATGAATCATATTGAATGTCTTGTGACAGCACATAGGATGCATTCATCTCTCCTATTTTGTTAACATACATTGTACTTTAGACTATGTTGTAAATATTAAATCAAATGAAAATCATCTCTAATAACCATTAATTGAATCAACCAACCAAGGAGTATTTCTTTAGGGCCTACCATATATCAGCCCTCTGAGATAAAGTTGTGACCTTATTGATTGTGAATGTGCAATTCTACAAGTACATTTTAGAGACAAGCAATTAAAAAATAAACATTTAAACAACTTACCTTTGGTGCCTTGAACTTGGAGAAAAATCCAAAAGACAAAAATAGCCTTTCTATTCTCCAAATACATTCTGGCCTTTGTGCATTGGTAATTCTGACAAAAATCACAGAACAACCTCAAATCTCATAGAAAAACAAAAAAATGACAGAACTGTGAAAAATAATTAAATATTGATGCCAGCTGATTGAGGATAACCTGTTTGGTCTACCCTTCTGTGGGTGCTAATTTATGAAGAATGTGCAGCAGTGTCTGTTTCTAGAATAATCTGCTTATCCTCCCCTCAGGTGTAATCTCTGCTTACGGGCCAGCTGGAAGAACCTTTATCTCATTAACCTTCTGGAGGAGCATCTGCCAGCCTAGCTCCAGGACCCTGAATGCCATTATAAACAAGTGTCCATAGATAGACTTTTTTTCTTAGCTATTCACCTGTTACAGTAACTCAGAGAGCCAGGTGAAGTCCTGCCAAATGCAGACAAAGGCTGACAGTTAGGGTCAGATGTTTTCCAAAATGACATGCACAAGAAATGCCCATTGAAAGAGCTTAATTGCTATCCCTGAAGTTCACGGTCATTCAATATGTGTTAGTCTCTGCAGGTAGCAAAGCTGTCTCCGTTCTCTCTTATGTACGGCTTTGTAAATCACTTCCTATCTGGCATTCCATAAAGATGGCTTTTTTGATTTGAATGTGATTTTGGTTTTTAAAATCTGCATTCATGCACAAAGTTTAAGGAGTCAAATACTATTTCTCATAAAGTTTGTGGAAAATAACTAGGCCAGCTTTTTACCCACACCTCCATTCCAAGGTTAGCCATTTTTAATTCATTAGGCTAATTCTTCTAGTACTCTCATTGTGTTCTTCTAAATAGTATGCTTCTATTAGTCAGGTGTTGTGGTGGGTGCCTGTAGTCCCAGCTACTTGGGAGACTGAGGCAGGAGAATTGCTTGTGTCCAAGAGTTTGACGTTGCTGTGAGCTATGACATCATGGCAGTCTACTGAGAGGAACAAAGTGAGACTCTATCTCAAAAACAAAACAAAACAAATAAATGGTATGCTTCCATTACTATTTTCTGGGTTTCGTTTTTAACTACTATGATATAATGGATATTGGGAATATTTTTCCTCCCATACACTCTTTCCAGTCACACAAACATATACTCATCTCATTCCTCCATCCTTCTGCCTCAGAATTACCATACTCTCAGTTAATTGAACACTCAATCTTATGTTATTTTTACTGTGTATATGCCTTGTGTAGCTGAGCCCTGGACTTCACTGCAGTTACTACTCTGTATTGAGCATAGTGTGGGGATGAACATTATCTTTAGAACTTTCCATAGATGATCCACATATTTCTCAATATAGCATTATAAGAATGTACTGTTATCTCTATTCTAACCCTGAGGAGAATAAGGTGCATGTGGCAAAACCAGGATTTAAGCCCGAAGAGTGTACTTGAAGATTCTACACTCTTAACCACCATTGCTCATGATGCTTTTTGCAATTGACCCTTATTTATTTTTTAAAAAATTTTCTTAGTTTTCTAAATACAAAATAGTAAATTATCCCCACTGTCACCTTAGATGTGTAAATTTCCTCTTCCTAGAGCAAAGAGTTGAGGCAGCCTGCCCTTTCCCAGGGCTTCCTCAGCCCTCCCCGCCGCAGTGTTTAATTTCCTGTCTTTGCTCCCAGCAGGAGTCCCACCGCACAATCCCCAGTGTTCCTTTCCACCTGTCTCTTGTGCTGGATCCCATGATTCTGGATCCTGTGCTGTCTTCTTGCTGAACTTGGTCTCCCTTGGTTCAGCAGGCACATACTCCCCTGGATCACTGACAGTTCATGGTAGATGAATTTGAGATCTTACCCGTTTGAAAATGGCTTCGTTCCCACCCTCATGTGTGGTTGATAGTTTGACTGGATACAGAATTCTAGGTCAGACGTAGCATTCGCTGAGAGAAGTGAAGACACCTGCTGCAGAAGTTCCAAAACTTAATTATTGTTGTCTCTTTTCTTTTTTATGTTGTGGCTTCAAACTTAAAAGCCCCATTATGATTATTTTCTTGAGGGATTCAGTAGTAGCAAAGGGTAATAGATTTTCAGCTCTCATCTGCAAGTACAGATTATCTTGCTAATATATTAAGGAATATTATCCAATTGGTGTAGAATCCTACTTACAACAGTGTATCTTTTTTTTTTTTTCTTACAACAGTGTATCTTAAAATGAGAAATGGAGTAAGTGGAAGGTAAATCTATTTTAGGTATTATATGAAAATTATATGAAAATGCCATAGAATAGATACATACCTACACATAAATATCTCTATCGTATATTCACATTGGTTGAAAAGCTGGTTGGTGCTAACAGAATTCTTTTCCCTTGGTTTGCATTACACTTATGTTTCTAACTCTGTTGAGAAACTTTAGTGTTCCCTCTTTAGGAGAGAAAGCAACAATTTCAGTTATGGAAACAACTTCCAATTTTTTTTTTTAATAGTAGCAATATTAGTTTACTCTTTTTTTTTCATTTTTTATTTTATTATTTATTTATTTATTTTGGCCAGGGAAGGGTTTGAACCCACCACCTCTGGCATATGGGGCTAGTGCCCTACCCTTGTGAGCCACAGGTGCTGTCCTCATTTTTTATTTTTTAAGAAAGTAATTTTTAATTTTTAATTATTTTTATTTTTACATATACATGTGTTTACTAGGTTTCTACTTTTTGCCTTCACAAAATCAAAAAGGCTTAAAATTTAACAACAATAACAATGTTTAAGATAAGGACTAGAAACAAACTTTGTAAAGAATGAATGAAGATAAATACCTTCATAAAAGAAATCAGATGATTGGTGCAAGGAAACAACTTCCATTTAATAGCCTTTTAATGAAATGGGTTACCTAAAGAAAAATGTGGTATAGACTAATTTGTATTCATAAATATATCTTCAGTCATAGATATTAATATAAAGGTAATTTATTTTAAAATAAAAAAATATTGAAAAATATCTCCTTATGGGTGAGTAGCTTATGCATTTCACCACCCTCTCCTTTTTAAATTAGAGATGAGATCTCACTCTCTTGCCTGGATGGAGTATAGTGGCATGATCATAGCTGACTGTACCCTGAAACTCCTGGGCTCAAGATATTCTCCCATCACAGTCTTACAAAAAGCTGGGACTACCGGTATGTGCCACCATACCTGTCTATTCTTAATTTTTTTTTTCTTTTTTTTTCTAGGGATAGGGTTTCATATATTGCCCAGGCTATTTTCAAACTCCCAGGCTCAAACAATCTGTCTGCCTAGGCCTCCCAAAGAGCTGGGATTATAGGTATAAGCCACTGCACCTGGCCATTTCCCCCACTTATGGTTAAAAATCTCTGTAACTAATATTAATTACTTTCACGTAGAAAGCAAACAAGAACAATAAACATTCTTTATTCCTGAGACAATGCTTTCTGGGACCATCTAAGTACTGTTGTGTTTAATTATGGGTCATTGTTAATTAATCCAGAAGTGCTTTTTCAAGGTGGTTGACTGTCAATGATTATACATTCTTAAAGAGGTAAGCTTCCCCCTTTACGTTCTGGCAGAATTTCAGTGGTGCATTTAAAATGTACAAGATAAGGCCAGGCATGGTGACTCACACCTGTAATCCCAGCACTCTGGGAGGCCGAGGTGGGTTGATTGCCTGAGCTCACAAGTTCGAGACCAGCCTGAGCAAGAGTGAGACTTCATCTCTAAAAAATAGCTGGGTGTTGTGACGGGCTGTAGTCCCAGCTACTTGGGAGGTTGAGGCAAGAGAATCATTCGAGCCCAAGAGTTTGAGGTTGCTGGGAGATATGACGCCACAGCACTCTACTGGGGTGAGACTCTGTCTCAAAATAAAGTACCAGGGGGCAGTGCCTGTGGCTCAAAGGAGTAGGGCGCTGGCCCCATATACTGGAGGTGGTGGGTTCAAACCCAGCCCTGGCCAAAAAAACTGCAAAAACGAAACAAAACAAAAAGTACATGGTAAGGTGGAAAGGGAAGTATGTCTTCAGACATCTTTATCTGAAATCAGTGGATATAAATAAGTAAGTGGCATTTATCAAAAAGAGAAACCATTGAAAATGCAGAGTCCTATGTAAAGTTCACTGTATTGGTCTTTTCCTTCCTATTGTATCTGCCTACTCGGACATGAATAAGATAGCTGCGCAGAAATCTGGAAAGTTTCCTCCCCTAGAAGGGTGATTTTTCTTTGGCAGAAGGACTGCTGTTCTTCAGTGTGTTAGGCTGCACTTTGCTAGCACTGTTGATTGTTGATTTCTCTCTCCAATCCAGGCAGGCAAAGGGAGAATTCTTTTTTTTTTTTTTAATTAAGTCATATATATGTAGATCATGAATATATTTATGCCTTTGTGGGATTCAATGTGTTGATTATTTGTACAAACTGGAGTACTTACATCCTACTACTTAACATAGCTTTTACCTGATTTACTTACTCACAGTGTTAAAACATTTGTGTTCAATACTTGATAGATTTGACTTATAGCCTTGCAATATGCTCCATAGGTGTGATCTCACCATTAACCCTCCCTCTATCGAACTACCCCCCTCCCATGTCATCCCTCTCCCCTTCCCTTCTTCATCCTGGGATTTAGTTGTGATTCATCTCTCATATGAAAGTGTGAGTGATTATAAATTGGTTTTATTGTAGTACTGAGTGTATTGGATACTTTTTTTCCGTTCTTGAGATACTTTACTAAGAAGAATATTTTCCAGCTCCATCCATGTAAACATAAAAGAGGTAAAGTCTCCATCTTTTTTTAATGCTGCATAGTATTCCATGGTA
>NW_003852502.1:5204701-5207083 GCF_000181295.1 Otolemur garnettii | reverse complement strand
ATATACCACAGTTTGTTAATCCATTCCTGGGTTGGTGGGCATTTAGGTTGTTTCCATGTCTTGGTGATTATAAATTGAGCTCTGATAAACAATCTAGTGCAAATGTCCTTATGATAAAATGGTTTTTTTTCTTCTGTGTAGATGTCTGGAAGTGGGACTGAAGGATCAAATGGGAGATCTAATTTGAGTTTTTTGACAAATCTCCATACTTCCTTTCAAAGAAGCTGTATTAGTTTGCAGTCCCACCAACAGTGTAAAAGTGTTCCCTTCTCTCCACATCCATGCCAGCATCTGCAGCTTTGCGACTTTTTGATGTGGGCTATTCTCACTGAAGTTAGGTGATATCTCAGAGTAGTTTTGATTTACGTATCTCTGACAATCAGGGATGATGAGCATTTTTTCAAGTGTTTGTTAGCCATCTGTCTGTCTTCCTCAGAGAATATTCTGTTCATATCTCTTGCCCAGTGGCAGATGGGAATGTTTGCTCCTTTTTTTGTTGATTGAGTTCTCTATAGTCTCTAGTTATCAACCTTTGGTCAGATTTATACCCTGAAAACATCTTTTCTCATTCTGAAGGTTGTCTTTTTGCTTTCTTTGTTGTGTCTTTAGCTGTGTAAAAGATTTTTAGCTTAATTAAGTCGCATTTATTTATTTTTGTTGTTGTGATTGCTGCTGAAGTCTTCATCATAAGATCTTTCCCCAGTCTGACGTCATCAAGAGTTTTCCTCACAATTTCTTCTAAGATTTCTAATGTTTCATGTCTTAGATTTAAATCTTTTATCCATCTTGAGTCAATTTTTGCAAGTGGTAAAAGATGTGGATCCAGTTTCAGTCTTTTCCAAGTGGTTATCCAGTTCTCCCAGCACCATTTGTTGAATAGGGATTCTTTTCCTCACTGTATGCTTATGCTTTGGTTTGATTTATCAAAGATCAGATGCAACTAGAGACTGGTTTCATCTCTTGGTTTTCTATTCTGTTCCACACGTTTATGTCTCTATTTTTGTGCCAATACCATCCTGCTTTCATTTCTGTGGACTTGTAATATAACTTGAGGTCTGGTAGGGTGATGCCTCTGGCATTATTTTTATTACTTAGAATAGCCTTGGCTATATGGAATTTTTTCTGGTTCCATACAAAATGAAGTATTTTTTCCCAGTTCTTTAAAGTATGATGTTGGTATTTTAATGAGGATTGTATTGAATCTGTAGATTGCTTTGTGTAGAATAGATATTTTGACAATGTTGATTCTTCTCAGCCAAGAGCATGGTAAGATCTTCCATTTGTTAATGTCTTCTGCAATTTCTTTTCTTAAGAAATTCTTAAAGTTTCATAATTTTCTTTGTGAAGATCCTTCACCTCTTTCGTTAGGTATATTCCTAAGTATTTCATTTTCTTTGAAGATATTATGAAGGGAATTGTGTCTTTGATTTGCTTCTCATCTTGGATGTTTTTTGCATATACAAAGGCTACTGATTTGTGGACATTTTATACCCTGAGACATTACTGTATTTCCTGATGACTTCCAGGAGTTTTGTGGTTGAGTCTATGGGGTTTTCTAAGTATAAGATCTTAATATAAATAAGGAGTGAGAGTTTGACCTCCTCTGCTCCCATTTGGATGCCCTGTATATCCTTCTCTTGCCTGATAGCATTGGCTAGAACTTCCAGCACAATGAATGCTTTGTGATTTCACATAATTCTTTGAGCAAATGTACTACTTTCTCTCTCTTCTGCTTCTTTAACTAGCTACGTTAGCTCAAGAGCTTTATCCTCTAGCTCTGAGATTCTTTCTTCGCTATGGTCCAGTCTGTTATTGATACCTTCTACTGCATCTTTAAGTTCTCTTATTGACTCCTTCAATTCCTTAAACTCTGCTATATCCTTTCTATATTCTTCATATCTTTCAACCCATATTTGATCCTGGTTTTAGATTTCCTTTTGGTTAGTTTCTACTTTCTCAGCAATTTCCTACATTTTTTGTCATCCATATTTTAAATTTCCTTTCTGTTATTTCTATCATTTATTTGTAGGTGGAATCCTCTGTGGTAGCTACCTCATGATCCCTTAGTGGGGGGAGGGGATGCTCTGTTCTGTTTTTTTGTTTTGCCAGGATTTTTCTTTTGTTTCCTCTTCATGAGTGTTTTCTTCCTGTCCAGTTCTTTTCCTTACTTTTTCCTTTTACTTACTTCTCCTCTTTAACTTATCTTATCTCTGTGCTTAGCTGTAGAGGTGTCCTTTTGGTATCAGACCAAAAAGAAGAGAAGAGTGAAGAGTAAGAAGGAGAAAAGATAGAAAAAGAGAAAAGAAAAAGAAAAGGAGGTAAAAGGAAAGATTGACAAGAAGAGAAGAACAGAAAGAGAGAAACAAGAGAAATCGTGGTGTT
>NW_003852502.1:5202862-5204401 GCF_000181295.1 Otolemur garnettii | reverse complement strand
CTGTCCCATAAATGGAATACAGATTGACAAAGAATAAAACAGATCATAAAAAGATGAAATAATAATAAAAGTAAATAAGGAAAACTAAAAATAAAATAATATCAGATGTTAAAAAGGGGGAGTATATCTTAGTTGTTACTTGAGAAATTTATGTGAGAAAGATAAAAAAAAAAAAGTAGAAAAGTCTTTGTGTAAAGAGAGAGAAGAGACTCAGCTGTGGGGTAGCCGGTCAAGAATAGAGGAAGAGATAACATCAAGATGCCCAAGAGTGAGGAAACTGTACTCCAAAATGATTCCAATGAAGCAAAGTGTGGAGCCCATAATTCTGAAACATCAGGGAAGAACAAAGAAGAGGAAAACTTCTGTTTAGATAACTACCCAACTACCCTCCATGTCTAATGGAAACAATTAATGAAGTTTCCAGGATGAGCATTGCCCATGAAAACATGGTAAACCAAGATTTCTACATGGAAGAGAATGTTTTATCTCTAAACAGTCTAGAAGACAGGTTCATGGAGACATTGTACAATGTTTTCTGGGACCATCTAAGAGAACAACTCTGGAGTAATCCTTCCAAATTCATTTGTGCTCTTGAACTTATGACATAAGTTAAAGAGATTTTGCTATCACTGCTATTACCACGCCTCATCTCCCTAAAAGTTGAGATTAAAGAAGCTCTGGACGTGGATCTCCTCCAGCAAGAAGCAGAACATGGAGCCCTAGATGTCTCTGTAACTACATTCTTAGTTTGATGACCCTGCTGTGTGCACCAGTTCAAGATGAAGCAGTAAAGAAACTACAGAGCGTAACAGATCCGGTACAGTTACTGAGGGGCATCTTCCATGTTCTGGGCCTAATGAAAATGTACATGGCAAATTATACTATCCAGAGCATTCAACCTTACCTGCAGGAATATTCAATCCAGTATGAAAGAGCTAAATTCCAGGAACTCCTTGACAAACAACCCAATCTCCTTGATTACACCAAGAAATGGCTAACCCAAATAGCCAGAGACCTCATTACACCATTTCTGAATTCTCCTGACATGCCCAGCTCCTCTAGCATGGCCTGTTCATCTGCAAACAAGGCAGCTAAGAATTCAGATCCTCCCAATCCCATAATGTCAATATTCTAGCTCAAGCACAAGAAACAGAAGTGGAACCTATCTGATAGTGCTGGACTCCAACCATGGCAACAGGGACTCAGGAGAGAGGGCTCAGCATGTTCCTGGGATGATATAACCTGTGGCCAGCAGAGAAGCCAGCCATCTTCCTCACTACAGACAGGATACAGGGCTGCAGGGGTCAGGGATGTAAACACCAGCTGTCCCAAACCCCTTCATTAATAAACTTCTGAGCTGAAAAAGAGAGAGAGAGAGAGAGAGAGAGAGAGAGAGAGACAGAAGAAGAGAGAAATGGAAAGAAAACAAAGAATAAAAGGGAAGAAAAATGATAGCAAAGATGGAGCCCTTAATATTGAAGAAACTAAAAATGGAAAAATAAAAATACAATAAAACAAAATGAACAAACAAAAAAACCT
>NW_003852502.1:5202296-5202636 GCF_000181295.1 Otolemur garnettii | reverse complement strand
TCCCATCTTCCTGATTTCTTTGCCCTCAATCCCACAGGGTTGGGAGATTAAAGCTCTTGTCATGCTACTTAATAGACACATCTTGACCTTTCCAAACAGTGTCCCTTGGCCACAAGGAAAGCCAAGCCAAGTTTGTTTCATTCAAGTCTCCTATGAGTGGCTGCCCAGCTCAGCAGGTGCCACCAGAACCATCCTTGCACAAGGACCCTGCCAGCTGTTTGAAAACCACGGCTAAACCAGATGG
This sequence comes from Otolemur garnettii, assembly GCF_000181295.1. Classification (NCBI taxonomy): domain Eukaryota; kingdom Metazoa; phylum Chordata; class Mammalia; order Primates; family Galagidae; genus Otolemur; species Otolemur garnettii. The sequence goes on along the minus strand of NW_003852502.1, from coordinate 5,202,392 downwards.
CCTCTTCTTGCCTTCTGGGCTGGTTCTCCACTGCTCTTGACCCCTTTGTTATCTCCTGGAATCTCCTGCTGCCTCCTTGTGCCCCTGAAGTGATGT
>NW_003852502.1:5201241-5202006 GCF_000181295.1 Otolemur garnettii | reverse complement strand
AGGAGCAGGTAGGCAGTGCCACGAGTATTAAATTTGTGATCTGTAGAGAATAGGTTATATCATCTCTGAGAAAGGCTCAATATCCTTCTCTGTACTTCTGGGTGTTTTGAATAAATGTCTTTCTTGATAACATGATATTCATCTTGTGTGGCTCAAAGAGTTTCCCTGGCTTTATTACTCATTTCTTAGGAAGGAGGGATACAGCACACAGAATCATGCACCTGGATGATACAAATTGAAGTGCCATTTTAGGTGGGCTTCTATTTCCTGTGTTTGCTTTCTGGATTCATCTCACTTTAGCTGTTAAAGGTTATAGGATTAAAGGAAAAGGGATTTCTCAGGCATAATGAGAGGAGAAGTAACAGATGGAATCTACCAGAAGCTAACTGCACTGTGGCAGGAATGGAGGGAGGCAATTGTGAGGCCACACAATGACAGTTTTAATGGGGATGTGAACGATAGCAACCCAGGGACAGAAGCCTGACATCCTCATCCACCCTCATTATTTTCTGAGAGAATCTTTTGCTGAATCCTAGTGGGTGAGGACTTCAGTAATCCCATCCTTTTGTGGAGACAAAGCGGGTCAGCCTTCCTCCCAGGGGTCTTAACACAGGGCTCTTCCCTGTTTCGCCTCCTTGCCCCTCTCCAAGTCCTTGCTAAATATAGTGGATGGAGAATGAACTGAACTAGTCTCTTCTTGGTAAAAATAATTATAAGCTGAGCACTAGAAAAAAACACACACAAACAGCTGACTTTTTTTTTTTT
>NW_003852502.1:5188823-5201221 GCF_000181295.1 Otolemur garnettii | reverse complement strand
GTCAATCTGTGCATGTTGAAACATAGATTCTCAAAAAAAAAAAAAAAAAATTAGCACACCTGCTAAGAGCATCTATAAAATGTGTTTGGTGTCAGCAAATTATGTATATTCCCTTCTGTATGTGGTTAAAGAGGTCATTATACACGTTGCACATACTAAGAGTGCCGTGATTTGAATTTTATAGACATTAAAACTCAGTTTAAATGATGCAATTGAAAGACCTTTGAGGTCTAAATTCCTCCAGTGCTCACTGCCTGAGCTCTAGGGAGAGTGAATGGGTGGGAGGTCAAGGGCTGCAAAGAGAGCTGGGAAGATGAGTGCTGAGGAATTGCTGTCAGATCTGGGATGGGGAGGAGTCTGTGATCTTTGGGAGACCATTTCAGTAGCATAGTGGGAAGGAAGTCAGTTTGCAGTACATTACAGAGTAATTAGGTGGTGGAGCAGAGGCAGTGAGTGAGACTTCTCATTATGTAGCCTCTCAGCAAAAGGTAAAAGAGAATTACTTGAATAAGCTATTTGAGCCAAAGCACTTTAAAAAAAGGTTGTTTAGGAGCAGAGGAAGAGGCACGGGAGAGGTGCGTGTTTGTATGTTTGTAGCATAGTTGAGGATGGGGGGAGAGAGAGAGAGAGAGAGGCAGGCTAGCACAAGATTTTTTTTCTTCTTAACAAACATTTGCCTAAAAGGATGTTTCTGAATTGCCTCCTTTTTGTAGGACTCAAAGGAGTGTTAGAAGATTAAACACACCGACATTACCCTGCAGGGGCTTACAGTCTAAAAGGGATATGATGCTCATGGAGATAATGGAATGGACTTACCAGTTCAGCACCTTTCAAAGTGATGCCAGACAAAAGGTGTTAGCCAAACACTTTAGCCGTAATAACAAACATTTTTGAGTACTCACTAAGGAGTCAGGATCTAGCCTAAGCACTTTAGATGACTTGCTTTAATTTCTCTGTTAACCACATTAGATGAGAACCAGTATCATGATGAATATGAGGAAACTAAAAGCGTAAGCAGGCATTTTTTTTTTTAGACAGAGTCTCACGCCTTGGGTAGAGTTTTTTTTTTTTTTTAATTAAATCATAGCTGTGTATATTAGTGCAATTATGGGGTATGATGTGCTGGTTTTATATACAATTTGAAATACTTTCATGAAACTGGTTAACATAGCCTTCACCACATTTTCTTAGTTATTGTGTTAAGACATTTATATTCTACACTTAGTAGATTTAATATGTACCCTTATAAAATGCACCATAGGTGTGGTTCCCCAGCTACCCTCCATCCCCTCATCCTCCCCCCTCTCGTCCCTTCCTCATCCTCTTTACCCTTCATCTTGGGCTAGTTGGGTTATAGCATTCATATGGAAGTGTGGGTGTTTATAAATTGGTTTGATAGTAGGGCTGAGTACATTGGCTACCTTTTCTTCCATTCTTGAGATACTTTGTTAAGAAGAATATGTTCCAGCTCCATCCATGTAAACATAAAAGAGGGAAAGTCTCCATTTTATTAAGGCTGAATAATATTCCATGGTGTACATATACCACAATTTATTAATCCATTCATGGGCGAATGGGCACTTGGGCTTCTTCCATGACTTAGCAATTATGAATTGGGCTGCAATAAGTAATTATGGTGCAAATATCTTTGTTATAAGGTGAGTTTTGGTCTTCTGGATATATACCTAGTATATACCTAGTAGAGGAAGTGAAGGATCAAATGGCAGGTCTATTTTTAGATCCCTAAATGATCTCCAAACATCTTTCCAAAAGGAAAGTATTAGTTTGCATTCGCACCAGCAGTGTAGAAATGTTCCCTTATCTCCACATCGATGCCAACATCTCTGGTTTTAGGATTTTGTGATGTGGGCTAATCTTACTGGAGTTAGATGACATCTCAAAGTGGTTTTGATTTGCATTTCTCTGATGATTAAGAATGATGTAGGCCTGAAGCCTGTCTTCTTCAGAGAAGTTTCTCTTCAAGTCCACACTGATATGGGATCACTTGTTCTTTTCTTGCTAATATGTTTGAGTTCTCTGTGGATTCTTGTTATTAAACCTTTGTCAGAGACATAACCTGCAAATATCTTCTCCCATTCTGAGGGCTGTCTGCTTGCTTTATGTACTGTGTTTCCACTCAGATCAGGAACCAGACAAAGTTGCCCATTGTCTCCACTGCTTTTTAACATTGTAATGGAAGACTTAGCCATTGCAATCAGGCAAGAAAAGGCGATCAAGGGTATCCATATAGGGTCAGAGGAGATCAGACTTTCACTCTTCACAGATGATATGATTATATATCTGGAAAACCCCAGGTATTCAACTATAAAACTCTTATAAGTGATCAAGGAATACAGTAGCATCTCAGGTTACCAAATTAATACTCACAGATCCATAGCTTTTATATATACCAACAATAGTCAAGCTGAAAACATAGTTAGGGACTCTATTCCTTTTACAATAGTGCCAAAGAAGATGAAATATTTTGGAGTTTACCTAACAAAGCACATGAAATATCTCTATAAAGAGAACTATGAAACTCTAAGAAAGGAAATAGCTGGAAATATTAACAAGTGGAAAAACATACCATGCTCATGGCTGGGAAGAATCAACATTGTTAAAATGTCCATACTACCCAAAGCAATATACAATTTTAATGCAATCCCTATTAAAGCACCACTGTTATACTTTAAAGACCTTGAAAAAATAATACTTTGTTTTATATGGAATCAGAAAAAACCTTGAATAGCCAAGACATTACTCAGAAATAAAAACAAAGCAGGAGGTATGCTACCAGACCTCAGACTATACTATAAATTGATAGTGATCAAAACAGCATGATACTGGCACAAAAATGGAGAGGTAGATGTATGGAACAGAATAGAGAACCAAGAGGTGAACCCAGGTACTTACCGTTATTTGATCTTTGATAAGCCAATTAAAAACATTCAATGGGGAAAAGATTCCCTATTTAACAAATGGTACTGGGTGAACAGGCTGGTGACCTGTAGAAGAATTAACTGGACCCACACCTTTCACCATTAACAAAGATAGAGTCTTACTGGATAAAAGATTTAAACTTAAGACACAAAACTATAAAAATAAAGAAGAAAGTGCAGGGAAAACACTTGAAGAAATTGGCCTGGGAGAATATTTTATGAGGAGGATCCTCTGGGCCATTGAAGCAACACCAAAAATACATTACTGGGATCTTATCAAACTAAAGTTTCTGGGTAGGGTTCTTAATGTCTCACAGCTAATAAGTGATTTAGTCCAGTCTCCTACTAAGTGTCGATAAAAATAATGAGTGAAGTTCAATGACTCGCCTCTCAAGTAGGAAGTTAACACTGTCTGTATCTTACCTTATGTAATAAAGTGCATCTAAAAGTACTTTATCATGTGCACATGTATTTGTGTGAATTTTTGCCTGTGTGAATTTGAGCCACGTTGTAGATTTGGTCAATTGCTTGGTCATCAATACAAATTCTAGGAGTGGGGAGGGGATGGTCAGCACTTGATCAAAAAGGCTACAGTTCAGAGATGGCTACTATACTCTTCAAAGCCTTTAATTTCAATTAACACCAGAGTTTTAAATATTAGCATAATTGTGGGTAGCGATGAGCATTATTGGTGAAATTAGTGGACTAGTGAGTTAATGAATGCTGAAAATGGCACTCATGAATGAGATAAGTGGTAGTTAAAATTTGCAAACTGGTTAAAATGGTTTGGAAACACTCTTTGTTCTGGCATGAGTCTAGGATGTTGCTGTTTATTTTTAGGATGAAGTTGGAAGCTTGATTCTCAAAAGTTCTATTGTCTGTAGCACCAGTGATGACCATAAGGCCAACTGAACCTTGCCTCTGGAATATTCTCACATTTGTTTTAAGGGAAGCTTGCATGCAAGATATGGTTAGAAGCTGCAGCCCCCAACTCCTGGGCTGCAGATTGGCACTGGTCTGTGGCCTGTTAGGAACCAACTGTACAGTAGGTGGTGATAGCAGCTGAGTGAGCAAAGCTTCATCTGTATTTATAGCTGCTCCCTGCCACTCACATCACTGTCTGAGCTTGCCTCCTATCACATCAGCAAAGACTAGATTCTCACAGGAGAGTGGATGCTGTTGTAAACCATACATGCGAGGGATCTAGGCTGCTTTCTCTTTATCAGAATCTAATGCCCTCCCCACCCCCCAACCTGGTCAATGGAAAAATTGTCTTCCATGAAACTGGTCCCTGATGCCAGAATGATTTGGGACTGCTGATTAGAGGGATTTTAGTCTTTTTTTTTTTTTTACTGAAACCAAAAAGGCATTTCACTGGACTTACAGACCAGGCTATGTGGTTTTGTGGTCAGCTTGCTATTAAGAATACATGCTCATTGGATAATTTCTTTTATGTGTGGAAAATTTTTGACTGATTTTCTCTTTTATCAAAACCCAGTGATTAGGCTGTAGGAGAGTAGTTACCTCTCACCCACTTTCAACTCTTAGTGCCCACTGTAATCTACTAAAATCAACCTATTTGTGTTTAGCCAAATTGGCTGAGGTCAGTTCAGCCCATAACTTTGTGAATTTTCTCTGTAAACTTACTTTCCTACCCTTACTAAAAAACATTCCTCAACTTCTCCTTAATATTCCCATCCTGGTGATTCTCCCCCCACCCCCAGCTTCCACCTGTCTGTCCTCTAGTTTTACTGAGAAAATAGGTAGAGTAAGAGAGGAAGTACTTAGCTCTCGCCAACCTCCATCATCAACCACAAACCCTTAACCATCTACCATTTGAATTTGGTGTTCATTGTGTCCATGCATCTTTTTATACACCACTGCACAAATACATACCCAACCCACATCTAGTACTGGATTTATAAGTATTCAAATGTCATATAAATAACATATTGTGTTTGTCATTTTATAATTTACATCTTTGGTCAGCATCATGTTCTTGAGACTTATTTATATTATTACATTAATTTATTCATTTTGATCTGTAGAATATTCCACTGAGTAAATGCTGTCTATTTTATTCTCTGTTGATGGAGATTGTGCCAGTTTCCATCCCTACCAATGGTAAATAATAGGTTTCTATTTCTCCATATTCATGTCAATACTTGAATTGTTAGACTTTTCAACTCTGTCAAATCAGTGAATTTGAATGGCATCTCACTGTGATTTAAACTTTGATTCCACTGACATCTAGTGAGAGAGAGCACATTTTCACATGTTCATTGCCACTGGTGTTTTTTCTTTTTGATTGCCTGTTCATATCTTTTGCCCGTGTGTCCTAGCATTTGGAATGAATAGCTCATTAGTCCCCCACCACTTTGTAATGCCACCTGTAGCTTACATTGTTTCCTGGATCTCTGTGTTGTTTTGTTGGTTTAACATTTTACTTTTATAATTCTTCATCAAGAGCAAATGATGTTATTAACTACAGTTTTATCATAAATTTTGACAAGTGACAAAACACAAACCTGGGAGCAGGTTGTTCTTTAAAATATTTGTAAAAATTTCCAGTTCTTTTTACTTTTATACTAGTTATATAAAGATTATAGTAAGGTCATGAAACTTCTGGAGCTATTTTCACTGGATTTTGTCTTAAGATTTGGACAACACTGGGCTTTATCTGGAGCCTTGGTATCTCTAACGTGGCATGTGTCTCATTTCTCTCTGACTTATTCTAATTAGGCTTCTATCCCAGCATGCCACTGAATCTAGTTTGATTGTCAAGATCATGAACAACTCACTTTGTCAAGTGCAGAGCCACCTCCCCACCCTTCTTCTGCTTGACTCTTCAGGCCTCTGCACCAGCTCAGCCTCTCTACCATCTCAGTTCAGATGCTTCCTTAGAAAGTCATTTTCCCATTACCCAGTTTACAGTAACTGCTTCCACATCCCTCTGTTTCAGTTCTTTGCACAGCCCTTATCCCCATTTAGTGGCTTCTGCCAACCTCCTGATTTTTCTTAAACCACTTTTGTGTTTGCTAATTATCTTTTCTTTGCTTCTTTGAATACCTTAAGCTATTCCTCACATTAGGGACTTCACACTTATTTTCTCTATGTCTAGAGTTCTCTTCTCTTAAAGATATTTACATGATTCTCCTCTTATCATCTAAATCTTCAGGGTGCCCCTGACAGCCTGGGCAGAATGTGCTCTCTAATCATCATTGTACCAACCCACTGTATTGTCTTAAAAGTTTGGCTTTTGTTTGGAAATTATCCTGTTTATGTGTGTGTTTATTTATTATTAATTTCTGTTAAACCCTTCCCCACCAGAATATATGCTACAAGGTAGTAGTAACCTTGTTTGTTTTATATACATGTACATTAATACCTAGGGTGCTGCCTGGCACAGAATTAGCGTACAATAAATACTTGGTGAATAAAGCAAGCCATTCTATAGCCTAAGACTTAGGAAATTCACAGTCGATTTTAAGAAAATATTTTTTTATATGAGACAGAGTGTTGCTATGTCACCCTGGATAGAGTGCCGTTGTGTCGTAGCTCCCAGCAACCTCAAACTCTTAGTGTCTAGGAATCCTCCTGCCTCAACTTCCTAAGTAGCTGGGACTATAGGCTTCTGCCACCACGCTTGACTAGTTTGTCTGTTTTGAGTAGAGATGAGGTTTTGTTCTTGCTCGGGCTAGTCTTGAACTCCTAAGCTCAAGCAATCCACCTGCCTCGGCCTCCCAGAGTGCTAGGATTATAGGTACGAGCTGCCACACCCAGCAGAAAATAATTTTTGCATGTTTTGAAGATGGTGACATTTCCAAGAACACATCTGTCACATGAATTGGAGGAGGATTGTACTTCAGTTTGTTTGGAACCTTGTCCAGTGTTTTTTGCCATTTCAGACACTGTGCCCCTGTCTAGTGGTGGTTGTAGCTGCTGTCTCAGTGGTAATGCCCTGTGTCTGTGTCAGAAGGCAGCAATTTGTTATCTCTTCTACATAACCATGTCTAAGCATTATCTGACGGGAACACTTACCACTTGATCATAAATTACCTTTCTTCCATTTCTTCTTTATACTAGTTAAGATATTACATTAATTTTTTAAAGCATCTTGCTATATAGCATTACCTGACTTTCATTTCAAGACTTTTAACAGGAAGCGAATGCATATTTGTAATAGAGAGGGGAGTTTTATCCTCACCATGCCCCACGGTGTAGATGACTACACACATAGTTTTCTTCATTTTCACATGAAAACCCCCAAATAAACAGGCCGTAATGAGTCCAGGTCACATAACTGCTAAGGCAGGGGGTTAAGGTTAGGACCCTAAATTCTTCATCTCAGACCTACATTCTTTATCAATATTTTTATTTTTCCTGTCACAGGAAGCCAACAAACAAACAAACAAACAAACGACCCCCCCCCAAAAAAACATAGGTATAGCAAGAGCAGGATTCTAGATAGGTGTTAGGAGTTAGTGGGTGGATGGTTATAAAAATGCAGACCCGTATAGTCTGTACACAGAGTGATTTGGACCAGGGCTGGTAAGGGCGACTGAGAGACCTGCTGGCTGCCCCTGGGGCTCCAAGTAAGGGCAGTGTGGCCTCCTGGTGCTCACTCTGAGTCAGTAACAAGAGTTGAGCCCAGTAGACCACTAAAAATAGTCCCTCAAGAAAGAAAGAAAGAAAGGACGAATACCTCACTGATAGCAGAACTCACACCAGTGCCCCGGCCACACCCCTAATGGAATTGATGATATTATTCAATATAATATATTATTAATATATCAACACTGATATTATTCAGTATAATATATTATTACTTTCAACATTCAGGTTTTATTAAGCCCATAGCATGGCCATGTGCTAGACACTTGAAAGGTTAAAAAAACTTTGACCAAGTTCCCTCACAATTTCTTTCTTTCTTTCTTTTTTTTAAATTAAATCATAGCTGTGTATATTAATGCAGTCATGGGGTACATGCTGGTTTTATATACATTTTGAAATATTTTCATCAAACTGGTTAACATTGCCTTCACGGCATTTTCTTAGTTATGGCGTTAAGACATTTATATTCTACACTTGGTAAATTTCACATGTACCCTTGTAAGATGCACCGTAGGTGTGGTCCCAGCAATTACCCTCCCTCCATCCATCCTCCCCCTCGCAATTTCTTAAGCATGTTTGTAAAAATCAGACCAGCAAACAAAACAGGTTGGATTAATTTTGCAGTCTGAGTTTATCTGCAGATTTTTTCATATGTTAAAATTAAAATATGCTGAATTTCTTCTTGGTTAGTTGGACATATCTCTTAAAAATAGATTATGACTCTTGAGAATCAAGAGAACTTTTCATATGGGAATATGTATACTTATTTTTTTGCATATATATTTTTAACACCTTTTTATTATTATTATTTTTTTTGTAAAGACAGAGTCTCACTTTATCGTCCTCAGTAGAGTGCCATGGCATCACACAGCTCATAGCAACCTCCAACTCCTGGGCTTAGGTGATTGTCTTGCCTTAGCCTCCACCCCAGTAGCTGGGACTACAGGCGCCTGCCACAGCACCCTATCTTTTCTGCTGCAGTTCGACTGGGGCCAGATTTGAACCCGCCACCCTTGGCATATAGGGCTGGCACCCCACCTACTGAGCCACAGGTGCCGCTCTAACACCATTTTTTTTTTTAACAATGGGGTAAAAACCCTCAGGGTGGTTGAGCTTTGCAATGAAGACTGGAAGAGATGGATTTTAAAAATCTCCCTGTCTGGATTTATGTCATGTGGGCCTCAATTGCCTTGCCTGACTTTACATTTTTCTAGGAGGTAAAATGGTGATGAGCTCAGATCTAAAGGGTTGGAACCTTCTTCTTCAGCGTCTGTTTTGAAATTTGTTTGTGTCTAGTTCAGAGAGACTCCTGCTGAGAGGGAACAGAGGAGATGTACCATCCAGAGACTCTGTAGATTAGTCTATGAAAATGTACCTGCCTGTTTGGTTTTGAGACAACTGCTTGTAGCAGTTCTTGGCTTATCTGTTAACAAATTTTTCCAGAATGACTTAGGCGGGGCCAGCGGCATGCACCCTTTAACTGTCTGCTCTTGCTTTGAAAACTTTATCAGAAACTTTCCATTGGTTTGCTGCTATCAGCCCAACATTGCTATAATTTTCCTTTTAATAAATTTGACATTGTAGGCATATTAAAAACCATAAACTATGTATATAGTCTAAATAAAAACATTTTTATGTATCTGTAGGATTAAAAAGGTGAGAGAAAAAGATAGGAATGCATTTCAAATTGAGGTGGCTGACAATTTTATTTGAAATATTTTTGCCTTTGCCTATATGAAGAATATGGACAAGGCATTTCTATTCCTTATTTATAATGTGTGGTCAGGTGGTGTGCCCTGACCCCAGTCCAAGGGCTGCTGAAGGTTATTAACTTTTATTCATGAGTGATTACCAAGCATCTATCTTACTTTAAAAATGAGAGTATGAAAACCCTTTCAAAATCTGTTCCTAGCTTACAGATGGCTTGTATTTCCTCCAATAATTCTTAAGTTAACTATTTGGAACTTGGAAATCAGCTCTCCATAATATTGTGTGATTCATTTCTTATGCATCTAAAAACGACTATGATGTACACCAGAGATGGACAGACCTTTTCTGTGAAGGACCAGGTAGTATTCTAGGCTGGCTTGGCATGTCATATTGTCTCTGTGCCAACTATTCATGATGCTGTGTGAAAGTAGCCAGCCCCAGGAATGCGTAAACAAGCGGGTATAGCTGTATTCCAATATATTTATTTAGTTTCAAATACTGCAACTCAAGTTTCATGTATTTTCACATGTCACAAAAAATTATTTTAATTTTTTCAACTGCTTAAAATTGTAACAACTATTTTTAGCTCATTGGCTGTACAAAAACAGCCCATCACGTTTGACCCCTAGCAGTAGTTTGCAAAGCCCTGTGTACATCCATGTAATGCGTGTATGTTGAGAAACTTGAGGATTCTGTAGGAAGAGCCTTTTATGTCTAATTGGAAATGTCAGAAACACATCTGTTGCAAAATGTTCTAAGCCAAGTTGGCAGCACACGATGAATAGGTTTTTACTGGTAGAAGTGAGAGCTATTATTATTTTGATGTAGCTAAGGGCTAAAGGCCTCCCTCAACCATACCTCAATATGCAGTAGGTGAGTTAAAGGATAAGGGAGTCTCGCGCTGGATTCTGCACCTACATAAACATCAACAAGCGAGGCACAAAGTGGTTATGCAACTTCTCACAGTCTCAGCCAAGTCTCATCCTTGGATACGGGTGGGGCTTACAGTGATGGAAGATAATGTTGTGTGGTCAGGTTTCAGATAACCTAGGAATCGAGTGACAGAATTCTCTGTTAACGTCAAAACCTAGAACATAAGAGAGCCCCAGGCCAAGAACGTCATTCCAAGTGGGTAAGCTGGCAGGTGACCAGGTTTACACAAAGGCAATTGACAAGGTACGCATATGGTATTTCTAGCCGATCTATATGTCTTGAATCTCTCTCTTCACCAATGAAAAGTTATTTCATTATCTTTTATACTAATTAACAAACATTGTAGTGCCAGTGGGAGATTAAAATAGTTAAAAATGCTATGGTAGCTGCCTGTGGAATACGGGCTGCTTCCAATTCGTATCACTCAAGTACTAACTAGCTAGTAATGAAGGGAGCCTGGTTAGGCTGAAATGTGAGTTCGTATCTAGGTATAGATTAAAACTTATATATTGTATGTTCTTTGTTCATGTATTTTAAAATAAATTACAGGGGCGGTGCCTGTGGCTCAGTGAGTAAGGCTCTGGCCCCATATACTGAGGGTGGCGGGTTTGAACCTGGCCCCAGCCAAACTGCAACAACAACAATAACAAAAAATAAACTTGCTTTCAATAAAATAAAATAAATTACAGATGTTATGTGAGGAACAACTACCTCGACAAAATCAAAGATTCCTATTACCCATTCCATTCTATCTACTAAGACCTGAGAAAGGGAACTCTTTTTTAAAAATTATTTCAGATTAACGTGAGGGTACATATGACTAGGTTGGATTGTTTTGCAATGGGAACATCTGAGTTGTACTTGAGTCCGTCACCCAGAAGGTGTGCCATGTACCCCTACATTGTGCCCGTTAGGTGGGAGCTTACTGAGCCCCCTCCCCCTTCCTCTCCTCTGTGTTTGTCCTCTCATGGGCCTATGCTGCTTATCTACTAGTTTCACATTAGTACTGAGTACGTGGAACGTTCGATTTTCCATTCTTGACAAACTTTATTAAGGAGAACTTTCTTCAACTCAATCCAGGTAAATACAAAAGATGTTACATCTACGTCTTTTTTCATGGCTGAAGAGTATTCCATGCTATAACTATACCACAGTTTATTAATACAGTCATGGGTTGATGGGCACCTGGGTTGTTTGCACATGTCTTTTGATTGTGAATTGAGCTGCTATAAACATTTGAGTGCAAATGTTCTTATGGTAACATTATTTTCTTTTCCTTTTGGGTAGATACCTGGTAATGGGATATGTGACCAAATGGAAGGTCTACTTTTAGCTCTTTGAGGGATCTCTGTTCTTCTTTCCAAAAAGGCTGTTTTAGTTTGTAGTCCCACTGAGAGTGTATAAATGTTTGGGAAAGGGAAGTATTTGCATATCATTGGTTGTTTGTCCTTTGGAAGGAACAGGCAAAGGCTTGGGTAGGAGGAAGAGTAATAGTTTTAAGGAATTGAAGTTGAGAAATATTTGAGGACAAGGGACTTCTGTAAGTAGAAACCTATGGAGGCCAGTGTTGACTCCAGGCCAATTCCCTACCAATTTCTTCTCTTCCTTAGAAGAGATTATCCCTGCCACTGCACAGGGATAGGCTTTGCTCTATGCCAGCACATCTCCATGGGGAAAAAACAGTTTTATTGTGCCTTTTTCTCTCCTTTTCTGACCCTGATGGTCTATTGGGTTTTCTAAAATTTTTTTGGAAACCTTTAAGAAGTGGAAAAGAAACCGTGGATGAAAGTAACAAACAAAGGATTATTGCTGAATTCTCTAAACCACAGTAAAATTGACCCTGAGGTGGAATTGTGATCCTTTTCCCCTTTCTATATTGTAAATGTTTCCCACCTTTTATATAGCATTAATTTGAAAGTTATGTTACCAGACCCTGATCCTTCTTAGTTGTTACTTTCTCTACAATTCCATCTTTACAATTCAATTTATATTTTAAAATTATGAAATATGTAAGACACACCCAGAAATACAATGGAGCTCATGGCCAATCTTGTTTCAACCGTGTTCCCACCTACTTCCCCAAGCCCATATTATTGTTAAGCAAATTCATATTTTTCACCTACAAATATTTTAACTTGTATCTTTAGAAAATATGGGCGTACTTCAAAAACTACAATGGTGGTATCTCACCAACCAAATTAA
>NW_003852502.1:5182880-5187909 GCF_000181295.1 Otolemur garnettii | reverse complement strand
GTGTGAGCCACTGTGCTTGGTCTATATGTTTTTATTATACACTGAATTTCTACCAATAGAACTACTGACTAACTGGAAGGAAGACAGAGCTCTGTTTTGCTTGGAAGTCTCCATTTCCAAATACCTCCAGCAGCACCAAGACACACAGCATCTGAGCTGCTGGCACAGCATGCCTGCGCTAGTCTGCTCTGTGCTTTGGCTGTGGCTCTCACAGGGCTGCCTCTTAGTACAGGCACTTAATCTCTTCAGGTCCTTTTACTGAGACCTCCCAAGTTTTAATGTAATGGTGCTTTTGTAGTCTGCCCAAGAATTCATGTTCACATTTTTCATTATAATTTTTACTATTCCTCACTTATTACAGTTAGGATATTATATTAATTATTTTCAAATTATGTACGTAGGAAGGGCATATTATCTATGAATTTTATTCCAAGATGGTAATTGTGAGGCTACAAGATAGTTTATTAATGAGGATGTTGAGTCTAAGGGTTTTGAGCCTTACAGAATTAGGCCAGTCCAGGCTGTCTGACCAGTCTGGGAACCACTGAATAACTGAAAGGTTTGAACAGCAGAGTTCATATAATAATAGCTGCTTACTTGATATGATAGGAAGTCTTTCTTTCCAAGTGCTTTACCTAAATCAACTTCTTCAATCCTCGTAAGGGCTCCAGGAGGTCAGGAGGGGTCATTTCACATTTCCTATCTCATAAATGAGGAAACAGAAGGACCCAGAGGTGACATAATTGCCCATGTCACATGGCTAGTAAGTGTCAGAGCTGGGACAAACTTGGAAAGTGAGGGTACAAATTCTGCTTTCTTAACCACTGCATTTGATTGCTTTTCTTTTGAAACATAATTCATTGAGCACAAAGGAAGGAAAATCAAGTGTATTGGCAGAAAAATGCCTGGAGATGTCAAATTCAAAGGGAAAGTGGATCTGCATCTAGCCTTTTAGAGACCAGCAGAGCTGAGTGGGCGATAGGGTGGGAAGCAAACATTTAAATGCAGACTAGCCCCAGGCAGCAACTCCAGAAATGTCTAAGTGACTAAATGAAGTACTTTCTGGAGTTTCCTGCTGCAGTTACTTTCAAGTAGGCCTTTGTAATGGAGAGCCATTTGAATGGCTTTTTAGTTATGCAAACAAATGGCAAATAGATCCCCTGGGTCTGGGGTGGGGGTGGGGGTGATGGGAACAGTGAAAGGAATTCTTCCAAGACCTCTTCTTAGCAGAGCTGGGTAGGAGGAACCTGGGTTAGATCACCGTGTACAAGAAAGACAAAGCCTTCAGGGGAAGACATCCTGGCTCCTTCTCCTTGCTACTCATCTAGGGTGGCAAGGCAGGTAGCCTCAACTTGCTGGCAGGAAAGGGTACTGTGGCCCCCCAGGGGTCCCACTGGGAAATGGGAGTCTGTGCCAATGAGTTCTCACATGCACAAGGGCCTTGGAGAATAGAGAATGAAATTATGGAAGAATTTTAAAGTTAACAAAGAAAGCAAACTCTGGGCATCTATACTACACAAAGGACTGTGCCGGGCTCCTCTGTGCAGTGTAGCACGCCTAGCTGGGAAGCTTAACAAGAAGTTCGTAAAGGGAGTTTCTAATTTGCCCACCCAGGACTCCTAACTACAGCTGTCTGTGAAGATACCTGTGGTCTAAGTAACCATTGTGACACTTTGTGACTGGGGCTAGGATAGAAGAAGGTGTTGTGAACAGAAGCTTTTGCATAAACTGACAGGAACCATATATAAATTGTAAGGAACCATATACATGTTACTAAGGAGTGAACTATGGAAACAGGTTTACTCTGTTCCCTCCTGAGCAAGGCCCTGGCGGCACTGTTACTTAGGAACAGCTCTGGGAGCTTCGTCCTGTGTGCCGAGTCTTCTGTTCATCCTCCCATCCTCTGCAGCGTCCTTCACGCGTCTGTGTCCTACTCCAGCCTTGTCAGAATGATCATTCTCTTTTGCCTGCTTGTGTTTGAAACTGGCCAGTGCTTCAAAGTTCAGACTGTAATTGAATCAGTTCTTTCATGTAATAGGTACCAAATAGAGGTTGGTTGAGTTTAAAAAGCATCCTCTTTAAAAATGAACATATGATAGAGAAAAGCACTTGGACATTCACACCACTGTTTAGTGGTTCCCAACTGGAGGTTCCTATGAGTCTGGAAGGTGGTTAGTGTGACCCTTGAGCTGTTTTCAGTATTATAATAAGTCTAATGGAAACCATACTTTACCTTGTAATGAAGTTGGGAGGCTAACTACAATGTCAAGTTTATTTTTGTTTGTAGTCGTATTAACCCTAACAATAGCATCGATCTCATAGCCCAGAATTGTTTGGTAGCAAGTGATGGAATATACTCAGAAGAATTTTTTTTCAAAAGGAGAAATTTAATATAATGGCATTGGGGTATCTTGTATGAGTTCAAAGTAGGCAGTCCAGCTAGGGTCTTATGAAGAACTGAAGCTGGTATTAGGGAAATCACCAAAACCCAAGTATTTTGAGAACACCTTGGTCTCTTCCATCTGTTTCTGCCTACATGTGTTTTATCCTCTTTTCTGCAGACTGGATACTTGGGTTTTGCTAGGATATGATTGTTATAATGTCTGTAAATCATTTTAGAACTCTTCATTGGAGATGGTATGTATATGTATGTGTATATATATGTATATGTAGACACATACCTATGGTCCATGTACATGCACACAGATGCCTAGGTATGTGTATCTATATATACATCTCTGCATACATAGTTGATTCATACCTGAAGAACCATTAGTTAAGATTTGAGTACCCAATTCGGTATTCTTCTTGGGGGAGGTGGCAATATACACTAGGACTAGGTTGTTAATGTTTGAAAGAACTTAACCAGAAATCCAAATTCCAAAGACAGTTACCATAAGTTTCAACCATGTTTACCTTAGATCAGCTCTAGACAGTTTTAACATTAGCATGAAGGCCATTTGTGCTAATGACTTTTCTTTAGCAAAAATGTGTGATGTTCACCATATGGGATTGGCTAGAAATAAATGTATAGCTCTTCTTTCCTGGGGGAAGATATAAGATTACATTTTTCATTCTTCTTAGTAAAGCATCACAAGAATGGAGAAGCAAGAATCCAATGTACTCAATTCTAACATGAAGGCAGTAGATGAGCATTTAATACAAGGGGTGGGGATAGGGTAATGAGGGAGCAGGGAGAGGGAGGAGAGGGGGTCATGGTGTATGGCACACCTCTTGCAGGAGGGACACAGTTCCACAAAGGACATTATCTAACAAATGCAATCAGTGTCACCTAATTCTTTGTATCCTCAATGAATCCCAAACAATGAAAATTTTAAAAAAAGAATCAATAAGAAGTAAAGATTACATTTTTGGAAGGGCAAAAGTCTTAAGACTCAGTTTAGCTCTGTTTATGGATTCTGTCATCCAGCTGTGATGAGAATTTAGCTGAATTGCAGTGCTAAAATATGCCTCTGCCTTTAGAGAAAGAATCTAATAATTGTAAACCATCAACTAATTTTAGGCCAGATTTTGCAAGGAGGATGTTCCAGGGTAACTCCCAAACTGGTCCCATCTCAGCGTTTAGGTCTATGTAAGAATACAGACTTTTGGACTCCAGATGACTGGACTTTCCCAGTTCTATTCCCAGTTTCTCTGGAAAGAGCCTCAGTTGGCTCTGGGATGAGGTGTCCTGGTTCAATCAGCAGTGGTTCAATCAGCAGAATTTACAAGGTAAGTTCTCTGAGATCTCATGTTGATTGATTCAAATCTGTATGTGTCTTTGATCCAGAAAAGGATATAAAATTCTTAAAAATTCAGCATTTTGAAATTAGGCTAAATTTTACAGACAACAGGGTTCGATTGGCAAAATAGTAAATGGGTCCTTGATATTTAATTACTTTTGTTTTTTTAGTTCATTAGTCAAATAGATATCGAATCCCAAACTCATCCACAGCACAATGCTGGAATCTTTTCTTTTCAGGATTTTATCAGTGAGGTGAAATAGACCACTTATACACAGAACAAGGGGCTCTAGTGAAGACAGAAGGAGGGAAAAGAATACCATGGAAACTATTTAGCCATAAAAAGATGGTGACTTCATATCTTTTGTGTTAACCTGGATGGAGTTGAAACACATTCTTCACAGTAAAGTATCACAAGAATGGAAAAGCAAATATCTAATGTACTCAATACTAATATCAAGCCAGTAGACAATCTAATTCATGCCCACATAGGAGAAAAACTCATTTTAGTTCAAGTTGGGGGGAGGAGAATAAGGGAGAGAGGAAAGGGGAGGGGGTTTGGGGTGCTCCCACCGAATGGGCATAGTATAGGGGTGTATGGCACATCTTTTGGGTGTGGGACATAACTACGGGAGGGACTCTACCTAACAAATTCAAATATTGTGACTGGGTTATTTTGTACCCTCATATTAACCTGAAATAAAAATAATAATAAAAAAAGAAAACAGAAAGAGGCAGGACTTAGCAGATGAACCTAGACTATTTTCATATTTATATCTAAGGGCAACTCTACCTGCTTACAGGGAAAAGATCAAACAATATTCAATTAAAATTTTGTTGTGCAAAATTTGTTTTGCGTAGACCAGCAAGGCTGTTTCTATGGGCCATCTGTGGAGACCTATAGCTTTGTTACTCAAATGCTTGTTTAACCTCCATCTGTGAAAAAGGGGTTGCTAAGTAAATTAATAGAGTAAACAAGGGACATGTTCTGCTGATGAAGAGGGAAAAAGCTTTGGGCTGAAACATTTGCACTCAAACAGTGAATGTGCTAATTATAAATATGTTATCAGGTGACATGCTTGCCTCCTGTGACAGTGTTTCACTGCTTTCTCCTGAATGTTTTGAAACCTGCTTCCTTTAAGAAATGTTTTCTCTGGATGTTGTTCCTTAACAGATACTGTTTTAGTTTTGCAAGATGTGAAAGTTCTGCTTGTCTTTTGTCTACTGTAAGTAGTGAGCATATTTAACACTACTGAAATGTACTGAAAGATTTAAGATGATGACTA
>NW_003852502.1:5178416-5182341 GCF_000181295.1 Otolemur garnettii | reverse complement strand
GATTAACTTCTGATATTGTTAATCATATGGGAGTAAAGTCAAAATAGGCTTAGCAGTGGACACAGAGGGGAGAAAACCTTTAAAACTTGGGTTTCTCCCTTTGTTACAGCAGGAAGCATCAGAATGGCATCAAAAGAAATACCTGCCCTTTGCTGTGTCTTTACCAGCTAATTGGGTTAGTTCTTCCTGCTTGGACCTAGCACCCCAGCCCAGGCTTCCTTTAAAAAGGCTTCCTCTGGGCAAGATAGCAAGTACTGGCTGATTTGGAATCTAAAGCAAATTATACAACCTTGAGCCAAGGGCATATGTTTGTGAGCAAACTGTCTGTCCTAATGCCATTTCCTTATTCTCTGCTTCTCTCCCAACCTCTCTCTCTCTCTTTCCCTCTTTTTCTCACACACACACTGCTGGGATTCTGCCCTGGGGGCAGGGTCCTTTAAGACCTGTGGAACTGGTGGCTATCCACTGAAGAAAAAAAAGTTAAGAGTGGTGAGAGACAGAGACAGGACCTGCAGAATAGTGTTTTCAAAGGTGGGAACACAGGCGACCACCGCTAGCTCATGGGGCTCCAGTAAGTGGCCCTGGGGGTTTGTTCCATCCAGCTTTTATTGAAGACCATTTTCTCATTTAGCTGAGGGGGTAACCTGAGGAACGGAGTAAAACATGTTTCTCTGAGTAAACATGTTAGTTCTCATTCTATCTACAATCACTAACTTTAAGGGTCTGGGCAGCCTTGAGAAATCTGGAACCTGAGCCTTCTGTAGGGGCAGCCTCCTGTCTCTGGTCACACACACAGATCCCATGGGTGAGGTTAGACCACTCTAGTTTCTCTGGAGCAGACACGGTGGAGTCAGGTCTCCTTTGAAGAACTGGTGGAAAAGAGGAGTTTTCCCCTTATCTCCACCTGGAGGCATTTCCCTATGTGGTTAGGGTACAAGCCCTCCTGTTCGTATCTCAGGGTTTGAGTTGTTCCCCTGATCTCTGCCCTGGTTATTATACAAATCCCCAACAGTGGGTATTTGCTTTGACTGTTGATTGGGCAGAGGTTGGCCTAGTTAATGTTCCTTTCCAGGCCTTGCATGCAGCTTCTACTACAGCCATTGTTCTTCAGAGTGCTTACAGACCCAGCAGGGGTGTTTGCAAGCTGTATCCCTTACAGACCAGGCTTCCAGTAAAAGCAGGAACTGCTCAGACAAGTAATTTAGATGCTAGTTTAAAAGTAAGATAACTAAACTTTTTTTATTTTGCCTTGCTCAGCTTATTTCTCTGTTTTTCCCTTTTGCTGGTAGTGTTTTCCCTTGCCAAGAATGGGGTCTTCAGTCCCCATTCTCCCTACACACACACACACACACATACACACGTACACACAAACACACACACACACAAACACGCAGGCATGCATAAAATAGATGCAGAGAGAACATAGTTACACTGGGAAGATACGCTTGATGGGAACAGGGAAGTCCCCTAACTGCAGCTTATGAAAAAACTCACATTCTAACAAGGTCTTAGCACATCCTATAGCCTCTGCCATGCCTGTGCATTTTTTGATGATTGTAACATAAATAACAGATGGTATTTTCCTCTTTACCTAACTGTGGTTAGAGAATCAAAGGTGCTTTTCATACCACTTCCCCCCACTCCTTTTTCAACCTGGCTCCAAAATTATGGATGACTAGGCAGAGGGTAAGCTCTCTTTGCTCCTTTAGATGATTGATTTTCCAGTCATGAGTTTTCCAGGGAAACTTCTGTACTTGAAGAGGTCATTTGGAAGCAGGAAATTAGTGACAATCTCTCTTATTTTCCTTGGCAACGCTGAGAGTCCAGACTCTCTTGTGGATTGGGGCTGTATCAGTGGCCTCTTTTAAGTCTGTGTACATTCTGCACGGGCTGCACTGTGCCTGGACTCTGGGACCCATTATGCTAATGGGTGCTTGTTTTCTCACCTCACTTTCCTGTCAAAGCTTTTCTCTGAAGCTGGTTTCATTATAATTTAAAAAATACCATCTGTCTGTCTGAGAGTTTTTCCTCTTTCTTTTGGACAGATTCGTATCTGATTTCTTTCAAGCTATTCTATTGAACTTCTCCCAGTGCAGAGAGCAGCCACTATCCAGCTTCTGTCCAAAGTCACCTTTTTTCACATTATTGCCGTGCAACTGTTGGTGGACTTTGTCACTATTAACCTTGGGCTTTTGTTGCAGTGATTAAACTCCTTTATTGGCTTATCCAGCTTGACACCAGCATAATTTGCCTCACATTCTTGTCTATGTACAGTTCATTGCTTTCACCCAGGTCTGCAGCACAGCTTATGGCCCCTCCCCCAATAGCACCTTAGAGAGGTGTCCGTGGGTCCTTTGGATTTTGCTGCATGCGATTTTGTTCTACTGTGTTGGTCCCAGCCCATGCTCACGGTGGCTCCTGATGTATTGTTCACTGCCTTTTTGGCTATTAGAATTTTTGGTAGTGACATCTTGGAAATGAAACACCAGAAAAATGTGGCAATTTTCTGGGTGACCATTGTGTTCTGGTTTTCTTTTGTTATTTCCTCTGAAGATTTTCCCTTCCCCCAAATCTTCCTTTTTTTCTTTTTTCAATGCACTTTGCTTGCTTCTAACAGCTTCAGTCATTCCCATATTGTAGGGTTCTCCAGGTCTCTCTGCTTTGCTAATTTCTTTCTGTGTCATGACTCTCTTGTGGGAACCCCTTGCCTGTATGTACACCCACAGGCTATTTGTACTGTAACAGGAGGCTAACTTAAGGGAAGCCATTTTGCTTCCAGTACACTCTTAGATTGTTCTGTCTTCAAAGTTTAGAATTAACCTCCTGCTTCCTTCTACAGCTTCTGGGCACAAGATTTAGAAAACAGCTTTGAGATAAAACAGATAAAGAATCTGGAATAGGCCAACCACAGGCTGTTGATGACGAGATCTGCTCCATGACCTAGTGTTTGCTGACAACTGTGGAGAGAAGTTATGGTGATTTGTGCAAAGCTTGCTTTCTGCCACCAACTGCCTTCCCCTTCCCCTTGTTCTCCCACCTTTAGGTGATTCTAGCTGTGGGTTTCTTGGGAAGAAACATATATTCTTGATTCTTCTAGCTTTACCATAGTTTTCAACTCATATATAAAGTGTGTTTCTACGTTTTTTTGAAATAAAAAGCACAGACATAGTTTTTGTTTTGTCTTCTTGCTCTGTCTTTTCATTATTCTGGTTTTAGGAGTCAGAATATTGGTAGCCAGTGACTTACAGATGACTTGTTTTTTTGTTTTTAATTTTAAATTGCACATTGACAAATTATAACTATATATATTTAAGGGGTACAAAATTATGTTATGATTTCTGAATATAATGTGGAATAAATAAATCCAGCTAATTAACACCTCCACCACCTCAAATATTTATAATTTTTTTGTGGGCATAACATTTGAAATATATTCTCTTAATGATTTTGAAATTCATGATGCACTATCACATACTATGTTCACTACACTGTGTAATATATCTTAAAGTTCAAAAAAAGTTTTCCTACTGTCTGAGACTTTGAACCCTTTGAGCCTCATCCATTTCTGATATTTCCTTCTTCCCAGCTTTCAGAGGTATAATGGGCAAATAAAAGACCCATTTCTCTTCTTGCTTTAAACAAAGCAAAGTCAGTCTCAGTATTTGTGGATGGATGACCATCCAGAGGTCATAATGTAGAGGATATATCATCATCCATTCACTGATCAAAATTTTTTGGAGTGCCTTTTATATCCCTAGTGTTTGTTATAGAAAATTAAAGCCACAAAATTCTTAAGAAAAGATTATGTGTTCATACAACTGCATTGCAGGAAGGAGAAGAGAGCTCACCAGTTGGGGACCATCCTATGCTGTTATTTAACACAAAAAAATGACAGGTCTTCTTTGGTTCTGAGGGTAGCCAAGAC